>NC_081566.1:48726884-49045776 GCF_022355385.1 Mustela nigripes
GGGGGGGGGGGGGGAGCAGGCTCCCCGCAGAGCAGGGAGCCCTATGTGGAGCTCAATCCCAGGACCCTGAGATCATGATCTGAGCTGAAGGCAGAGGATTAACCCACTGAGCCACACAGGTGCTGCAAAAGCAAAAATATTTTATTTTATTTTATTTTATTGATTTGTCAGAGAGAGAGAAAAAGAGAGAGAGCACATAAGTAGGGGGAGAAACAGGCTCCCTGCTGAGCAAGGAGCCTTAGGTGGCACTCAATCCCAGGACCTTGGGATCATGGCCTAAACCAAAGGCAGATGTTTAACTGACTGAGCCATCAAGGCATCCCTAATCAAAAGCAAAAGAAAGGTGTGTTTCTTCATTTGTAGGTATTGATATTAGATGAAATTAGAGTTGCCCAAAACATCCTAATATCACTTAAAGTATTTCCATAGAGATAGAAGGCAGGATTCTAGGATGGTCCTCATGAGCCAGTCCCTAGAATAACACCTTCTATGACTCCAACACTTGAGTGTGAAGGTAAGATATCACTTCTGTGATTAGGGTATTTTATATGACAAAGGTGACAGAATTTTTCAGATGAAACCCAAGTCTCAAATCAGTTGACTTTGAGTTGGTTAAAAGGAAGGTTACTCTAGGTGGGTCTGAACCATCAGATGAGCCCATAACAGGGACTTGATCCTTCTTAAAGAGAGTAATTCACAGGAAGAGTCATTCTGCTGTTAGCCTTGAAGAAAAGAAAAAAAAAAAACATACTGTAAACTGTCAATGGAGGAAGACACACAGAAACTGGAGAGTGGCTTCTAGAACTGCAAATGGTCTCCATCCAGAAAAAAAAATAAAAACAAACAAACAAAAGGGAACCTCAGTCATACCACTGTGATCAAACGATTCTGTAAACAATCTCAGGGTACTTGAAGCAGATCTTTACCTATATCAATATTAACTTCTGGATGAAGACACAGATAGATCAGATATAGAGCAGAGAACCCAGTCATGCCATGCTGGACTTCTGATCCAAAGAAACGCTGAAATAATGAATTTGTGTTCTTTTAAGCCATTAAATGTGTGATAATTTTTTTGTTCTGCAAAAAATATATCATTGTATTTGTGGAAGAAAAAATTATAACATAAAGAATTATCTGCTACTGTGTGTTCAACACTCCTCCTCCCTTCAATTTCACAAAGAAATCATACACATTTTGTTATACTTAAGGGTCATATGCAATGTACACATGTTTTTCTAAATGAGTAATTTTAACTTTTTCTTTGAGACAACTTTCTATTTTAAACAATGCCACAAATTATAAATCATAGAAAAAGTTAGATTCATTCTAACTTAATAATATAATTTTTAAAAGATTTTTATTTTTAAGCTATCTGTACTTCCAACATGGGGCTTGAACTCACAATCCTGATATCAAGCATCCCATGCTTCACCAACTGAGCCAGCCAGGCTCTTATATACTTTAAAATATTTGAAGGGTGCTTAGGTGGCTCATTTAGTTAAGCAGCTGCCTTCAGCTCAGGTCATGATCCCAGGGTCTTGGGATTGAGTTCCACATGGGATTTTCTGCTTGACGGGGATCCTGCTTCTCCCTCTCCCTCTGCCTGCTACTCTGCCTAATTGTGCTATCTCTTTGTCAAATAAATAAAATCTTTAAAATATTCAGAAGTTTTAACAATGGCCTCCAGAAGTACAAGTGCTATGTCTGAGCAGAGAAATGTGTTTTACTTTCTATGAAGCCAAAATTTGCAGTTTCTCATGATAATTTAAAATCAACTAGGAAATCACATGCAAAAATTAAGATAGCCATAATGCAATTTTATATTTTTCAAATTTTCAAATTATTTCAAAATATTTGAAATTCTATTCTGTTGATGAGTAAGGGACGAAGATTGTGAATAAACACATAGCTGGATAGGGACAGGAAGCATAAAGAAAAGCAACTAATTTAATACCCAAGTTATATAATATGTGAAATAGCTTGCACAGCAAATATTCAATATAAATTAATTGTTTTCTCATCAGAGAGGTCACTTTCAAAACAATTATTTTTTTGATATACATCTATGCAGGATTATGTATTCTTCAGACTTCTAGAGATCAATAATCTTAACTCATTTTTGAAAGTATTTAAATACTGAGTGCTATCCAGACAATGAGGACTTATAGGGCCAATATCTAGAAAAGGCAGAAAACATAGATATGCAGGCTAATCTGCGGTCTCTCCCTTATTCTGGTTTCCTGAATCTTTTAGAGACTGTTAAGAGGCTAGAAATGAGCAGAATTTTTTATAGGCTCACAGGCTATGAAGAGTTGGAGTTGTGAGTTGCAGTTGACCTCACAAGAGTTGGAGGTCAGGGTTTGAAAAGGGGAGTAATCTTTAGTAAACAAAGCGGATTATAGGGTAGGACCCCAAGAGACCCACCTTAAAATCATTTTAAAACTTGATTAGATACAGGTAATCTGGGATTCCTTGTGCCTCTTGTATGACTGACTATCTTCAACTATGTTGTCCAGTGTGGTAGCCACTAGCTGCATGTAGCAATTTAAATTTTAAATTAGTTGAAATGTGTGTTTATTTTTGAAACTTAGGAACTTTAAACTGTTGAGTCTAAGCTTATTGATCATGTTTTGTTTATCATCAGAAGAAATATCAGATAATTCAAAAAGGGTCTCAGTAATTGATTTTCACAGCTGGGACTTACTTGCCTAAAATTGTATCATGTCCTTGGTATGTTACAGAAAAGCCCAGCTATTTATCTCCAAAAGAGGCTGGTGTTATTCTACTAGATTACCCTAAACCTAATTGCTAGAATGAATGGGTTGTTTCACAAAACATTGTTTTTACCTATTATTCTTTTTCTGTTCTATATTACATTAAAATGTCATATGCCCCCCCAAAAAAAGAAAAGAAAAGAAAAAGTCTTATTTCCTTAGCTCCTCTTGTCTGTGACAGTTCCATCTGATTTTTGTAGGAACCATGGAGGTGAACTGAAAAGGGATTAGAAAGAGTCTAGCTCTGCATCCTTTAAACCTCTGATGTGGCACTAACCTCTACAAATCTTCCCATGGTATAGTATTGCTTTTGATTTACTATCTTGATCAAAGATTTAGGGATACTTAAAGGATTTCCAGTGGGTCCTTCCTGTTATATGATACGTGCTTGTTTTAAGTCAAATCTTTAGAGAATTTTTTCTGCTCTTACTTTCTGCCCTGATCAATAGCCAAACATTTTGTCACATTGTTTCCTACTTTTAAAAATGGATTAAAGCCGATGCTTTAATATTGCTTTAAACATAGGAATTACAGTTATATGTTGAATCGGGAAAAACTACTGTAGAATATAAAAATAGTAAATCTTTTCAAAATGTGTTCCCTATATTTTGTTTCTATCCTATAGTAGCTTGTGTTGAAGCATGAATCTTTCATTAAGAATAAGTTAATGATGAACACTAAATAATGTGATTAGATCAGCATTAAACTATTTATGCTGTAATAATACTACTGAAGTCTCCATTAAAAAAAGATATTCAGTGTTCTAATTTTGGGTAAAAACAAGTTAAATAAACTTAAACTGGTTTGCTTACCTCAGAAAACTCCTTGGTATTTAATATGATAATATAGTCACAAGTGTCCAAGTTGTATGTTAGGGAAAAGTTTTTTAAATTGCCTGATGGTAATATTTGTTTTAGTTTTAATTCATGAATGCTCTCTGATTTAACTTTTTACAATGTTTGAGTTTAGCTATCACACAAGGTTACATTACTTTCAGGTGAACAACATAGTGAATGAATATCTCTATATGTTATGCTATGATTACGACAATGTAGCTCCCATATGTCACCATACAGCACTATTATAATACCATTGACTCTTTTCCCTCTGCTATCCTTTTATCTCATGATTTATTTATTCCATAATTGGAACTGTCCTCTACCCATCTTGTCTATTCTTCTACCCTCTGGCCAATTTGTTCTCTGTGTTTATAAAACTGATTCTGCTTTTTCTGTTAATTTTTTTTCCTTTCTTTTTCTTTTCTTTTCTTTTTGTTTAGATTCTACATATGAGTAAAATCATATGGTAATTGGCATTTCTTTTTTTTTTTTTTAAGATTTTATTTATTTATTTGACAGAGAGAGATCACAAGTAGGCATAGAGGCAGGCAGAGAGAGAAAGAGGAGGAAGCAGGCTCCCTGCTGAGTAGAGCACCGGATGCAGGACTCGATCCCAAGACCCTGAGATCATGACCTGAGCCGAAGGCAGCAGCCTAACCCACTGAGCCACCCAGGTGCCCCGATAATTGGCATTTCTTAGTCTGACTTACCTCATAGCACAATACTTTCTAGGTGCCTCCATGTTTTTGCAAATGGCACTAATTCAAAAAGATATATGCACCTCTACATTTATTGCAGCATAAATGCTCTTTCATATTCATTGAATGAGGAAAAAAAAAAGTATTTAGGGGGTTGGTACCTAGTTTTAGGTATATTCATTTAATTAGGTCTCAAAATGAATATTAACACCTTTGAATAGTGCTGATAATTGCTTTTAATTTTTCTAAGTTTCTATAGATGATTGTACCTAGTTTTGTTTCATTATGCTTAATCTAGCCTATAAATAATGTCATATATTTGATCATTGGTTTTAGTAATTTCTTCTTTAAAATTATTTAATCAGATGTCTTTGAAATCCATAATTATGAGAAAATCTACAAGATTAAGAATGATCCAAAATTTTGTAGATTAATTTATAAGAACTATTATTATGTTTAATTATAGATAAAAGATATTTAATAAATTTACTAAGAAACTAAGTCTATTTAGTGAATATAAAGCATATAAAGCAAAGAATATAAAGCATATAATTTTTAAGCCCTATCAGTTTAAGCACCGTCCAGTAATACTGGATTATTATTAATATTGTTAACATAGATGGACCTCTTTGACAATCTCCTAAGACATTAGATTAGAGAGTGAACCCCATTTAACATTGGCTTTCATTCCTTCCAGACAAAGGAATGGTCACTCAGGTTTCATTTCAGTGCAGAAAGGAATCTAACCAATGTGGTTATTCTTGAGATACCCACTGTCTAAGTTTGCATACTCCTTTGATATTCAGTAATTATTTTATTTCCATTGCATTTTTCTGAGCTCCAAGATCTTTGGAAAGTGTGAGAACCCACCTCTTAAACTTCAGTCTCACTGGAATATCTATGAAGTCATTTACTCTAAGATATTACTTCTTTCCTGAGGTATTGTCACAGTTGGGGCTGTGGTCAAAGGTTTTCTAAATACCAATTGACTTCAAGACACTCTGAAGTCTAATGCTATCGCCTGCTTCTCTACGGCACCCTTAAAAATATACTTCTCATTTTCATTTCTCCAAATTTTTCTTGCAAGTTTTTTATTGAAGAAACTGGGTATAAAATTTCTCATAGAATGGGTATTGCAGATTACATCCTCATAGTTTCTTTTAAGACATTCTTTGATGTCTCTATTTTCTGTAAACTAGTACTTTATCTAGAGCTCTCGTGTTCAATATGTTTGCCAGTAGCTACATGTGATCATTTAAATCTAAGAATGGGCCTCTAAATATATAGTAGTTGTTACTATGATTAGAGGAAGTGTAGAAATAAAATGATGAAGGAGAAAACAGATTCTAGCACATTACTTTGGGTGTAAAGATATTTGAAGAGCTTTTTTGTCTTTATTTTCTCCTTCATCTTCTTCTCCTTCCTCTTTTTAGTTTCTTCTATCTTTAAAAGCATTTGTATACTTTTCTAAATTTAGGTTATTTAACAATAAATACAATTGAGACTTTCTTAGTTACACTAGCTAGGTTCAAGTACTCAATAGCTTCATGTGGCTAGTGGCTCCATAGTGGACAGTGTAGATATAGGATATTTCCATTATTAAAAAGTTTTTGAACACCACTAATTGAGGCTTGATATGCTTCATATTGATTTCTTTCATTTAGAAACAAAAATATTCCCTAGTTTGTCTTGCCAACTTACAAGAGGGAATTATATAATATTTGTATTTTACTTTTTTGTGATGTTATTAGCCATTGATGATCACTGCCTAGGACAATTAGGTTATTATGGTTTGGAAAATTGAAATATATTAACTTCCCTTATTCTGTTATTATATAGAATTCAATAATAATAAACTTCTATTTATTTTTAATAAAATAATCTGTATAATTGTTGAAACAAGGATTTAAACAAGTTATATCTTTAAATGAAATACAGTCATTATCTTTACTGTGTGCTTTTTTTAAATCATTGGCTGGTGAGAGCCTCTTCAAGTTGACTCCTGAGTCTTTTGGTATCAGAGTCTTTTGATAGTTTCTTTGTATGATAAAATTTTCTAGGAGTATCTTATTATGTAGATCTCCTGCCCTAGATCTCATATATGAACTTATTTCTATAAACTCTGGCTCTTTTAATAGGAATGATTTTTAGAGATGACAATCGTGGTAACTTTTGCTATTGGCCTTATTCAAAAATCTCTGAGGCAAAATGAATGTATAAAAGTCCACGTATACCCCTGCAATATGAGTGGCCCAGGAATATAGACAAAACAAAAATATATACTCAACTATGTTAATGTAACAATGGCTACATGTGAGAAGACTGGAACCACAAATTCAATAACTGTACTTTATAGTGTTAGAATTTTTCACATAAACAATGAATTATGTAAACAAACATCTATTGCCAAATATTTGGTTAAATGGTCTAATAAAACTATAATAAATTATTATAATTAGTTTAATTTGAGGCAATAATCAAATTATATCCTACACAAATAATCTTTTAGAATGTTAATGAATTACACAAATAATTAATATATGCCAGATTATAAAATTTGGGAAAGGAAAAAATAGAAGAAAAATTAACAGAATCTTGCTACAGAGAGACATAATCAGGTCGAATGTCTCTGATGTCTGATGAGATTGGAAATAATCAACTTTACTACATTCTTGATGTGTGAGCCAGAGTCAGTTTTCCCATCATTCAAATAATAACAATAATGAGTGCTATCTCATATAGTTGAGATTAGCTAACATAACAAATCTAAAACACTAAGCACTTTTGAATATATGGGCAAAATAAATTATTAGTACTGATATTAATACTAAGAAATATTGAGGGGTCTTTTGTATTTTATTATATACACTATGAAAAATTGCCTGTGGCTTAAATTTGAGAATAACCAAATAAAAGAAATATATACATGAAAAAAAATTAATATAATTTTGAAGAAATGGTGTCATCTTTATAACTTTTTACAATGTGTATAAATTTTTCACATTTGTTTTAATTAAGAGTATTTATGGCTGAAGAAAGGCCACAAAATAGGAAGTGTGATGATTCCAGTGACTACTTTAATATGCCTCAGAATCTGGCATGTCACACAGGGTTTGTCTTCATACTATCTTTCATTATGAAAAAATTCTTTGAAGTTAATGGGTTCTCCCTCTGTGTCAGGTGAAATCAATGTCAGCATTATCCCTAGGACAGGAATCCTTGTTATCTAGTTTGTAATTCTGTATTGCTAAATGAAACAGATTCTTCTTCTTCTTCTTCTTTTTTTATTTGCATGCCAGAATAATAGACACAACTCTAGTATAGTAGCAAATATCATGAATAGGAGTTTTACAAGCTGAAAATATACAATTGGCATTTAAGTAGCATATTCTTATAAATCTTTTCCATGTCTGGTAAATGTAAATACAAAAGATGTTTGAAATGATGATTTTGATATTCAACAATCCTTTCAGTACCTTAAGACAAATGATAAAGAGCAATTTATTAAAAATTGAACATATCTCAGACACTAGTTGCAAGGTGGGCAGTCAGTGACACTGAACTGATCGGTGTTAAAGTAAATAGGTGAGTCCAGAGGAGTGGGTTTTAGTAATTGGTTAATGGCCACAGCACTAAGGTATAAGGCCTGATTCATTAAGTCTTATGGAGAAAAAAATGTTTTGATGGACACTACAACAATCATCTAATCTCAAGATATGAGACATTTAATCTCATATCATCAGTTTTAGATCCTAAAAGAATGCATTAGATTGTGCTGAGAGCTCTTCAATAAAGTGATGTAATGTGTAATCAATATCAAAAGCATATGTCCATTATCACCAAATGTTGTTACTCTCTTTAAATTCTGACATATTGTTGTAAAGTAGTGGTTCCTAACCTTTTAAGCAATAGTTCAAGACCCAGAAATGTGAAGTTTAAAGAAATACCATTGTTTCAATAAGCAAACTGTAGGAATTATTTACTTATAATTTAACAAAGACCATTTTCTACACTTTTCTGTCACACTCATTACCAGTAATTGATCCTATCTTTCTCTAATGGCCACTACTCATTATGGGAAAACAGACACCAACGTTTGGAAGAGTTTACTTACTAGAGACTTAAGCTATGAACAAGGAGAGGACAGGTTGAATAGAGGACAGCAAGTTCTGGAACACTGATATGACAACAACAACAACATAGCTGCAGTGGGGTGACATGGTGGCCAACTCAGCTGGAGTCTCTGCTCTCCTTTGGTTTTTTGGCTCTTGCTAGAAAATACATTGTACTCTTTTAACTCTGTTATGGGCTCCATCATGTCTTCCCAATATTTCTGTGTTGAAGTTCTAAATCCCAGTACCTCAGAATGGGACTGTAGTTGGAGGCAGAGTCGGTAAGAGTGAATAGAGGTAAAATTGTATCATATGGGTGGAGCTTAATGCAAAAGGACTTGTGTCCTTATACTTAGAGATTAGAATGTAAAGACACACCGAGGAAAGACCCAGGTGAAGACACCAGAGGAGGACAGCTATCTATAGGTCAAGGAGGGATATTTTAGTAGAAACCAACCCTGCTGATACCTTGTTCTTAAGAAGATCTCTAGACTTCAGAATTGTGCCAAAAGAAATTTCTGTTCTTTAAACCCCTCAACCTTTGTTACTTAGTTGTGGCAGTCGGAGCAAACTACTACAAACACTGATTCTCCTTTCTTATGGAATCTCCCCACTTCAGGAAACATTCTCTAGCCTCCAGCATGCCTCAAACTCAACCTTAAAGTCTTTCTTTTCCCCCTTTTAATCCAATAAATCCTATCTTGTCTTTTCAGAAGAGAATCTTCTTCTTTCCCCTTACCCTCCTGATATTTTTTTTCAAGCCATACACTTTTTTTTTTTAAGATTATTTATTTATTTATTTGACAGACAGAGACCACAAACAGGCAGAGAGGCAGGCAGAGACAGAGAGAGGAGGAAGCAGGCTTCCTGCTGAGCAGAGAGCCCAATGCTGGGTATGTGGGGGGGAGAGTGCTCAATCCCAGGACTCTGGGATCATGACCCCAGCAGAAGGCAGAGGCCTTAACCCACCGAGCCACCCAGGTGCCCCTCAAGCCATAAACTCTTATTCTGTTCTTTAAAACTTTTTGTTTTGGTTTTTAGTACAGTTTGAAAGCAAACAAGAAACCTGCATTTTAACAAATCTAATTCTAATTTAGACTTTGTGAATATCTCAAACTGACTAAAAAATGAAAGGAAAACATTGGAAGAGGGAAGACAAAATTATCATTTAAAGATTTTAAAACTCATTACAAGATGGTCTTAAAGTTATTTCTATAATTTATTTATTAAAACTATATTTTTTATTTCAGACATAATTTTCATGTAGAAATAATACACAAACTATGACTTTGGCAGATGTTATTTGATAGTCAGTTTTAGGAAATGACTGGAAGAAGTTTAGAATAGGTGATGAAGTTCTAGAACACAGGTGAGGGTCAGTGGGGTGAGGTCCGGAGCCGATGACCAGTAAAGAATTCTTGAGACATCTCTGGTGCAAAATGTTTGTTTATTAAAGCATGGTGACAAGACCCGTGGGCAGAAAAAGCTGCTGCCCCACTATCCTGAGGAGTGGCTGATATTTATACACAGGAGTTGGGTAGGTGAGAGCAAAGGGGTGTTCACAAGACTGTCAGGATACTGGAGTCCTGGTTATTGTCAAGCCAAAGCTGTTTTTACCTCTAATGAGGCACTAACATGAAGACAGCTGGGAGTTTCCTGAGGGAATGTCACATTCCTCCTATCAAGAGTCCTTCTCAGTGAGCTTTAGGTTTAGAAGAAATTTAACTTTATTTGTATTTCCTTTCCTCTCAGCCTCCTTCAGTTTTATGGAGGGGAGGGCGGTGTTGGGGCTTTAGGATCTGAATTGCTTGTCTCTGGAAGTTAGGCTATTGATAAGATAGCTTCTTTGTCATTAATCACTAAGACATTTGTAAACCGAGGGAGACTCCTGTCTTTCAGGATTGTGATCTCTGCGAGTTAACTATTTGTTTTCCTTTTAGGGCAGCCAGGAGTGCCTGAGAGACTTCACACTGGTCACTGAGGTGCTGGGGTGTAAGGTGCCAGCTGTTGCTTTGTCCTCAGCCAGCCTTCTGCTCCCTCATCATTGGTACAGTTTCCTAAAGAGAAAGAGAACTCCTTTGGCTTCCATTTAAAAAATGTTACTGCTTTAGAAATAATGCTGTACTAAACAGGTGATTGACAGTTGGCCTGATTCTGTAAACCAGACATGTTGCATCTCACACATTTCCAATAGCAGTTATTTTCTCTTGGATATAGAAACTATAGTGTAAGATGGTATTTACTGTATACTCTAATTTATGGCTTGTCAGGCCAGTATATCTGGCATTTCTTTTTCCCTAGAAACATATTTTGGTGACACTACATTTTTAAATTTTTTTTCAACAAAAACCTTGTAATTTAAATATTTCACTAAGGTAAATATTATTTTTTATTTCATCAGACAATATCTTAAATAACAAAATGACAACTAAGACTGCATGTAGAATTATGATCCCAAAAATTTACATTTGAAACACTAGAGCAAGTAGGAATTAAATGTTCACCCTGAACACAGATTCTTGTAATACTTATTCCAGTGTCAGTCATATGTTAGAGACCCTGGGTTACCTCTTAGGCATAAAGTAATTCTCATGGATCAAGCCACAGTGCAAAAGCCTGGGGAAAATACATAATTGTTCTCATATACAAACATTTTTCTTCACAATTCAGGGACACACATTCCCTCAAGATAAAGGAAAACCAAGAGCAATAACAAGGCGAACAGTGAATTGGATGCTTTCTAATATTTAAAATGTCAAAGAGCTAAGATCCCATAACTCACCATAACTCATGTATAGCCAATGGGGTGGTTTTATTTTTTCTAAAGATTTAACAAATTTGAAATATAATATGAATTGTATCTGACATACAGTTATTTTAATTTTTCTCTGTATTTATACAGAATTTATGGATTTCCCCCACTCCTTGCTGATTTAATTTTATTGTTTTAAATATGTAGAACAGCAATAAATTCTCAAAACTCAAAAAGTAGATACATAAAGAGATCAGTCAAACAAATTAGGGAATCCACCAACAGAACCACATATCTTCAGTATTAATTTGGCAAATGTGCCAAGGCATTTTATAAAGTAAAGAAGAGACTCATCAAATAACACAAGACAGACTGGATATACGTATGATAAAATGTTAATCATAATACCAACTCCATACTATCTATGAAAAATGCAATTGAGATGGAACATAGATATATATAGATATGTTAAGAAATAAAGCTACTAGAAAGTGATAGAAAATTTTTGTGAACTTGAGGAAGACAAAAGTCTCTTCCTACAAAAACCACTAATCATAAAATTTGAGTTGTGGGAGAGTCTGCATTGTGTGAATGGAGGTCTTGGTCCTTGCATCCCTCACGAAGAATATTTACGTGTGGACCCAGGCTTGCATAAAGACAGCCAAAAAGAAAATAGCAAGCACAAAGCAGTTTATTAAAAATGAAGGCACACCCTCAAGACAAGAAAGTGCACAGTCCCGTGAGGTAGAATAGGCATTACGTTGTTTTTGGGATGGGATATCACTGAGCGTCTCTGGGCTGGGAGCAGCTGGGGCATACAATGGGGTGGTCTTAAATGGAGGCTGCCTTTAATTATTTGGAAAACTCTTCCCACAGGTTAGGAGGGAGAGTCTTTGACCCTAGAGGGTTTGTACTGGAATCATCAGGGCAGCCTTTCTTCATGGGGCATTCTGTACCCACAAATGCATTCTGTGAGTCTAGGAGTTACTGTGGGGTACAGGTAGAAGAAGAGAGTGCATGTCCTGCACCTGTGGCTCTTGCTCTGTCAGTTTTGAGGTCTCGCAAGCCACAAGATCAGGATGTTGTACCCCTCTCTTTAAGTGTGTAGCTTTTGTATCACCAGCCTTGCCTCCAGTACACGTCTCTGTCATTCCCCTCATGAAGACCTGGGATCCTGCCTCAGGTCATTTATTCCACTGCTCACTTCTAGCCTCTACCTAGGAGATATCCTGGACTTTATCATAATTAAAAGCATAAATATACAGTAAATGCCAGCATCCAGAATGTCTAAAGAATTTCTAGAAATCAACTAAAAAATAAAGGAAAAGTACTCATAAAATGGGCGAGGGACTTGAACAGATACTTCTTAACAAAAGTTTAGGAATAATCATGTAGAAAGGTTTTTAATATCACTAGTCAGTAAGGAAATGCAAATTAAAACCACAGTGAAATGTTCTTCACACCCACTGGAATAGCTGAAATTTAAATAGACCAACAACACTGCATATGAGGAGGTGGAGCAATGCAACCATCACTCTTTGCAGGCGGGTGAGTATAATTATTCAACAACTTTGATAAACATTTTGGCAGGTTTTCATACATTTAAACATATAGCAACCTAAGGAGGAGTAAGATCAAGCAGGTAGGGGTTGGGAGGATGTTTCCAGGGGGAGAAAAGGAAAGTGACCTGTCTAAATTTCTTTCTTCGTGATGACTGGTCCATTCAAAGTGAAGTCTTGCTAGATGGATGATTTTTATCCAAGGATGGTTTTTAATAGAATATTCTTGTTTAAAGATGACTTACCCAAATATATCCAGAGTCTATGGATTTTTCAAAACACGGTTTCTTGGAAAGTTCATGTGAATTAAGGTATAAAATAGAGATGTTTCAAGGATTAAAATCTTTCCTGCAAAACCTGCAAGAACTCTCTTAGAGTCCTCATCTATTTTTCTGGGGGGGAAAAGAGATGCCCATGCAGAAAAGAAGGGTTTGGGGCAGTTGCCACTAATGTTTGAGATACCATCCTACAGATTTTTGTATACCCTTGAAATTATTAGAAATGCTTGATACTTAGGTATGATTTCTGATTTATTTAAGTTTAACTAATCATCTGACCCTTTGTATTGGATCAGCAATTCCAATTCTAAGGTATTTAATCAAGAGAAATTAAAAACACATATCAACAACAAAATCCTTCATAAGAATGTTTGTAGCAGCTCCAATCATAATAGTACCAAACTAGAAGCTATTATTAATAGGATCATGGATAAAGACGTTTTGATATATCAAATAATTGAACACTCCTTGAGATTTAAACTACATATAGATGCTACATCATGGATGAATTTCAAATTGTATTATGTTGAGCAAGAGAGTACAGAAACAAGAAAAATGCCCAATTTCATTTATGTGACGTTTCAGTGTCTATTCTAAAACTTCTAAACTATGGTGATAAAAATCAGATTAAGTGATCACTTGGAGTGGAAACAGAGGGAAGTTTTTGCCATCATGGGAATGTTTTATGTCTTTTTTAATGTACAGATTGTTTCAAATTGCATGTAATTGTCAAAATCATTGACCTGTCACTTCATAGCTTTGATTTTACTATATATAAATTATATAAATTACAAAGACGAGTACATTTAAAAAAAAAAAAAAACCCACAAAGATGTATAATTTCCACAAGTATAATTTCCTTCCCTATCATTCTCACACTATTCCTTCCCATCCATTCTCTGTAATAGGTAACTAAAAAAAAGAAAAAATTCCTATTTTACTTTTCGTGTTTATTTGTTTGTTTTTTAATTCAGCAACAAGAATATCAACGCAAAAGCAGATTACTGAGTACCCATAGTGGGGACAGTGATACTAGTATTTCACAAGACCAAAAACTAAATTGAATGTGCTTGAAGAAAAAATAGCAGTTTACCAAAGATACCATTTGTATTCTCTCTCTCGGCTAAAGATTTAAGATCTCCACAATTCTAAATGACTCATTTCCATCTGTCTGACTTCAAGTTTCTGTCGGTATACTTGAACAAAAATAAACAAAATCTAAAAACACTTTTATAAATGGTGTTATTTATCTAATTGTGCATAATGTTGGCACAGAATTTCTAATGCAATCGAATAACGTACGTCAACTTACTCATATCCAACAGAAGCGGGAGGGTTTCTTGACTTATAGCTTCTTGAGTATATTAAATACTTATTTAAGGGGAAAGGCAGGATTTTGGAATAAGATGTATACACAGAAATGTACCCATTCTTATGCACACAGTTTGAAAATAATCTTTAGTTGTGTTATGCCTATCAAACTGGGCATGGTAATTCTCTCTGCTTGGGTTGCTGAAGGAATGGCTTCTGATCTAGTTGAGACAGTCTCTGCCCCTCCTTGTGTGTTTTTGTTGATCCTTCTGGTTACTCTTTTCTGCCATATTTTGGGGCATACATGTTTAAGTACTTTCTTGTAGTTAGTATTTTTGTGTTTGAAATTTCTCAAGCTTCACATTAAGTATAAACTTACTGGAAAGTTTCACTGCGTTCTATGAACTTAATAAATTGTTTCCCCTATTTAGCATAATAACAAAATAGCTTTTATTTTTATGTTTAACTCTATAGTTCTCCTTCTTTCCTACTTGTGTTCCTTAAGATCCTAATCATTGTTTACTGCTTATTGTTGCTATAGAAACAAACTATAATTCCCTCTTAGAGGACGAATTAATCACTTAAAAAGGATTTCTTCATACTGCCATGCTATTTGTTATAGTTTACTCTTCTGTCATCCCAAGTCCTCAACTCTATTATTTTCAAGTGAATCTATGAATTATGTCACATAATATATAAAAGAACTTATTATGTTTTAGTTGTATATTTACATTGCTGTGTCTTCGGTGTGAAACCATAAAGGACAAAAACTGATTAATCTTTTTTCTTTTGTCTAGAGTTCCTAAATTATAGTAAAGATAGAGAGCATCTGTTGCTTTTCTTTTGTCCACTTTTTCTAGAATGATTGGCAGCTTTTCTTTTGAAAATAATTCCTCTCCAACTCTCAATCTATGCTATCCCTAGTTCCTTGTCTCTTACTTAGTCCTGGCTAATCAGAACATTTCTGACAAAAGGACTGACTGGTATTGATTACTGGATCCAACCCAGAGCGAGATATATTACCATGATAGTCTTTACAGAAAGGAGTGTAAACCATGCTTTTTGCAGTATCATGAACCAAGCAATTTTTTAAATTTTCTTTTGTTTTATTTAATTTTAGATTTTTCCTGTAATTTGCAAGTATAAGAACACTATTGAAACCAGATTTCTAGATTAAAATAATACATATCTTCTCCACTTTTTATTTTAATGAGTAAATATAAAAGAACAGTATTTATAGTAAAAAAACATGGGCTTCTTTCTCAACACAATTGCCTTTAAAAAGTCTTTACCCATCTTCCAACATGTTGATAGAAGCTTTTACTGAAAAGTAAGATAAACCATTGTTGTACAATAAAATATTTTATAATTAACTTTGCTATAAAAAGACTCAAACAGACTAAGTTGATTTTATATCCTTAATAATTTAAATTGTATTTAAATAAAAGTATCTACATGTGGAAATCTATATTCATAGTTTAGAGTCTGAATGTAAACAGAATGAAAGTGGTGTGCTGTTTTTTAATTATATTTCAGTAGAAATTATTTTAGAGAAATACAGAAAGCATTTTTGAGCAAATGTGTATATTTATAAATGTCATCAATTAGCGTACTCCATGGTAAAACATTATTATTTGCTGATGTTCAAGGGAAATGTATTTAGGTTGCATTATATATGATTTTCTCCCCTTGGTACTAGCAAACCAACAGAGAACTTTTGTTGTATGTCCGATAGAATCAACTCAGAGTATAAATAAATAAATAAATAAATAAATAAATAATTTTAGGGCCTTTTACTTATTTTCAGAAGAAAATTCCAGTAACAGTGAATGTATATTTCCCCTACATGGTCTACAGCTTTCTTGTTAACTGAACTGAGAAACTTACATGACACTTTTTTTTTTTTTTAAATTTTGTTTAGTGAAGAGTTCAGTGAGACTGAATCAATGTAATTTGTGTTTGCACGCTTAAATCATGTTTGAATCTTTGTTTTTTTTTTTTTTTTAGCTAAATATTGATAAAGGGTTAAGGAAAAAGTGAGTTGTTTGGAGGGAGGATTGACAACGAAATATCTTTTCCTTTCATTTTATAAGGAAATATAGTCTTCATATATACCAACTCATTGTGATGTAAATACCTCTAAACTCTGGATGACAAAACACATTAAAAAATACGACCAAGGGCTTTGTGTATATACATACTCTTGTTTTCCTAATAATAGCAAAATGCCTCAATTCTTGTGGAAGATATGTACTGTATGTGATTGAATAGGAAAAAAAAATATGGTGTGTACTCTATTAGAGAGGTGGTCAAGTGAGAGAAAATTCAGAGATTTGTGATTTTTAACACAGTATATATAAGGCAAAGAGGCTTACAGATTAATCCTTTCAAAGATGTGATTATTCCTTTTGGAAGGTTTACATCAAAGGTATTAGCCAAGTAGTAACAAGTGACATAAACCAAAAACCACAGCCTTTTCAAACTGAAGAACTGAGAGACTTTCTCACTTGTCTGTTTTCTGGCTTCTGTCCTATAAAATGCTAGAGTATCTGTTGTCAATAAGTAATGAACCTTAAGCATAGGTGGTCCCATTCAAGAGGGAAAAAAGCTGACTTTTGCTACCTTAAAGCCCTAACCACTACTTTAAATACAGGAAGAGGTTGTTTTTTGTGTGTGGGATTTCACTCCAAGTGAACAAATAAACATTTTCTTACTATAACCACATTCAAATTCTATTGGGGGGGGAGGGGAAGTAGACCTAATGAAACATGTTCTGCATAGGTTCGATTAAATTGAAAAAAAAGATATGATTGCCTGTAACAAAAATAGAAGATATTTTAAAATTTATCTTATACAAAAACAGTCTGTAGAAATGGAGTATTCGAACCCTGACAGAGTTTCTGTAAAATTTAGTAAATCAATTAAGTAATTTATCATAGAATTACTGTGAGACCGTAGGCAAGCTTTTCTTTTCTAGAGTTTTAGAGATTAAAGTAATAAAATATCATATAAAGCAAGGTGCTCAAAATAGTGAAGGGGATTTTTATCCTGTTTGGAATTAAGCTCCTTTAAAACTCTGATTAAAACTACAGACTCTCTTCCCCAGGGAAGAAGTAAAATGTGTGCATCCCCAAATTTCCCAGGGGAAAACCTCACTTAACTCATTTTCATTTTAGTCATTCTGGGCTAAGGTTTTAATTGTAGAGAAAAATTGTGTTTCGGGCTCTATTTTTTGTTAGTAAAGAGAAGCCAGCTGGGGTGCCTGGGTGGCTCAGTCATTAAGCATCTAAGTGTCTGTCTTCAGCACAGGTCATGATCCCAGGGTCCTGGGATCAAGTCCTGCATTGGGCTCCCTGCTCAGGAGGAAGCCTGTTTCTCCCTCTCCAGCTTCCCTGCTTATTCTCCCTCTCTCTCTTGCTGTCTCTCTCTGAGTCAAATAAATAAATAATCTTAAACAAAAAAGAGAAGCCAGCAACTATTTCATACTATCTGTTACCATCTCTCAGCTTGATTATTTCAAATACACTTTCTAATTAGATTTTATTTTGCACATCTATCATTTATTATGCCACTGTGAAGGTTTGGGAGATATATTATTTTATTTTTTCATATTTTTTATATTTTATTTTGCATATTCAAATTCATCCAACTGTATTTTACACATCAGCCTATTTCAAAATATAGTTTTTCAGGCTGGTTACTAGATTTTTTTTTTAATTTTAAAGGAACTAATAGAACTACTGACTTTTTTTTTTTCTGTGAACGAGTTAATGAAAAATGGAACAATATTTCCTGTGAGAACTCTGACGAAGTTACTCACCCGCTCCATCAGTCCCAAGCTGGGCTTGTCCGGACCACTGTCTGACATGGAACCCCAAAGCCAGGGATTGACAGATATTAAGTCATCCATACTGTTTTAAGATTCCAAGACCAATAATTGGTGAGGTTAGTGATTATTTATAAAATGTAGTTAACTGGTAAGCGCTGGGCACTTTAACAAGTTGGATCAGACTCTTCAGCGGGGACTCCACGAAAGGACACACATCTTGCCATCTCTGTTTTCTGGGCTTTATTTCAGAATTTTTCTCTACTGGATTTTCATGTAAGATAAGTGACTGATGGAAAGCTGCCTATTGAAAATTATTTTTTAATTATTATTTAACCAACTGAGCCACCCAGGCATCCCATCCTTAATGATTTTTGAACTTGCTTCTGTTTATCATTGTGCCTGGTTTAGTTTTCTTTCAAATTCTTTGGTCCTAAATTTCTACTCTTTTAAAGTCAAAATTGTACCATATGCTGCCAAAAGGTAAGGATTTCTCCTCATATGTCCTTTTTCAGGCACTGAAAAATCTGTCCCAGAAAGTGGCACCTTCTGTTTATTGTTTGTTTGTTTGCTTCTCATTTCTACTCTTTTTTAAAATTATCTATTTATTTATTTGACAGAGAAGAGAGATCACAAGTAGGCAGAGCAGCAGAGAGAGGGGGGAAGCAGGATCCCCACCAAGCAGAGACCCTGATGTGAGGCTCAATCCCAGGACCCCGAGATCATGACCTGAGCCGAAGGCAGAGGCTTAACCCACTGAGCCATCCAGGCACCCCTTACTCTTTATTTGGTCCAGGAATGAGGACAAGTATCCTTGTCTTGTCTGTGCACTCTCCATTCATCATAACACCTAGCATGTGACCCTGAATTTTCCCTATGATTGAAATTTCAGACTGCAGTGAAGTTAGAGCATGTAAGATACATTCAGGTAGTGCCATGAGCTCACCCACATAACTACAAATTATATTATATCAAAACAGAAACAAATTACAAACTCAAAACATGGGGAAAGGCACTGTTTTGTCTGAAAAATATAAGCACGATGGTTTTTTTTTTTTCTGGTCTATTTGTGTTATTTATGAAAAAAATCAAATAAAGGTATATTTTCATTGAGTTTCTATAGATAAAAGTTTTAAAGAAAATACAGATTTGGACAAACTGATATAAATATCCTTTTTTAAAAAGCATTTAAATGATGCCGTTAATGTCTCTTTTACTCTTCTGCCTTAGAATTATTCTCTTTTTTCTCCTTCCCTTAATCCTTTAACTCGTAAGTTATAAATACCTGGAGAAGAATGAGTGTGCCTCATCTATTTCATATTTCTTTTTATTTATTTACATGTCCAAAATGAATCAAAATGAATACAACTTCTGCAGTATTTGACTTACTATATTTCTCATACCTGCTTTATTGACCCCTTATCCATATGAATTTATATAGTATTTGACCTCTTCTCAGAATTCTGCTTTCATTCTCAAAACCCATTTCATTTTTGCTCCTTTTATGTTAGGGGTATCAATTTTTTGAAATACATTTTTTTTTTTTTTTTTTTTTTAGTATATTAGCGATCTCTCTTCTTCACATATCCTCTTCCATTCTGGATAATTTTGTATCTCCACAGATAAGTAATAATGTCCCTAAAAAATGCCTTGACACTCAGTTTCAATGACGCTTCAGACCATTCTACCTCAACGACCTAACCTCAAGGTCTCACTCTATGTTTTACCATTACCGATATGTGCACTGTTTTGACCATCAACATTTTGATTCTGAAATTCTGAGTATTACCTTCTAATCTTTCAGCTTATTCTCTTTAGAACCTTACAAGCACGATGCATGGTCCATGGAGGAACCTAACTGTATTTTTACCATCCCACATGCCATTCATATCCTCTCTTCCATCCTCTTGGAGGAACATAGAACATTGTTATGTTAAACTTAATTTTGCAAAATAACTTGATTATATTTTTCTTTATAAAAGTCTCACCCTGCTACATTGTTGTCAATAAGGTGGGTGAATTCATAATAAATACATAAGTAACCATTATTCATTTAAGAGGCAATGACAGTGGAGTTTGTCTTAGGTTTAAATTTTGTTAATGTTTTATTAAGATATTGTCAAATGTTATACAAGATTTTTACAAAGCCATACAAATTTCACTTGTCTCATTTAAGATTATACACATTGTGAGAAATACACAAGAGAATTAAATTTCTTAAGATTCATTGTGGTGAAAAATTTTTAAAAAAGGTTTAGTATGGTGTTGTGTTGGAAGCAAACAAGGTGCTTTTTAATGATCACTGTAGTAAATAAATCTAAGTGCCTTCCAAGTCTAATTACCTTTCTACAAGCGTCAGACTTCACACCTGTAGGTCACATACTACATTTGTACTTCTACTTATGTTCGTCCTTCTAACCTGAATACTTAACTTACATCAAGACAAGTAGAGTTATTCAGTTTTCTATTCTTTGAAATAAATAACTTCTTAAGAAATTAATGATGAATTCATGTAAAAGAATCTAGCAATTTAATTTAACTGCAAACTTAATATGGACCAATCATTTATCATGGGGTCTAAATCAACCATTTTCTTAGATTAACCCCCCCCCAAAAAAGAAAGAAAATATCCAAATTAAGGCCCTGAAATGGCCCACAATCAAGTTCCATTGAGAATATTGTGTCTCTAATGAGATACATTTTAAGAGTGAAAAAAGAAAAGTAATAGCAATTAGAATATATTAAATATTTTGAAAGAAAATACTGCATGTAGAATAAGTGGAAAGGGTAGAAAACTAAACTTGTGTATCTAGCTGCTCTGGAGAATTGAACCTAAAGAACTTCATCTAAATATAGTTTTCATTTAGATGGTATAATCTTGAACTTCAAACCAGTGTTATAATTGGATAAGGCTTGGATGTGGGGAGAGAATTGGTTTACTTTTTACAAAGTTGTGTGAATTAAATAAGATTGAAGACTATGGTAAATTTTATAGAATGAACAAGTCATGGGTATAAAAGTTACAGTATAGAGAATATAGTCGATGGTGTTATAATAGCATTGTATGGTGACAGATGGTAGCTAGACATGTGGTAAGCATAATATAATGTATAAATTTATTAAATCATTCTGCTGTACACTTGAAACTAATGTAACATTGTGGGTCAACATTTAAAACTGAAAAGAAAAGTTTTGAGAAACAAGTATGAAATGGTTTGAGAAAAAAAGAAAAATAAGTGTTCTTCAAGTGGCAATTAAACGTGACAATTTATTTCATTCAATACACACTTATTGACTACTCTGTAGAAGTCACTGTTCTAGATGTTTGGAGTAAGAAGGTACTACAATAAAACCCTTGATCCCAAGGAGTTTATGAACTGATGGAAAAGGACAATTATAAATTCAACAAATAATATAACAATTGAGTGAGGGAGAAAGTGACATAGAAACAGGTGAAAAATAAAATCACTTAGTAAAGACAGTAAATGTAGATTGCTCATTCAGGGTGACTGACTGTACGATCAAGAGATTGAATAAAATAAAATGAGAGTTAGAAGGTGATCTTAAATGGGATTTCTTTTATTACTTTTAATATTAGAGAAACTTGAATATAAATATATAAAAGAAGGTGAGGAGGTTAGAGATGAAGTTGAAAGGCAGTTCATTGACAGAACAAAGTCCTCAGACAAAGTATGAAATAGTATGTGGAATACAGTGGAGGTATTAGCCTTCTTGCAAGAGTTTTTTTCTCTGAGACGATCAATGGTACCAGAAATGTGGCTAGTCAATAGGGCTAACAATTTTTTCCAAAAAAAATGATGGCCTCAGTATTTTCTGTAAACAGCGAGTGACTAGATTATGGAAGGATTCATAAAAGGTGAAGTCTTGAAAAAAGTTGTTCTGAGGGTTAAAGCAAAAAAACTCTCAGGAGTTTCAGGAGGGCACCAGCGAGTAGCAGGAAGCCAATTAACTAAGTCATCAGTATGTTTAGTTGCAAGATTACACACACACACACATGAACATGTCAGATTAAAAAGCTTTCCATTCAAAATGCAATAATAAATACATTTGTGAGAATAAATGTATATTTTGGGGAATGAGGAGATCTTAGTAGAAAAAGGATAATAGGAATTTATAGAGAGAAAATGAAACTGGGTAATAAAAGTTATTATAAACAAATAATGTGTGTCTGTGGGGTGGTTCACACACATACACACACACACACATACACACACACACAAGCACTTATTTAATTAGGAAGATTCGGAAAACATTTGCAAGACATAGGACAGAAAATCCAGTAACAATAACATGTAACAAGTATCAATATTATTACATACCCAAGACATTTCTAAGCATTTTAAAATTCATCTTCAGTAGAAATTCCTGGAGTAGGTGCAGTTTTTGCCATGATTTATAGTTGAAAAATCGTGCCCAAGGTCACAGTTAGTAAGAGGTGAAGCTAAGAGTTGAACTTCAAAATATAGTCAAGCACACCATAGTATACTGGTTGTCCATTTTAGTATTCAGTATACCTAATATATTTTGAAATTGAGAGGATAAATATTTCAAAAAATAAATATACAAAAGATATATAAATGAATCCTATAAAAACTCAAATAATAATCTATGAAGAAATACTATTAGTAGTTAAGAAATACAGTCAAAGGACCAAAATGGCATAAAAAAAAGGAAAGTAATAACGTACAATGCTTAGAAGGTTAAAAAGAAATGAAAACCCATGGTTAATGGAATGATAGATGCAATATTGTTTGTACAGCTAAATCTGAAATAACCAGTATATATATCATTAGGGAACTGGTGGAATGAATTAAAATTTCAAGAACATGAAATATTAAGAAGTTGTTAAATATGTCTTAGGTTTACTATTAAGCTTAAATCACTCTAATTCTTTATAAGACATGAAAAATAAATTATAAAGAAATGAGTATAATATCTAATTTGTGTAGTAAAATAAAAGCAAGTAACTAGTACTTTATGGTGGTGGAGGGAAGCACATTTTTGAGTGAAGACCTTTAACTTTGAAGGAATATTAAATGACCAAGACAGTAAATGATTCAGACCAAACGCTAAACTTGATTACAACTGATTTAAGAAGAGGAGGTGGGGTTGTTAATCTTTATAAAATAAAAATTTGCATAATTTTCCTAGTTGAATTTTTAAAAATGAGGACAAAAGGAATGGCAGTACCAGTGAATGGAAATGTATGAATATTAAAAGGGGAGGAAGGGAATTTAGGGGAAAGTGAATATATCAACTTCTGTGGAGAAAAGGACCAATTTAGACACAAAGTGAACAGTAAGGCTAGTGGGTTGAGACCATATAGAAGAAAGCATTTAATGTCAAGCAAATGAATTTATGATTTTTCTTATAGGTTCTTGAGAATGCCCTTCATTATTTGACCAGAGAGATGAAATAATCGATGCAGTTAATTAAGTAGACCACTCTGTAGCTACTGAAGGAGATCTCTTTGACCAGAGATATGATTTTGTATCATAAATCAGTTATTTAAGAATACTCTGCATATTTAAGGCTATTGGGCTGGGAATATACACCCTTGTGAGACCAGGGAGGAAGTAAGAACAGTTGTTCCTACATATGAGGTGACAGGGACTATTATTTTCAGTAATATTTAGTGTCTTATATCAAATGAAATTATTTATTTTGCCAAATTGTGAGTAGTTTTGTAATTTCTTTAAAATCTACATTTAATAATAAAGCAACAAATGGCATTTTCATATATACTTTATTCAAGTCTTCAACTAATTCCTAAATGTCCCTACTATGCTTGACAAGGACAAACATCATCATAATTTTATAAAATAATGCTCTAAAGAGAAAATTCAAAACCCGGTTACATAGTTACATATGTCTTTGAAGTTTGTCCATACTCTTTTGTAATAATTCTGCGAAGGAAGATAAACTCAGCTTATGAGAAAGAAAGAAAAGAACTGAGCCATTTAATCTTCTTATATTGATAATTGCAAGCTATGATAATTCTTTACACTGTGTGCACCTAGTACTTTCACGTGACTAGGCTTAGACATCCTTGAGTATTTCAATAAAAATGAAGTTTATATTGAAATAGGTGTATATTTTATGACCAAGATTGCACTTTCATTTTACTTGTCAATGCATATGACATATCTCCCATATTTAGATTATCAGATGATTATTTTAGCACAGTACACACTTGGAATATACACATACCCATTTTTTCATGCCTTATGTCTAGATTATTTTCAGAGTCAAATGCTTTAATAGAGGAAGCTGGAAAAGATTTTCCATTCATGGATTTTAATGAGTATGGATGAAAAATCAAAGTTCTTTTAAGGATTAGGCAAAGGATTCAGCACATACTGTATTAGAAAATCTTACTGATTTGCATATAAAATATAAGGCTTAGTGTGGCATTAAAAATATATATTTTATAAAGAATAATAGAAAATGTTTCCAAGCTTACAAATGAAAAATGGAGAGAGAACATCTGGTAGAGTAATTATATCTACATTCATTCACATTTTAATATCTATATTGAAGTATATATTCTAAAAATGTATTTCTCAAAAACAACATTTGTTAGTGACAAGAATAGTGCAGCAAGTGAATGAATACATTCTAGAAAGTGACTTTATCCCTAATTTTAAGAGTTTGAAGGATGCCTTTTGTTACTTAATACAGACCTTTGGAAAAAAGAGTAATCTTAAATTTGTGTCTCTCCACATTTTCTTTTTATATAGGATGGGGCAACTATCTACATAATCCCAGTCTCAAATTCAAGACCTCTCTCATTGTGGGATGCATAATTATTGCATTATTTCTCTTTCATCTATGTAGAAATCATGAAAAAGAGCCAACATTCCTATCTTTTGTGACAGAATTATGTTGACTTAAAAATACTGTTGCTGTCCTTTCTTCAGCAAAATGTCAACAGCTGCGTAAAGATAGTATCCAATTCTCCTTATCAAGACTTCCAAAGACTCAGTAATAAGTAGACCAGAACACAATTCCAACACCTTCCCAGACCAGGCCCACTTCATTTTTGAGTTTTTGCAAATGATTTTTTATCGATTCACAGAGCAACATGAATATATTGCCACATAATCCAGGATAGCTATATCCATGAGATTTATTTTGCCAAAACCTGATATGTTCTTCAATTATTTATATGGTTCTATCTGAGGAAAAGCATTTTATGTATTTCATGAATGAGCTATTTTGAGAAACTTAATTTACTGAAGAGAAATTCATTTGTAATAACTGAAAGAATAAGTCAAATTCAGAGTTAACCAGAAAATAAATAGGAATTTACTTATTTAAATGCCATATACTGAGAAATATCTGTAAGTCTATTTGAATTTTCTTACATTTTTGTACCACTTACACTGTCTATTCATATTAAATGAACACTGTAGGCTATATTCATATAGAAATTCTTACATGTCAGACAGATAAAATGCTTGAAAATTGTGTTGCTTTTTCTGCATTATTGCAACAGATAACTTGGAAAAGCTAATGTTTCCCACTGTAGGAATGGCTTTAGACTCTACATTAATAACTTATAAGATGGATGGGAATATTTTCCTGTTTTTTTGTGTTTTTTTGTGTAGAAATCCAACATTGATTTACAAGGTTATTTTTACTGTCACAAAAATACAAAACTTAGTTAAATTGAATAGTTACCAAGTATCTGTACCTAAAATGTTAAACTAAAATTTGAGAATTAATGTAAGTGAGGGAGATTCATGAAGAAGTGAATTAATATTTAATCATGCCCGTGCAGTGAAAAAGACAGCTACCTTCCAGTCAGTTTTACTTAGACTCTCATCAACTCAACTCCGGGCTCCATCTCTGAAGTGCAAGGGGTTAGCTTGAAAGAGCATTCGGAAAGAGACATCCTTCCTCCACCTCCAAGAGAGGGATGACATGTACATCCAATAACTATATATTATCCAGATATTCTGCTATTTACTTTATATGCATGTCCTCATTCTTTTCTCATAACAACAATGAAAATGAAAAAGAGAAAATACAATTCATATATTTTTAATTTTTTTTTATTTTTTATTAACATATAATGTATTAGCCCCAGGGGTACAGATCTGGGAATAGCCAGGTTTACATACTTCACAGCACTCACCATATCACATACCCTCCCCAATGTCCATAACCCAACCACCCTCTCCCTAACCCCCTCCCCCCGGCAACCCTCAGTTTGTTTTGTGAGATTAAGAGTCTCTTATGGTTTGTCTCCCTCCTGATCCCATCTTGTTTTATTTTTTCCTTCTCTACTCCCCCAAACCCCCCACATTATACAACCCATATTTTACATGTGAGGGACTGAGGTCCAAAGAATTAAGTAAATTACCCAGGTATAGATAATTGGAAAGTATTAAAACCATGTTTCAATCAGAGCATACTCATGCAAAATCATTTTCTCCCAAAACAATGAAAGCTAAACGTTTTTAGATATACCTTTAAGGGAGAATAAAGAAAATTAGAATAAAGTATTTCTATAAAAAGCATCTGTAAATATATTTGATTTCCATTGTACATGATAAATCAATTTTATTAGGATTTAATAAGTTTTTAACTGTTTATTAAAATATACATTTTATTAACATTCTAATAAAATAAAATTTTGTTTACATGTTTTGAATGTTATTGACATCTTACCTTAATCTGTGGAATCTTCCAACTGTACTAGCAAACATGAGTTTTTATTGAACTCATGATAAAGTGATTAAAATTTATAGGTATAACAATACGCAAAAAAATGGAAGACAAATAGTTGAGACTTAAGACATTCAGAAACAAAAGTCTAAATTTGACCTACCTAAGGTCAGAATTGTTGCTGAGATCCTCACCATCATCTAGAATCCTTGATGGGATATACTTCTTTAAACAAGTTAACTAATTATTCTGGTCACTGAAAGAGAAAAAACAAACAAACAAAAAACTTGGATTGTCCTGCCTAGAAAATAAAAGGGTAGGAGGAGAAAAAAGAAAGATGGAAGGTAAAAGAGAAAAAGAAAATGAAAAAAAAAAAAAAAAGGTCAGAATAAAGACAAGGAAAAGAGACAGGAAGAAAGTAGGAAAAGATTTTTAGGTTTTTAGACACTAAGACATTGGCAAATAGGCAGCATATGAATGTGCTGTTCCCTGTGAAACAGTAAAGGTAAATAAATGACAGGAGACTGACAATCATTTGGCTTTCTAACTAATGAAATCTGTGAATCATGGAGCAGAGCTAGGAATCCCAAGCCAAGTATGGCCATCTCATTTGAATGAAGTTGTAAATACCACAGTGTCTGGCAGGGCTGAAAAGTACAAAGTTCTCGAGAGCAGGGTGCTATGCAGAAACGGACCCCAGAAATTTTCTGCTTAAGAAGGCAGTTAACTAATATCAATTGCATCATTTTGAAGAAACTTGTTGTGAGATTTAGTGTGACAGTCCTACAGAAGTTCCATCGCTGGGTCTAGTTGAGCCCCACAACTAAACTATGATCCTTATGGTGACACTATTGAGGATGCACCTTCAGGTACATATGTTTTCACTGGCAAATTCTATCAAACATTTCTCAAACTTTTACATACACTGTCAGAAAATAGAAGAGAGGAATTTTTTTTTTTTTTTTTTAAGATTCCACATGTAAGTGAAATCGTATGGTATTTGTCTTTCTCTGCTTATTTCACTTGGCACAATGTTCTCAAGATCCATCCATACTGTTGTCAACAGCAGGATTTTCTTCTTCCTCATGACTGAAAATATCCCTTCATATGTGCATATACAACATCTTCTTTATTCATTCATCCCTCAATGGACATTAAGTTTTTTTCTACCTGGGGTGTTGTACATCATGGTACAATGTATATGGGGTGGGGTGCAGATACATGTTTAAGTTAGAGTTATCATTTGCTTTGGATATAATAAAGCAGAATACCCAGAAATGCAATTGCTGGATCATATGATATTTATATTTTTTATATTTATATTTATATTTTTTATATTTTTAAATTTTTCTTTTTTTTTGAGGAAACTTTACACTGTTTTCCATAGTGGCTGCACCAATACCTTCCCAACAGGACACAAAGGTTTCCTTTTATCCATATCCTTACCAATACTATGTCTTTCTTGTCTTTCCGATAATAGCCATTCTAACGGATGTGTAGTGGTATCACATTGTGGTTTTAATTTGTATTTCCCTGATGATTATTGATGTTGAGCATCATTTTGTGTACCTGTTGTTCATCTGTATGTCTTTCTAAGAAAAAAAAATTATATTCAGATCCTCTGCCCATTTCTTTAATCAAAATGTCTTTTTGTTGTTATTGTTTATTTGCTTGCTATTGAATTGTGTTTAATTATTGCTTAATTTAAATATTTCCAACTTTGGCAATAGTCCAACACAGATGCCAGGTGGTAACCTTGGTTTTTCCCTCAATTCTAGTATAGGATATTGGGACTTAAAGAATAGATGACAGATGATGATAGATGATAGATAGATAGATAGATAGACAGACAAGACAGAATAAGTGGTAAGTGGAAAGAACGTTTTAATCATAAAACATTTACACCTACTTGGATCACACATTCTGGTATGACCATTTCACAGAGGGGCAACTCTTAGACCTTTTTTTTTTTAAACCATATTCTTTGAACTGGGTTTTCAAACACTTTTGTAATTCAGAGGGAGTTAAGATGGTGGAGTTGCAGACCCTATGCTTGCCTCGGTCTCTAACAGAGCTAGATAAATATCAAATCATCCTGAGTGCCCAAGAGATCTGTCTGAAGAGTGAGAGAACAAACTGCACAACTGGAGAGAGACAAGAGGCCACATTGTGGAAGGTAGTAGTTACAGGGACTTGATTTGGAGGAGAAAGGAATTATAGATGCTGTGCAGGGAAAGGTCCCTGATCACAGAGAGAGAGAGAGAGAGAGAGAAAGAGAGAGAGAGAGAGAGAACATGCACTGGAGAGTGCATAAGGCACAGGCGATCGCACAAGAAAAACACTTCTCCAAAACCATTTATTGGGAAAATTAGAGGGGCTGTTTATAAATACATTTGCAACTCAAGTAGGTATTCTCAGGTACATCTGTATTTATTCAACAGTTTTAAGAGGGTACTCTTGTGTTTATCAAACATTCTAGTAGGTTTTCAGAACACAGTGATGATCTTCTATAAGTAATAGTACATTCTTCCTTTTGTGTGTGGCACTTGGATTGGAGATTCCACACCCAGGAAATAGTGGTCAATTATAGTGGCCAATAAAGATCCTGCTTCTGTTTCAAAATAAACACCATAAGTAGTTATGTGTGTGACAGAACACCTAAAAAGAATCTGCACTACTAAAAGTCATTGTTAAGGACACAGATCCAAGTATCACCAAGTGTGTGACCTTCTAAGAAAACATAAAATTTATAAAAAGCCCTATGGGAATTGTCTGTGAATCGAATAACCAAGGGAATCTCATTATGCTAAAAAACCTCTCTGTTAAGTACGGTTATTTGTTCTTCTCCTCAGTGTATTTTCAGTTAGCTCCCTGTTGCAAAATCTCATACTGATTATTTGCCTTCAGAGTAAAATATTGAACTGGAAACATTCTTACAATCTACTCTTGTTCTAAATTGCTGTTGACATTTATGTACTTGGCATACATAATTGCCCTAATCTCTTTCTAGACCTCCTAAATGCCCTGCTGGACTAAACTGAATTTAAAATACATTGACTTCAAATGCTGCTGTGATTCCTAACAGGTTTCCATTGACACCGTTAGTGCCTGACATAGTATTTCCGATAAGCTATTTATTTCATCCAATACATTTGACAGTTTTATGTTTATGACACAATATAACCATGTTGAAAGGGATCTTTATACCCATCTAATTAGAAACAATAATATATTAATATATGTGTGTTATCATTTCTATTTCTTATACCACTACTCCAGTAGCTTTTGTTTTCCAATTTTAGGATGATTTTTGATTACCTTGATAATGGAAGAATCCTCACAAAATTACTATTTTCCATCTTTGTATATTTAATAGCTATTTAGCAATGAATAACTTGGTTGGTTTTAGGAGTTACCTTTTGTTTTAAAATGCTTTTAATGAGATCAATTATTTGTTTTATGTTTTTATTATGGTCTTCAATTCCAATAACTTTGTTAAAATATAAAAATACACTTTTAAATGTTAGAAAGGAATAAAATTTATGGCCTCATTTATAAACTAAAATTCAGTCAGTAAAAACAGTTATTTATATCAAAATGCATACGTTATCTTTCCATAAGCAGAAATATGTATTTATAGTACAAAAGGAATGGTGACTATTTGGTATCTGAAGAGAAAAAAGAAAGGGAAATGTTTGCAGACTTTTAAGCTTCGTTTGGTATAAATTCCAAGGTGGTTCTCCTACTTACCAGATCCACCTCTTAACTGAACACTTGTCTTTGTATGACTCACATATCACAATGTGATTTTTTTTACATTTTATATTAATTAAGTATATAAATTTTATATTAATTAAATATATAAAATATATAAAATTATAAATTTTTTTAAAAAACACTATTTTGTGACATGTTAAAAATTCATGTCAATATCCATAAATTAAATTTCACTGGAACACAGCTATACTCATTCTTTAGGGATTATGGCTATGTTTGCCATGCAGTGCCAAAGTTGAGTAGTCATGATAGAGAATGTATTGCCTCAGAGTTTAAATTGCTTACTACTTCTACATTTCCATTAAAAATGGAGTTTGTCAACACTTAGGTTAAATATAAGGAGGACTCTCCCCTCTTATACATTCCCTTTGGTTTGAAAAAACAGAATCAAAGTTGACAGTGCTAAAGAGAGAATTTATTTTAAGGATACAGTGATGATTCATAAAATAGAAGGAAAAGACTAGAGCTATACTTCAAAACGGTACCAGGATCTCAGTTTAAAAAGCCATTTTAATATATTATCTTTCTACTACTCCGCTACTATCTTTTCATCTGCTCTGCTCATTTTCTCTATTTAAAAAAGATTCTTCTACTACATCAGTCAGCGTGCATGTTTTTCACATGTCCTTAGACAGATTCCATGTCTCCCATGTTTACACTTCTTATGTCCAAGTTCCCAAAGTCTACTTTTTGATTACTGGTCAAGACACCAGATATAGACTGATTCTTCCTTTGTCCCAATTCAAATTCCTGGGAACTTGACTGGTTGAAACAAATTTAGTCACATTTACCCTTCTAGGTCAAATAACTATGCTTGAGGGAGATAGTCATATCGTGGAATCATGTCTGGTCTTAACTTTCCCCCTTGGCCACATCATCATGCATACGGAAGGGGGCTTCTGCCAGATTCTCATTACTTAGTAGACAATCCAGTATACTCAACCAACAGTAAAAGGAATACTAAAAACAATACATGTAAAATTAATATATTTGTTATATATGATAAAGTTATCAAATTATTTTAAGATGTTCTCTTTTGCAAAGTCAGACAAAATTATGAATACTTAAATTGTACTTGATCAAACCAGAATCACACAATATTAAAAAAAAACTCTAAATAACTACAAGAAAATCCATGATATTAATAGCAATAGAGTATAATGCTTATTAGTTTCTTACATTGTGCCAAATGTTATTTGGCGTTATTTCTTCTGATCCTATGTTATAAGGACTGTTAAAAACCACCATTGTACACAGAAGAAATCTAGGCTTCAATAAGATAAATAACTTGACATAGGTCACACAATTTAAATGAGAGTCATCTGTCAAATCCAATAGCCTGCCTTCCTCTCCACTAATCTATTTCACAGGATGAAAAATTCAAAGAATTAAAATTCATCAAGTACATAAGTATTTGAATTTAATTACTTTATCTGATAAACACTGTTTTCTAAATTTATTGATATTATTAATATTAATAATATCCACTTTCTGAAACTGGAATATATCTAGTAAAACTGATTAGGGACCAAACTTTAATACCACATAAATGGTATAAATTATTGGGCCTGTGAAGAAATGAGTAACAATATTAGTTTGACTTTTTCTGTGTTTTTCAATGTGATTTAATTCAAAATGAATGGGCAACATTGCAAATTTCTGAATAATATTGAAATTGATACTTAATATTGACAATAACAATGAAACTCTTCCTAAAATTTGACTTGCTTTGAAGCTCAGCAAAAATAGCATTATGTATTAACAGAAAGTATAAAATTTTAAATTAAGCATCTAGTTTTCAAGACCCACATCTTTAACCTTGTTTTTTTATGAGTCCAAATAAGGTTTTTTTTCAGTATTTGAATCAAATTCGAATCTTCCTCCTATTTCATCTGCTTGAATGATTTGATTTAATTCAAGACAACACACAGTTATCTCAGTTATATTCCACTGGTTTTAACACTCCCCTCAGCAAACTCTATCTCATCAACAGTTTGGAGTTTGGCTTCTTTTGAAAGAAAGATGTATAGGTTTTGTAAAGGAATTAGCTGCTTCTCTGGATAGCATAATTAACTATTCAGAAAATGTATATCAAAAAATGTTTGTAACTTAACCAGAATGATGCTTAGTCTTAATAAATTATATGTGTATGTCCATATATACACACAAAATAAATATGTGTATTTTAAACTTTTATATAAGGTGATTCAATATTTTTAGTTTAATTATCTGATTAATTTCTTATGCCGCAAGCAAGAGAACAAATTGCCTAGGCTGTTTCACATATTCCAATTCAAACAGATAAATTTATTTTCATGCAACATTACATGAATGAAAACTTCATCTGCACTGCCTCATACTGTTCATATAAGAGTTTATTAGATGAAAGTGATACTATGGGGATTACCATTCTATAAGGTCATCTTTATTTCAGAAGGATTTCCCAGAAACTACAAAATTGATGAAGAAATAGGGATTGCATATATTGTTTTAATGTATCTTGTCTTATGCTGAATGCCCTTCCTGATTTATTTTAGGCCTAATGGGTAAACACTGGAACTACAGCACATGATATAGAGCATGGCTTTCAAATATTTTTGTCCACAAATCATAGTAAGAAGTGTACTTTTGATTATGATCCATAGTATGTACCATCATGGATATGTATGCATGTGACCTAAAAATTCACAAGACATTGTTATATGTGATGCACTCTCTTTGCAATTTTATTCTATTACACATTTTCTACCCTTTCTTTTTTTCACTTTTTAATACTGGTAGTGATCTACTACACAGATTTCACAAGACCTAGTTTAAAAAAAAAAAAAAAAAAACTCCTCTCCAGAACTAGATCTAGAAGTCTAGATACTGCAACATGACTGCCTCTACCGTGAATTTTTACTTATTTATCTTTTCAAGTTTTAGTTTATTTTCTAATCTGTATGGTTCACATTTTAAGAGGAGAAATACAAAAAACTGGCCACTTATGAAAGAGACTGTCATCCAAACAGTGGTCCAGACCACGGTGACTGAAGCATTTGAAAGGCAATTTATTTAAGCATTAGAAACTTGACTCAACCTTCCTGAAATGTTGAAAAGCTCTCTGCTACTCCAAGAGAAAAGCCAGTGACATTTTTCAACTGTAGAACTTTTGGCATAGCTCATCTCTAAAGCAGATGAAACTCAGAGAAAAATCTTCTACTCCCGTTCAACACTGAAGAATACAAATTTTAATAAGAAGTGAAATTTCACAGCCAAAAATGAGGGGGAGTGTAGTGAGAAGAATATTGCTAATTTATTAGACCTGTCACTTATATTTCCACTCCCACTATGACACTGTTTTAAGTGTCAGTGAAGCATAAGGATGAAAGACTTTGAATCCGTATCAAAGAAAAATAACTTCTTTGACATAGAATACAGGTATCTGAATGTAATATTTTCTCAGCTTTCACTCATTATGCTCATTCATAATATACCACAACTTATTAATTAACCTAGTACTTTTGGAAAAATAACTTTAATTGCTAAACCACTTCTGATTTAGTAATTGAATAATGCATGAATGCAAAACTGGCCTAAGAAATGAAACAGATAATTTTCTTAAGTTAAACAGTTAAAAATCATTGAAATGTGATATTAAATTGCAAGTAAATTTTCTGGTATCAATACTCAGTTAACATATATAAAGTTGCAAAATCTGGGCTTCTTATATTTCAATAAAAGTATATATTTCTTAGAAGTAAATCATAGTTTGATATATGTAATTTCCCTGACTTATTTTTTAATGTACACTTCTCCGAATCTAATTTTTTCAAAACAGAATGTCAATACATCTCAAAGTTCTTTCTTACCTTTCTAATGTCTGTGTAGATGGTACACAACAATCATAGTTTATTCAATCATTCACCTATGGATAAGACATACATTTTGAATCTACCCCTTTGCCACTAATTATTTACTCAATAATTATCTTTTCTTTTAAAAATGTATTTACTTATTTGAGAGAGCTGGAGAGAGTGAGCAAGGGGAGGTGCAGAGAGAAAAAAGAGAGAGAGTCTTAAGCAGATTCCCTGCTGAGCCCAGAGCCCAGGGGAGGACTGAATCTCAGGAGGCTGAGATAGTGAGAGAGCAGAAATCAAGAGTCAGATGCTTAATCTCCTGAGGCACCCAGTGCCCCTCAATAATTATCTTTATTCAGTTGCATTAAGTTACTTTTGCTTCGTGAGATAGATTTTGTAGAATAAAATTGTTGGATAAAGTTGTAACTGTGAAATTGCTTAATTATTACTTTCTAAAAAGGACTTGAAAATTTATTTCTACCAAGATTTTATGAGAATTTCTTTTTCTCCAAAATATTTACAGCAATAGATATTACACATTTTTTAATATTTGTGTTAGTTTTATAGGTATGCAATGATGTATCATTGATACCTTAATTTGCATTTCTATGACTTTTGAGAATGTTGGTTGCTTCTTCATATTAAAACCAGGTTTCCAATAACTTTTTTTTTTTTTCTAAACAGTCTATATTCTTTGGCTTTCTTTTGTCCTATAATCTATCTTACTAATGTTTTAGAAAGCTTACATTTTATATATATTAGTTCTATGATTTTTATAAATGAGACAAATATTTCCCCATCTTACAATTATTATTTTATTTAGATTATACATATAATATACTTTTTAGAAAGTGTTTAAATATTTATATATGAAATATATGAATTTTCCCTCTATTTTGCAGAATAACATCATTATGAAAATACTCCAAACTCACATATTTTTCTTTTAAGTTTAAAAGCATTTTTATGGGGGCGCCTGGGTGGCTCAGTGGGTTAAAGCCTCTGCCTTCGGCTCAGGTCATGATCCTGGGGTCCTGGGATCGAGCCCCACATCGGGCTCTCTGCTCCTTGGGGAGCCTGCTTCCTCCTCTCTCTCTGCCTGCCTCTCTGCCTACTTGTGATCTCTGTCTGTCAAATAAATAAATAAAATCTTTATAAAAAAAAAATAAAAAAAAAATAAAAGCATTTTTATGTATTTACATTTGGTTTGGAATAGGAATCCAATTTTACATTCTTGATGATTGATACTAGCTTTTGCTAGTTCCATCATATAGATGGTTGCACTAAATTTAAATAACTTTTTGCAATATAAAAAATTCTGATGTGTTTTTTTCTGGTCTAATGTGTATATTTCAATAACAGATAAATTGATTTTATAGAATATTTTACTATGTATTAGAAAATCTGTTTTATTTTGTTTTGTTTGCTATTCTCATTGGTTCTCCTTTGGTTTTAAGCCATTTCTTATAAATCAAGAAAATTTGTTTTTAATTATAATTAATTAAACTTAAAAATGAATTTTGGAAAAAGTAATTTTATGGTAATAAGTTCCCTTTTGAAGAAAAATAACAACAGCATATCTTTTTGTTTTAAAATGTGTTATTTTGGGGGTGGCTGGGTGACTCATTCAGTTGAGTGTCTGACTTGATTTCAGCTCAGGTTATGATCTCAAGAGTTGTGAGATCAAATACAGGTCAAGCTCTATGATGGGTGTGGAGCCTGCTTGGATTCTCTATCTGCACCTTTCCCCACTCTCACCTAGCTTCTCTCATTTTTGAGTGTGTTCTCTTTCTTTAAAAAAAAAAAAAGTTATTTTTTTCTCTAAAAATTTTTTATATAAGCCCTAAAAATTCCTCGTTAAGTTTATTGTTGGATATGTGATAATTTTCATATTCAGTGTTAATGTACTATGCTTTCCAGTTTTATTTTGAGTTGCTTAAGGGAAAAACGTATTTTTGTCTATTTTTCTATCAAATTTTCTTTCAAAATCTAGTAATTTTTTTCTTGATAAGATTTCTCAGTTTTGCAGGTAAAATTTCATGTAGGCTATTTCCCCAATATTATACATTATTTATTTATTTATTTATTTATTTTTAAGATTTTATTTATTTATTTGACACAGAGAGAGATCACAAGTAGGCAGAGAGGCAGGCAGAGAGAGAGGGGGAAGCAGGCTCCCTGCTGAGCAGAAAGCCTCATGCAGGACTCGATCCCAGGACTCTGGGATCATGACCTGAGCCGAAGGCAGCAGCTTAACCCACTGAGCCACCCAGGCGCCCCCATTATTTTATTTTTTAAAGAATTTTAATTTGTTAAAACTTCCCAATGATACAGAATGATGACATTCTTATTTTCTTCTTACTTTCTAATTTAGAATACCCTAGGTATATGTGTTTAGAGTGATTTTAAATTGATGAAAAAGATGCTTAGCACAAATATATAATGTGCTATACAGTTTTGATATCTTTAATTTTACTGAGAGGTAATCTTAGCTTAGGATATTTGAATATTACTTGTTTCAAATATATTTTATTTCACAAACTTGCATTTACATAGAAAATCTTTATTGAATTCTGACAGAGAGAGATTGAGGTCTCTAACTATAATAGTGGTTATGTCTCTCCTTTCAAGTATAGTAGTTTTGATTTTATGTTTTTTGATGTTGTTGTTAGACCCATACATTTTTAGTATTGCTATATCTTACTGGATAATTGTACCTTTTATCATTATGTAATATCCCTCTTAATTTCTGAAATTAACATACCTACTCCAGCTTTCTTTTTATTAGTGTTGGCATAGTTTATCTTTCTTTATCTCTACTTTAACTTTTCTGAATGTTTATATTTAAAGTTGATTTTTCAAAACAATATATAATTGGGCTTTTTTTAATCTGCAATGTCAGCCTATCACTTAATGGATTGACTATTCACATTAAAAGTGATTGTTGTTATAATTAGATTAATAATTACCATTTTTATAAGTTTTCTACCTGTTTGTAACTTTTTACTAATAGTTGCTTTTGTTTTTTGTTTCTTATGCTCTCTCTCTCTGACTTTTATGTCTTTTAGTCTAGTATTTTATGTAATTCCAAATTTTCTCTTCTCTTAGCTTACCAATTAAACTTCTTTTTTATAAATTTGTGGTAGTAGATCTACAGTTTAAAAAATATATATATATATATAGTTATATATAACTACATATATATATATATACAGTTATAATTCTCTAAGTCTACAAATAATACCATACCACTTCATATATAGTACAGACATATCTTGTAACAAAGTCTTCCCCAATTCCTCCTTCTTGTCCCTTATAAAATAGTTGTCATTCATTGCATATATCCATTTTCTAGAATCACCCAAATATTGTAGCTAGCATTGCCTTTAACAAACAGCTTTTGTAAAATTATTTAAAAACAAGAAAAACGTTTTACCTACATTTTTTCCTTCTCTGATTCCCTGCAATTCTATACATAGATTCTAGTTTCTGGCCTATCTTGTTTTCCTTTGACTACAGAACTTTTTAAAACATTTTTTGTGTATCAGGTCTGCTGCTGATGAAGTCCTTCAGTTTTTCTTTGCCTGAGAAATTCTTTATTTTCACTTCACTTTTGAAGAATAATTTTGTGGCATATAGAATACTAGGTTTTTTTTTTCAAAATATTATATATTTTATATTATTCTCTTCATATTTGCCTGGTTTCTGATAAGAAGTCAGATGTAATTTTTTTATCCTTATTCTAACCTCCTTCCCACCTGAACGTTTTAAGATTTTCTCTTTGCTTTTGTGGTCCTGAAGTTTGAATGTGGTATATGGTAATAGGTTAAATTGTGCCGCTCTACCATTCATAGGTTGAAGCCAATCCATAGTTGCTCAGGTTGTGACAGTTATTTGGAAAAACAGATCTTCACAGAGTTAATCAAGTTCAAGTGATGTCATAGGATGACCCCTAATCCAATATGACAACCGTCTTAGTAAGAAGAGAGAATTTGGTTATTGAAATCAATGAAGGGAAAGTAGTATAAAGACACAAAGAGAAGAGAGCCATCGAAAAGCCAGAGAGCTCTAGAAAACCTCCTTTTCTCATGGCCCTCAAAATGAAACAACCCTGCCAACCCCTTAATTAGGGACTTTTAACCTGCAGAACTGTGAGAAAGTAAATTTCTGTCTTTAAGCCACCCGGTTTTTAGCACTTTGTTATGGCGACTTTAAAAAACTAACACACATGTCTAGCTTAATTATTTTTTTTTCCTGTTGTTTTAATTTCTTGTTTGTTTGTTTGTTTATTTGTTTATTTATTTTCTATTCATTCTGCTTGTTTTCTGGATCTCTTGTGTTCATTGTTAATGTTGAAAAAATGTTTAGCTATTTTTACTTCAAATGTTAATTATGATTTTCCCCTTCTTCTCTTTTTGCCATTCCAATTACACATATACTCGTTACACCTTTAATTGCCCCACACTTTTTCAATATTCTGTAGGTTTTGTTTGTCCTCTATATTTTACTTTGAAAAGTTTCTTTCTCTAAGCTCACTGAGTCTCTTAGCTCTGCTGAGTCTGCTTAATGGGCTTTCAAATGTACTCTTCATTTCTGTTACAGTGTTTTGATTTCTAGTATTTCCTTTTGATTTTTTCTGTTTTAATCTCTGCTTCTATTACCCACCTGTTCTTGTATCTTGTCTACCTCTATTTAGCCTTTAGAGTTCTTATATTAATCGTAATTATTTTAAATTCTCTATCTGATAATTCCAAAATGTGTCTTATCTCCGAGTCTGGTTCTGATGTTTTCATTTGTCTCTGGGCACTGTTTTTTCTCACCTTTGTGCATGCCTTATAAGTTCTTATCGAGAACTGGACAGGTATCTGTTACCACAAATGGAGATAAATAGGCCTTTTGTGTGAAGGTTTATGCTAATTTGCCTATAGGTCGATCTGTGTTTAATGTTTCTTACAGCTATGGGTGCTGAAGCCTTCAAATTCTGCTAAAACCTGTGCTTTTGTCTCCCCTCCTGACTCTGAGTTTCCCTAAGTACTTTTCCTCAGAGAGAGTCGTGTACGGCAGGCCTTTCAGCCCTAATTCACTGTTACTGTATAGGATGGTAAGAAGTAGAAGAATGAGTACTTTCTATAATCTTCCAACTGAAACTCCATCTTTCAGCTGATTTGTGCCTAGTGCTATGGTCTTTGAAAGTGTTTTTCCAGTAATATGGATATTTTTCTCCCCAACCTCTTCACCCTCCCATACTTGCCATATTCTTAATGGGTGTTTTGTTTTGTTTTGTTTTCATTTTTATTTAATTAATTAATTTATTTATCTATGTATCTATTTATTTATTTATTTTTACTCAAAGCTTTAATCCTTATTGATTATTTTCTCCTTTTTAGATAACACAGAAAGTCTGGAGAAATTTTTGTAGGAGGGATGGCTTTCTTCTAACAGAGATAAGGCTCCTCAAATTTTTTTCTCCTGGGGATTAAGCATTTGCTATGGAGAAATCTGAGGGTCTATAAAAGTGATTGCTACTTTCCTTGTGTCAGAACTATGAGAGGATAATCTTCAGGTTTAACCATGGGAACATGGTCGGGAGCCTGGAGGTAAAGTCTAGAAAAGTTTTGCCTTGCCTTAAGACTGTGCCACTCAGGGATTTGTCACTCTCATTCTAACACACACTCTACCTCTGGACGTTTGTCTAAATTACTGTTTAAATCCCCCTACCAGTTTATGGCTCCAGCAGTTTTAGCTTCAGTTTGTGACTCTCTGTGCACCTCTCTGTCCAGATTTCATATTGGCAATTTCACTACAACTCCCTTCTCTGTTTGGACCAAGAGAAGCCACTGAGTTTTTAGTTTGAACACTTTTTTTTTTTTTTTTTTTGGTGGGAAAGGTATAAATGATTGCTTTCAAATTCTATAGCATGCCACAGCTACTACTGTGTCATGTTTTGTCTTTTTCAACCCTCTATTCTTTATCCCACTATAAGCTGGCATAGGATGAGTATTCCAAAATGTTGCTCAAAATATGGATTGAGTGAATTAATACATGATTAAATGACAAATTTCCAAATAAAAATTATTTTATAGTTTAAAAAAATGGCTTAAAAATACTGATCCATAGAGCATTGAATGTCACTGGCATCAAGTTCAAACTGAAGTAAGGCCTCTATCTCTCAGCCCATATCATGAACTCAGTGCATTGCTTTTTATGAATCCAATGTGAAATAGGAAATTTAGTAGAAATAAATAAATTTAAAAAAGTATTTTTAGCAAGTGACTTCACTCAAAATTTATCTTACCAGCCCACACTCTGGCTATTAATTCTGTTCCAATTGGTTCCTGGGCTTTCAGGATTTCTCAAATCAGGCAAGACCTCCTAAGCAGTGTGGCAGCCCATCATCTAAAGCATGTTAGAGAAGAGAAATAATCTAAATGAGGTTGCCTGTAAAAGGTTTTATTTATGAAGAAATTCAGCACTTCAAGAACCAAGGTTTAATTACATCCTTTTATCTCTTTAGACATTTGACCCATACATGAGAAATTCTTTGGGTTAGAATTTGGCGAAAAATGTAGAACTTTACCTTGGTGTGCCTAGCTAATATCCTGTGTCTTCCAAAAAATACCCTGCAGTTAGGAAGACAGATTAGTTCCCAAGTCATAATTAGATTCTACAATTCCTTTACCATGCTTCTTCACTATTTTTCAAGTATAGCAAGGATTCTTCCATGTCAGGTCCTTTGAATTTGCTGTTTCCTCTGTTTATCATGATATTCCCTAACTATAAGTAAGATTCACTCCATCACTTTCTATTTAAAAGTGACTCTGTTACAAAAGATATTGTTAATCACTCTGTATAAAACATCATACTTACAGAAAATAATTAATATGTCTTAATACTCCTTTCCTGATTATCATATTTCTTTAGTCATAAATTCATATTTCATTCATGTCATATTTTTCACCATCACCTGATAACCGGTGTGTTTATTTATTCTAAGGTACACAGAGGGAAGAGGTTTTTCGTTTTGGATGAAAAATAGAATTACCTCTTTGACAACATTACTTCGGATATATTCACCAATCAAGAGCATACTCCACTTCCTCTCCTTAGTAACCCTTCTGGTTTGTTTTTTTTTTTTTTTTTTTTTTTTTTTTTTTTTTTACCAAGACTACTGCTTCTAGCCAGGTTTTCTGTATTAGCTACAGAAAAACAAACAAAAAGAGTTTTATTCTACTTGTCTCTCATTTATAAATAAGTAATCTAGTTAACCCACAATTTAGAAATATGTTTAGGATTCTGATTTCATAAGATTCACAAAAATAGGGGTGCCTGGGTAGTTCAGTGGGTTAAGCTGCTGCCTTCAGCTCAGGTCGTGATCTCAGGTCCTGGGATGGAGCCCCCAATAGGGCTCTCTGCTCAGCAGGGAGCCTGCTTCCCCCTCTCTCTGCCTGCCTCTCTGCCTACTTGTGATCTCTGTCTGTCAAATAAATAAATAAATAAATAAAATCCTTTAAAAAAAGATTCACAGAAATACATGCATGTTAATTTTCCGTGTGATTTTTGTAAATAAAGATGTTTTCACAAATGTTCTTTGAAGGATGTTCCTATGGTATAGTTGACCTATGGATTCCAAGTGAGAAACAGAGTACTAAATTTTCTTAGTTTGCCATTACTCATTTTTTAAGTTTTCTGATTTGTTTATTCTTCAGTATGGCTAGATATTATTTCAAAATTCTTTTAAAATTCTGTGCATGATGCTATAACTTACTTTTTCCAGACTCCTCACAGTTTAGTTTTATGTGTGTGTGCTTGAATACAATGTACACTTCCCTGAAGTCTGGTATAAATCCCTGGCCTTCTGATTGTTGCACTTGAATTTAAATAGATTGAAGTAAAAAAGAAACATGGCTGTGATATATATAACTTTTCAGTGTAAATTTTCCTTTTTTACCAACAAGTGCCTATTTTAATATCTGGTATTTATACTGTGTGGCTCCTCAGATTATATTTTTCGAATCCTCACAAATCATTTGTTTTCATTGCCATAGTGACACTTATTCTCTGAACATTGCCCTCAAGAGGATTGAGTGTAAACTACATCCACTGTCTGGTTTTTATTTTACTTTTTTCCTTTTAGTCTCTGCCACTAAAGCACATACTGACTTATCAACCCTAGCCGGGGGGGGGGGAATCCAGAAACAAAGAGGGTAATGCAGATGTTCGAGCTTGATTCTAATTTTCCTATATGTCAGGACAATTATAAGGTAGGTATCCAAAGGAACACTTCAGCGACAGAGGGAAAAAAAGAGCTCAAGTCAGAGTGTCAGAGAGCAGAAGAAACTTCTAGTCAAAAAGTAAATAATTCTCTAAATACTCTTACCAAGGGTTCTAATTTTCAATGCTGTTGTCCTTGACCTAGAGAGCACGTAGCTAAAAATGTATGAAAAGCTTTGCTCTAATGCCGACCAGAGCAGAATAATGCCTCTAAAGTAATTTCAAAGTGAAAAGAAGAAAGCACTAAGCACAGTGGTTGGTAGATTGGAGACTGTGGGAATAGATGCTCAAAGGAAAGCCTTCTTATCCAAATGAAGAGAAATGAGGGAATAGTACTGCAGACAGACGTGCCTAGGGTGGCCAGATCTGTTTTGACTCAGCTTATTTTCCCCATCACTGAGAAGGGACAGCTGTGCCATCAATCATAGTCAGATCATTTTTTTCTCTGTTAAATAGACAACTTGTCAGGCAGGTAACTAAATGTATGTTATGCTCCAACAATGTCACTTAGGAACAGAATCAACACTCTGAGCGTGACTTTCACAATACAACATTCCATTATGAAGACGGTAGCGGTTCCAAATAAAGCTCCGAGGGCAATTTCCCAACAGCCATTCAGTGAAGTCAATGCCAGTTGAACTTTAGAAGAATGGAAAATGTTACTTCAACAAAAAGTCAACCTGACTGAAATAGTTTCCCTAGTAGCTTATTTATTCACACAGAATACTTATGAGAGGGTGTTCTGCATTGTTTAGAGGATCAGAATTAAATCTGTACTTTAAACCTAAAACTAAGCTATTAAACAAGCAAATTATATCTTAAAAGCAAATGGATTTTCAAATGAGTATTGAGTGTAAACGGTGTCATACCAGCAATATGTTTCCAGGAGGAAGTTCACATAAAGTAGATTTTCCTGCCTAGAAATGTCTTGAGAAATGGCAATTCGATTTTATCACCAATTTTAGAAGTAGCGTATCTTCTACATTACAGTTCTCAGTGAGGCAGTTCCACATTCTCTCAAATAACTTTTCCTGAATCAATGGATGGTATCCTATAGTTCTCGAATATTCTTTGCAGTCTTTGGAAACTAAATATTTCAGGGGCTTCTTGGTATCTTTGGGAAAAATGACATTGTAGTCTTGAATGTTTTATCAAAATCTATTTGCCTTTTTGGAAGATACCATACAAGGAAGTTAAAATCTCCAAAGGAAACTAGATGATACATGCAAAACATTCACCAGTGTTTCAAAAAGAACAGGTTAAAAATTCTATTATAATAGTTTAAAAATAATAATGACAAGATACTTCCTAATTAGGTGTTCCATCCTTGTCACAGCAAATTGAATCTGAATTCAAAATTGTTATCTAAGCATCGAAGCAGCAAATAAGATTGAACCTAACTAACATAAGGATCCCATTTAGATCTCTTGACCTCGAGGTCAAATTCTCTCTTTCTATCTCTCTCTCTCTTTAATCCTCTCTCTCCAGAGAGAATGGGAAAAAAAAAGATAGGAACTTGTGGAAGAGAGTCATTAACTCACACCCCCTATAAGGATTATAATGTTCTATCTATATATCCATCCTTCTATCTTTTTACTTATTTATTATCTATTATCTGTCTAAAGCCACCTTTCCTTTCTTCTGTAGCTTAATTCATAAGGAATTTTGACAAAATATATTTCAGTTAAAAACATCTCCAATCTTGGTTTATACACACGGTACTCCTAATTTTTGTTTCTCAGTAATAATATATGTATTTAATGATGAAACAGACATTTTACTTTATGCAGAATTATATTCTTTAATGTTTTGGGAAACATTGTTAATCAGACCATATACTGAGTGCAGTAAAATAACTCTTTAACAATCTGTAATTTTTCAGTAAGAAGAAAAATGGTTTAATTTTGTGGTCAGTCCATGGTTCCTTAAAACTAGGATGCTTAAATAGCGAGTTACTTAGCAATAATTAAAGAAAAGGGATATATAGAGTTTCTGCTGCTAAAAAATAAAAGAAACTTGAGGGAAGAAAATAAATATAAAATATAAAAGACAGATATTGTTCTCAAGTTTATAAGCTAGCTATGAAGAAAAAAATACACAGATATTAGGAAGAATTAGTATTAAACCCATTTTTTAACACATTTTTTAATAATAATCAAGACTCCAATCCTTTTTTCTCAATTTTGCCCTCCTGTTCTCTTACTGCTAAAGACAAAGCTGGTCATTTTCTAAAATAATCTCTAAACTATTTAGTATGGCAGACAAAACTTTTATACATTTAGCTTTCCTTAACTGTTCCCCTGAGTGTATTTTCAATTCCTATTTTCACTTATAAAAAGATGTCCTAAAGCACTTTTAATTCCTGGAAAATATTTTGGCTTTAAAGTGTCCTTGGCTTTAAATATCCCTTTATATACTTTCTCCTTATCTACATGCTAATCTCTTTCCCAGGAGACAGCTCTCTGACTCCCCCTAGGCAGTCCTTCCTTATGGTCTTTCTGTCCCATATACTTCCTATCATTACATCATACTATACCTCCTACTGTGTGGGAGGTTGTCTACAGCAACTGCCTCCAGCAGGCTGGAGGTTGTAGGCAAAAGATCATGTCTAAAGTGTTCACTGCTCTTAAGCACATATCTCAAACATAGTAGGTGTTTAGCAGATACTTATTGACTGACTCACTGAAATAAAATCTGGAACAGTATAATTCCAATTAAATGAGGGAATTACAGATATTTCTTATTTCAGTAATATTAGACTGAAGTGCTAAGTACAGTACAAGGCAGGGAGAGTAATGCAGAGAGCCGATGCTGTGAAGAGTTCAAGTGATCATAGCTGAAGAGTTTTCTAGGGGCATTATCTCAGTGATTCTATTATTATGCCATTCCTAATGCTCAATATAATTTAGGACAAGAGAGCACCTGTGTCTCACAAGGGTTCTCACTTTATGCAGGCTCAGAATACTGAGGTATAAAATTCTTGCATCGAGTTGTTTCTTTGTCTTGAGAAATATAATTGTTCAATAGACCAGAACACTAAGCAGCGTGATTAGCATATTATTTTAAAGTCAGAAACTGTAGGAAGTCGAATAATAAGCAGAAGATGGCTTGATGAGCATGAGACCATTACAGCATTTGAATGTTGAATTGCATCAAGCTAAAATATGCTATATTCCTGTGCGTCCTAAAGTTAGGGATGCCAATGGAACTACACTACCCAACATTGGCTGAGACCCCCTCCCCCCAACCTAACTAGTGCTCGGAAGCTCAATTTGTATACATGTCTGATTAACTTCCCTTCCGGTTATCTGGTCTTTCTTTAGTTAATTCAAGCTAATCAGGTTTTACTTCAGTATCATTCAGCTGAGATCGAAATGCTCGCTAACATCAAAATGTATCCCAGTCTCTCTCAAGGCAAAGGCAAGCCTGGGAGTGCAAAACCTGCCTTTATTTGGTGTCTTCCTGCTATTAACAGTATTTTTAATTTCTTTTTTTTAATTTTTTTTGAAGATTTTATTTATTTATTTGATAGAGAGCGATCACAAGTAGGCAGAGAGGCAGGCAGAGAGAGAGAGAGGAGGAAGCAGACTCCCTGCTGAGCAGAGAGCCCGATGCGGGACTCGATCCCAGGACCCTGAGATCATGACCTGAGCCGAAGGCAGCGGCTTAACCCGCTGAGCCACCCAGGAGCCCAAGATCGGCCATTTTGGCAGGTCGATATTTTTGAGCTGGAGGTAGTTGAGACCCTGTGGGCTCAAGATAAACGTTTGCCCCTTCTTTAACTATATAGAAAAATTTATATTGGATGATCGTTCCAGAATAAGGGTTATTATCAGAGATAAATTTTATCTGAGGAACCCATGTATATGGCAAGGTGAATATTTATTTTCCAAACACTTATGCTTTTTTCATCTTCCTGTGAATTGCATTCCTTCCCTTTAAAGTTCCAGACCCCATCCCCCTCTTCTATATTCAGAATTACATATGTAGCATATTTTGCCTGAGTGTCTCTAGAATTTCCATATCTGCGTGTCTTCCCTCTATATATAGTATTAAATGTAATTTTCTTCTGTTTCCGTCTCATGTCAGTTTGATTTTTAGTTCAACTGCAAAGACCTTTGAGGGGACAGGAATTCTTGTTGCCTAATAAAAATATCAATATCAATATTCTTCTCTTCCTTCAAGCCTAATCCTATCCCATTAAACAATATCAGTAGTTTGTTTTATATATTTCTATGATTTCTATAATTATAGCTATCCATGATATAAGAAATAAATATATGAGATGAAAATGTGCATATAATATATGCCTTATGAAATACGGTATATAGTATAAAATGTGTAATATATGATTTAATATATATTTTACTCTATGTATTTATATAATATATACTAACTTTATATTTTCTTGTATAAATGTGTATGTATATGTATATAAACTACATGCAGATGTAGTATGTATGTATGAATATATGTATATGTGTAATATATATATTCCTCACTTAAATACATAAAAATATTATTGAAATATCTCCTTACATATAACCAATAAACTTATAAAATTCTCAGATAGACTATACACTGGTATACACTTGAAGGTGACCTGATTAATGCTGATATCTGCAATAGTGATATACTGTATATTCTCGTAACATTTTTAGCACATTATCATATATAAAAAGATTTTTTGAACCATAGGTTTAAAACTTTTTGAGCAACCAAAATACAGAATGTAATCACATGATTTTTTCCCTAATTTTTAAGGTGTATGATGATTTACAAAAACATTATTACCAAATCTGTGTGATAGTACTTTATGTCAGTTAACAAAAATAAAAAATTATATCTATATGGTAATATATCGCCTAGTCATGATTATCATGTCAATTTTCACTGTCACATAAATTTAACCAGTAATAAATCACACATTGAGTTATTTAAATTTTTATTTAATTTTGCTACTTCTCAGTGGTTATTGTTTCAAACTTAAACCCTTCCTTCTCTAGTACCTCTTGTGTCATCTTCAACCATATAAACACTAAATTATTTAAAGCTAATCTCACACACTGAATAATAATCATTCAGAATAAGGAAAGTGGTATTCTCAGATCCTTACATGTACCTTAAAACACAACTTAATTCTTATTATAAGATTGCAAGTAGAATATCTCTCTTTTTATCTAATTATCTATCATCTATCATCTATATATCTAGTCAAATATACAAAAAGTTAAGTATAGACAGAATTTTAAAGAAAAGTTGATGACTTTAGATTCAATGAGAATATTGCCTAATATTATTTATAAAGATGGGGAGGAGGTAAATTTTTAGTGTTTACTGTGTATTTGCTTTTTTTATAATAGCTTTTGAGAACAATAGGAGTTTATCTTTACTTAGTAAGTTGCTAAAATATTTAGTACTCAAGCCTGCCATTGAGGGACCAAGAGATACAATCTTCTCAGTGGTATCTTTCATCTTCTCTTTCATCTTCTGAAAGAGAGTATGACAAATTGTGTGTGTGTGTGTGTGTGTGTGTGTGTGTGTGTGTGTGATTCTTTGAAGGTCAGTAAAGGAACTTGGACTTACCTATTTGGTGTCTATGTAATGAAGAGTGTCAGTAAAATGTGGTTTAGTAGATTCCCTATGATGTCCATCAGCATCTCCCACCTGACAGATACCACAAAAATGATAATAATTTTCAGTATGGTAGGGTGATATTTCCTCTATCCTACACTAAAGTGTGAATAGAAGCATTTAAAATTTGATTTAATGATATTGATCACCAGCATGCATGGAACTACCATATTGGTGATCCAAATACAGCTTCATGACAGTCAGTCCCATGACCTCATCTGAACACAATGATGTTACTTACCTCCTTCTCAAAAGAGAATTCCATAGGCACCTCTGCTGAGAAACCTGTTTTCATACCACCATATGTTCTCTAAGAACAGTATTTGCGTGGTCAAAAGTGATCTTCACATTGATACAGCTACGATTGTTAAGTTTATAACATTTAGTGGTTTGTTTTTAATTTTTTAAGATTTTATTTATTTATTTGACAGGCAGAGATCACAAGTAGATAGAGAGGCTGACCGAGGAGGAAGAAGGCTCCCCATGGAGCAAAAACCCCGATGTGGGGCTCGATCCCAGGACCGTGGGATCATGACCTGAGCGGAAGGCAAAGGCTTTAACTCACTGAGCCACCTAGGTGTCCTGATTGTTAATTTTAAAGAACGAAAGTAGAGTGACTTCACAGCGAGTCTTTATGAAAAATATTTTATTTTCTCGTGGATGTATTAAAATTGGATGGAAGAAATAAAAAGTAGAAATAAGCAAGCTTATGGGCGCCTGGGTGGCTCATGGGTTAAGCCACTGCCTTTGGCTCAGGTCATGATCTCAGGGTCCTGGGATCGAGTCCCGCATCGGGCTCTCTGCTCAGCAGGGAGCCTGCTTCCTCCTCTCTCTCTCTGCCTGCCTCTCTGCCTACTTGTAATCTCTCTCTGTCAAATAAATAAATAAAATCTTAAAAAAAAAAAGAAATAAACAAGCTTAGTATATGGAAGATGGCAAACCTTGATACAATTCTTAATTACGAAGTAAGAAAAAATACTAGTAATGATGTGGATCACTGCTTAATGAGGAGCATGAAGTTGTATTTGACTTCGTTGAAGTCCACGGTCAGTGATAACTGGCACTGATATAAAATATAGTAAGCAAGTTATTTGTTGCCTCTTTCTATCAAGTGTGAAACACAAATTTGTATTCTAAACTAGTACTTTGGGGGCACCTCGGTGGCTCACTGGGTTAAAGCTTCTGCCTTCGGCTCAGGTCATGATCCCAGTGTCCTGGGATTGAGCCCCAAGTTGGGCTCTCTGCTCGGCAGGGAGCCTGCTTCCTCTCTCTCTGCCTGCCTCTCTGCCTACTTGTGATCTCTTTCTGTCTAATAAATAAATAAAATCTTAAAAAAAATTAGCACTTTCCACGGCATATATACCAATTTATACTATTTAATTGGATATATCAACATATGTCAATTTTCTGTTAAAATAGAAATTCCTTCAATTGTTGCTGATTTTATTACTTAATGTAACAACAGATTTTAATAGCAACATGCACTTGTAAGTTAAAGTATTCTAATTCTTTTTTTAGTATTTTCTTTTATTTTACTTCTTACTACAGATATTTAACCTTACATTGTCTCTAATACATTCAGGATATTTTTATTTAAATTTATACTTCTTTTATTATTTGTGTATTTTCTAAAATTCTGAGTGTTATTTTTTGTTTGTTTGACATCTCTAGTTCATATCTTTCAATTTTCTGCATGTGATTTCAATGAATTTTGCTGATATATATATATAAGACTTCATGATTTAAATGTTGTGTTTAAGCGTCTCTTGGGCAATAGCAGTAATTTAGTAGGTTAGCACGGGAACACTGAGTAAATTCTATGACCCAAAATATGATCACAGGCAACAACTTCAGTTAACTGAATTATCTTTATATTTCAAGAGTATGATATATGTTTAAGGCAGACAAAGAAATTGCTAAAAATTCCCTACAGATCCCCCCAAATTTATGTAATATTCCATGTCAGTGATACCATCATAAACAACTTTCAGATAAAAATATTAACTTTATGTTTGATATTGTTATCCTTGCAGATAGTAAGTGATTTAGTTAGGTAATTATGATTTATTTAGTTCTCTCAGAGTCTAGTTATTTTTACTGTAATTAATTATTTCACTATATCCCATTCTTTCATGTTTTATATCAAAGTGATTTAACTTAGCTATTATATTTTCTCAATTTATGTAACTTGATATTGAAATTAATAACTCAATTCTTTAAATTATTCTTCTATAAGTACACAAGAATATAAGTACACAAAAGCTTAAGAGAGTAACACTTTCCAAAACAAAGTTAGTGGGCGCCTGGGTGGCTCAGTGGGTTAAGCCTCTGCCTTCGGCTCTGGTCATGATTCTGGGATCCTAGGATCTAGTCCGACATTGGGCTCTCTGCTCAGCAGGGGGCCTGTCTCTCTCTCTCTCTCTCTCTCTCTCTGTCTGCCTCTCTGCCTGCTTGTGATCTCTCTCTGTCATGTAAATAAATAAAACTTAAAAAAAAAGAGTTAGTAATTGTAACCTTCTTGCAGAAAGACAAATTTTTTTTAAAAACACTTAGCTTGTTTAAGTTAAATACATAATTTTATATTAACCTAACTATATTAACATTTAGTTTCACATACTAAAAATTTCTGACATTTAGAATTTAGTCTATTATATAAGAAAATATATCTAAACAAATTATGTATCTACTCAAATAAAAAGCATGTCATGCCACTGTTTTCTATTAGCAGTTACTTTTCTTGCCATTCAATTAACAAGTTGTTCAGAGCCTATTGTCATGTCCCTGCCTTTCTATAACTGCTCCTCGATTTCCTACTTAAAATTTATAACTTAGATTATGAAAAATTGAGTGACATAGGAGTGCTTCAGTGTAACAAATTGGTACCTAGGGCAAATCTGAAATGAAAGACTATGTAAAAGATCCACCTGTGCATGCAGAAAATCCCTGACCTGACCCAGGAGACACAACAATAGCACCTTCTTTATTTATTTTTTATTTTTATTTTTTAAAAGATTTTATTTATTTATTTGACAGACAGAGATCACAAGTAGGCAGAGAGGCAGGCAGCGAGAGAGAGAGGAGGAAGCATGTTCCCTGCTGAGCAAAGAGCCCGATGCAGGGCTCGATCCCAGGACCTACGATCATGACCCAAGCTGAAGGCAGAGGCTTAACGCACTGAGCCACCCAGGTGCCCCAATAGCACCTTCTTTAAACGTAACCATACCATTAAGTTCTTCTGTTGGCCTGCTCCTACCTGTGATGTGAAAAAGTGTGATAATTGAAGAATAATCTCTGCAATGTTTCAATTACAGAAATTCAGCCTCATAATATGGCATGACTTCATTTTTTAAAAAGGCAGGCTAAAATTAAATGTTACAAATATGCTTAACACCCAGCACATGCTGATGCCCCTGCTCCCTACCACACAGTCCTTTATTATGTGGGAGCTTCAAAAAGGTTATCAAAAGTTCGCTGTGCCTATTTTTTGCTCTTTTTTAAGAATAATATTCAAAATTAACCAAAGTTCTTAACTTTAATTATAGTCACATGCATTTTAGAAATATTTGAGATATTTTTAGTTTATAACTGAATGACTAGTCCTGCCAATTTAAATTGATCCACTTAAACTAAGAAAAATATACTCACCGTATTCATTACTTAAAATTAAAACACACATAGGCTTCCTCCTACCCCCCAAAAAGTATGTCTTTAAAAAATAAGATACCCCACCGAAGTAGAAATGAGTGCTGTATGTTAAAATGACTACTACCCCCAGCAAAAGCAAATACAGGTACACACACACCCCTCCCGCTTTCTGACTGAATGTCAAAAACCATCACTTGAAAGGAAAGCATCTCAGTAACAGATTGGCGCACTAACTTCTTGAATCCTGCAGACACCATCACAGGGTGTTTTGCCAGAAGCTAATTCTTCTGTATGCAGGAGAACACATCCCTAATCATAATTTTCATTTTGTCCTAATAAATTTTAAGTCAGTTCTACTCAAAGAATCATTAAGTTTTGCTTATCAGTTGTTCAAACTTATGTTGGAAAAAGCTACTATGCCCCAAAAACTTTCTCTCTCAGTGTAGAATTTTGCTTACTTAACAGATGGGATAGAGCACTTTACAAATAATTCCAAATTACATTGTGTTTGCATGCTACTTAAAGGAGACATTTCCACAAAAATAAAATGCTGCGTTTGATTAGTCTCTAACCTATTCAAGCTATTTAAGGATAGCAGAGTCGAGAGGCCAATATCTTTGTTTTGGAGGAATGTAAGTTAATATTAGGCACATTTTTATTTTAATGTTACTATAAAACTCTTATTTTCATGTTAAGGCTGTGGTCTTTAGGATGCATTTGATTATTTTAAGTGTTTGCTGGAAATTTTATCATTCATCCAAGTTTTAGTTTGTTTGCTCAGGTGAATAAAAAATGTAGTCTGGACTGAAATTCGAGTTGGTGTGATGTTGCCAACTCATAATTACAGCGTGTTTCCTCAAGGATTCATGACCTTTGAAAAAGTGTTAAGCATTATTGCTTTTTAGATTTTATTGAAGATTATCTATATTTCATATATGTGAGACATCAATTAAAATGTTACAATATAATTTTTATTGATAGATACAAACAAAAAATATAACTACTCTTGTACTGTAAAACAAGACTTTATTGGAAGCTACTATTTTACTAACAAGTTTACAGGTAAAAATACATAAATTTAGAGACTAGATTCAGATATATAAGAAGTGAGAGTTGATTCCCTAAGCCAAAGTTCTTAGCCTCCAACTTAAATAGCACCTAGCATGTGACTAGAAAGCTATCAAGAACCTAAAATACCTTCTATCTCTATCACTTTATATTTATCTGGGACTCTATTTCATTCTCTTTCTTCCTCTTCCTCTTCCTCTTCCTCTCTCTCTCTTCCTCTCTCTTTTAAAATAACATCCTCTTCTTTCCCAGTCCCAAGACTCTTAAAAGACAAGTTTCCATGTTATAGTCCATTATACAGAAAAAAAAAAACCGGATTACCTTTATAAATCCAAGTGTGAGGTCTGATGGGACCATGATAGTAGCTTTGCTCCCGTCTTATTTTGTTCAGTCTGCTTTAACAAAATACCAGAAACTTGGCCACTAGTAAGCAGCAAATCTTTCTCACTGTTCTGGAAGCTAGGAAGTACAAGATCAAGGCACAGGCAGATTTGGTTTCTTTTTTCTTTCTTTTTTAATTTATTTAGTCAGAGAGAGAGAGAGAGCGAGCACAGGCAGACAGAGTGGCAGGCAGAGTCAGAGGGAGAAGCAGGCTCCCCGTGGAGCAAGGAACCCGATGTGGGACTCGATCCCAGGACGCCGGGATCATGACCTGAGCCGAAGGCAGCTGCTTAACCAACTGAGCCACCCAGGCGTCCCCAGATTTGGTTTCTGATGAGGACCTGTTTCCTAGATAGCTCTCTTTGGCTGCAGCCTCACATAGTGGAAGGACAAGGGGGTTTTCTCGAGCCTCTTTTATAAGGGCGTTAGTCCCCTTTGTGAGGATTCCTCATACCACCTTTTTGGGAGTTAAATTTCAAAATGAGAATTTGGGACAGACATAAGCATTCAGAACATAACATTCTATCCCTAATTCCCCCAAATTCATGTTCTTCTAGCATTCAATATACATGAAATCCCCGTCAGTGACCCCAAAAGTCATAACTCATTCCAGTATCAACTCAAAAATCTAAAATACAGAGTCTCATCTTTTGAAAAGCCTTATCTAAATATCACCTAAATCAGAAATAGGTGAGACTCAAGGTGTGATTCATTCTAAGGCAAATTGCTCCAGAGCTGTGAACCTATGAAATCAAACATGTTATGTGCTTCCAAAATACAATGGTTGGACCAACACAGGATAAACATTTCCATTCCAAAATGGAGAAATAGGAAAGTAGAAAGGCGTGTCATGTCCCAAGGAGATCTAAAACCATAAAGTTTGGGAATAATCTTCTTTGGCTTTGTGCTCTTCCCTCTAGACCAACTGTAGATGGAGTCCCACCTTCTGGAACTACTAGGACAGAGGATAGACCCCCAAGGCTCTACACAGCTCTGCACCCATGAGTGATCCTGAACTCTAAAGAGCCTCTATGCATAGGCATCACTCCTGTGGGGCATTTCTCTGTGATGATGTCACCTCTGCTGTGGTTCTGGGTCTGGAATAGCCTGCCAGAGGCTCTACCGGTCAGAGGTCATGACGGAAGTCCCACCTCCAGTGCTCCACTGAGCATCGCCATAACAGGGGTTCCCTGCAGTAGCCTCACAGGTTTGCCAGAGCAAACCTGTGTTGAGTCTGTGTTGGGAGGAGCAGATCCAATAATCTCCAAAATGCCTTTTCGAGTAATTTTTCCTTTGCCAAGATGAATAGCTCTTAGGTCCTATTGAGAAAGCTCATCTGTACAAATCTCCTTGTAAAATTGCCAAACCCTTTGTGTGCCTCTCCTGAACATGCTTCCTCATTTTTCCCCAATATATATGTGCTGAGAATTTTCCAAATATTTAAGTTCTGTTTCATTTTGATTAACAGTTTCATCTTTAAATTATTTATCTCTTCTAGTGGTTTCTACAAAAGGTCAAGAGAAGCCAAACTGCACTTTCAACACTTTGCTTAGAAATTTGTTCGGCCAAATGTCCAATTTCATTGCTCACAACTTCTACCTTCCACAAAACACTAGAACATGAATGTAATTTAGGCAAGTCTTTACCACTTTATAGCAAGGATCACCTTTCCCCAGTTTCCAATAACATAGCCCTTATTTCCGACTGAGACCTTATCAAAATGACTTTTACTACCTAAATGTCTAGCAGTCTTCTGTTCTCTACCACTTAGGCATTCTCTAAGAAAACTGAAGTTCTCTCTACAGTGCTCCTCTTTTATATCTGAGATCTCACCAGAATCTTTTTTTAATAGCTTATTCACACCAGTGTAGGCCTTTTTCTAGCATGCACAATCTGAACTCTACAAACCGCTACCACTTACAAAGCTGCTTCCACCTTTATACATACTTGTTACAGCTGTACCCCTATTTCTCAGTACCCATTTTCTTTCTTAATCCATTCAGGCTGCTACAACAAAATGCCAGAGACTGAATAGCTTATAAACAGTAGATATTTATCTCTCATTGTTCTGGAGATAAGTCTAATAGCAAAGCCCCAACAGATTGAGTGTCTGGTGAAATCCTGCTTCCTCATAGAACACAACTTCTTGCTGGGTCCTCATGGCACATGGCAGAAGAGACAAGGAAGCTCTTTGGGTCTCTTTTATAAGGTCACTAATTCCATTCATGACAGCTCCAACCTCATGACCTAATCACCTCCCAAAGGCCACAGCTCTTAATATTATCACTTTGGAGGTTCATTTTCTAAATATGAATTTTGGGGTCATATAAACTTTCAAACTGCAGCAGCTTCCCAGACAATATTCTAGTGCATATATTTGTTTTTTGCATCTGTATTTTGGGGAAAGGGAGGAATGGTACATTGAATTAACAAAGCTGATAAGAGTTAGCCCTTATTCACCGAGGTGATACTATGGTGTTAAGTTTAAATATCAAAAACATTTGTTATACCTGTAAAAAGAGGAAGGAAAAATAATGAATATAAGTAAAATACTACAACTTCCAAGGCTTTTATTTTATTTCTACTTTTATTTCATTATACATAATGAAATATAATGACTTGAAGTGTTTGGTTGGGTAAGTTTTGACAATAGGTTGCACCCATGTAACCAAAACTCAATGTAAAACATACATTTCCACAACCCATTTTTATTATTTTATTTTATTTTATTTTTATTTGTGCCCTTTTCAGTCATTTTCTCCTCAGTACCTGATACAAACATTTTCTTCTTTCTGTCACCATAAAGTTTCTGTTCTTACCCTTCACCTACAGGGATGCATTCATGTACCTGTTTATTTTTGTTCAACATAATATTTTTGAGATTCATTCATATTATTCTATTCATGAATAGTTCACTTATTTTTATTGCTATATAGTATCCCATTATATAAATACTATTCAAATTGCTTATCTACTTACTGTTTGTGGACACTTGGGTTATTTCCAGGTTTTATCTGTTATGAACAGAGCTGTTATGAACATATTTGTGTATTTCTTTTTGTGGACACTTTTTTCATTCATTTGGAGCAATTAGATAATTCTTTAGAGCTCTAAGAGAAATGCATAGAAGGGAGAAAAAATTTTCACCTAAATATAAGAATGGCTTTTGGAAGTAACCTACAGTTATTCAAAGAAAGTAGTAAAATATCTTATGACCCAGATATTTATGTATCATTTAAAAGAATCAAATAGAAGCCAAATAAGGTTCAGGAAGCAGAACATATTTTTGTATTGGTGGGTTTTAGGCTAGTTTACCTTCTTTGTACTCGTCCAGCTCTACTATCCTAAAGTGGCAGGATTATGCTATAGTACATTTCATAGATTTAGTTCATTTAGTTGGTGCTCTAAAATAGGTAATTTCTCTAATGCAAATCATATGTTTTATGGGCAAGGAAATTGAGACACAAAAATAGTAAAAGAATACAATTTGAATGTTGACCATATTGAGAGAAAATTTATACTTACACATCACTGAATTTGGAGGGAAATCATGATTGCTACTTACAAATTAGCATACATTAGACTTTCCACAGAGAATACATTTTTGCAGTGTTCAAGTATTCTTTTTTCCATAAAGAAATGACATGATTTTTTAATGCTAAGTGATACTCTATTTCAGTAAATAATGCAGTCTTTTTTTTTTTTTTTTTTTTTTTTTTTTTGAGTTTTCAAAAATTTTTTTTTTTTTTTTTTTTTTTTTTTTTTTTAGAGATTGCCACAAATTTAACCTTGAAGACTGCATTTTACAAGGTTCACCAATATCTGTAATATGCAATTCCCCGGGCCTTTTTAGCACACCACTGATATGCATAGACAGATATTATTTATCAGTGTTTCCTATTAGAGAAAGAAAAAAATAATTCCCAGTGGATCTTATAAACCACATAAATAAAACTGATATCTATGAAAGTATTGAATCATGATTTGCTAAACTCAAAAGTTTTTATTTTTTTCCCACCGCAGCATACTGTAAAGAGTGTTATTTAACAAAGTGACTTTGGTCTGTGTGAATGTCCTTTCAAAATGTTCTAGTAATGTGGCTTAGCAGCAGGACTTTTGCCACAGACTCAAACTAAACCAGAGAACTCTAAAAAAGTGCAATTGTTCTGTGAGAGTCCTCTGTAGGAAGTAGAAATGAACAATGTGTTGAAATGTAAATTTCCTTCAGATTCTTACAAATCCTGCTCTACAGGGATTTCAGTTTTCAAAGGTATCTTCTGTATTTACTACTCCACTTGTTAAATTGTAACTCCCTGGGCCAAGATTTGTAAATGATCAGAGAACTCTCACCATAGGGCTAATTCAGGCATGTTACATTGTACCTCTTTCAACCTAGTACTAAAATACTGTATTTGGAAGGTGATGTGGAAGAGATTGTAAAAACACAGCTTTTAAAATATTCCTAATGGCTAGATATTATAGAAAAGTTAATAACCAGAACCGTTTTTAAGACAGAAGACAAAGATACATCCCATTTTATGTCATTCTCTTCAGCCTCCACAGTCCAATCCAATGTATTTATAAAAATCAGCCAAAGTAAACATGGGGAGCAATTTTGAATTTGAAAATAATTTAAAAGGCAAACCTTAAGAATTATATCTTGTTCTCAGCTGCAATAATGAGGGAGCATACCGCACTGATTGATCGTAAAATTTCTTTAAACCTTGGATAATTCTTCTGAGCGTTAGATGCTGTAGATAATTTTATCCCCTACTGGATGAATTTACCATATGTAATGCTTCTTAACTGTACTTTAGATTAGTGGGTTTCTAAAAGTGTTTCTCAGAACCCGTAAGGGCTAGGGGCACCTTCGCTCAGTCGGATGAGCTTCTGACTCTTGGTCTTTAGCTCAGGCATCATCTCAGGGTCCTGGGATCCAGCCTTGCATTAGACTCTGCTCAGAGGGGAGTCTGCCTGTCCCTCTCCCTCTGTCACCTCCTCCCACCCCACTTGTGCTCTCTCTCTCTCTCAAATAAATAAGTAAAATCGTAAACAAAACAAAACAAAACAAAACTTCTGGTGTATGAGAGGAAGGAGGATTTTCTTCCCTTCCAATATAATTCCCTCCTATCAACCAGATAAATCTGCTTTATATTATAGTATTTCTACATAAAAAGAAAATTGTATAGTGAATATACACATATATACTGTATATACATATACACAGACACACACGCACAGCAATTGGGTATGAGTTTACTATTATAGGGGCCAAGGACAGGCCACCCCAAGATAGGTCACTCTGCCATGAAGGTTATTTTGAGCAGAAGGCACTTGGGACCCTGTGGCCTCAAGACAAACTTTGAACTACACAGAAGATCTAAATCCCAGAGTGGGTATCTTTCCCAGCATAAGGGTTATTAGCAGAGATAAATTTCATCTGAGTGACCCATCTGTATGGCAGGGCAAACACCTAATTACCAAATCTCGGCTCTCGTGCATCTCACCCTGTGAAGTGCCCTCCTCGCATTTGAAGTCCCAGATCCTTACCTCCTTCACCTGAGTCCGGGATGACATAGGTTCATCATCTTGGCTGACTGTCTCTGGAATTTTCATATAAGTGTCCATTCCCTGTAGATACAAATTAAATTCTATCTTGTCCTGTTAATCTTTCATGTCAATTTGACTCTTAGACCAGTTAGAAGGATCTTGAAGAGGACAGGGCATTCTTGGTCCCCAACAATATTCCAACTACAATATGAGTGCACCAGATAATCACTTGGATACTTCATTATAAACCTAGGGAGTTCTCTAATTATAGAGGGAAAAAAAATCTACATCTAAATTAATATCCATATCTGTGTGGTTGGTTAAAAAATGTAGCTGGGGCTTCACTTACTAATTGAAGAACTGCAATTCCTTTGTTGTTGTTGTGATGATGCTTCCGTTGTTATCTCTAGCTTGTGTCTGCTGTGCATGAGGTGGGAAATAGCTCGCATTTGCTGTGCTTGAATCCATGGAACTTTTGAAAAGCAGGAACAACTGGATTTATGGTATAAAGGTGTAATTTTTTTGGCACTGTTCCATGAGCAGAATATAGAGTGTCACTTGTGGAAGCCTGGAAAACCACTGCCAGACTATGTCAACTATGCAGGCAGGAGATGGAAGACATTGAATAGTGTCGCGTTATTGAGAGTGATGAACAGTAGTCACGTTATGTATGTTAAGTACATATTTTCATAATAGGAAAAACTGATTGGATCGAAAAATTGACTGGAAGGAAAATTTGACTAGATTTCCAAGAGATTAAATATGGCATGTGGCAGTATTGGAGTTCCTGGGAGGTAAAATTTATGGCACATATACTGAACATAGAAAAACTAGGACCTGATAGGTGTGGTAGGTAAGGAGTAGAAGCCTGTAAAGGTAATGTTTAGTGGAGAGAAAAAAAAAAATCTTAGTGGATTATGGTAACATTAACAGACTATGAAAGCTGGTAAAAAACCTTTACAGGGTGAAGTTTGTTTATTTGTGACTAAATCTTTACCAAAAATCTTAGTTGATCTATCTAATAAGGTTGCATCAATTAGCTATAGTTTTTTTTTTTTTCCTCCATTTTTAAATCTAACATTTACTGGCTTAAAAAACATTTTTAAAAATTACTATTATAGCCTCCTAAGTCCTGGGTTAGGAGTCTGGTAGAACTGGCTGGGCTCAGTTGATTTCAGCTGGACTGTCTTATATCTGTGGGTTGTTTGGTTGGTGGTACATTTTAAAAACGAGCAGTTTCTCTTGCAGCAGTGGAACTGGCTAAAGGTAAAAATGCAGGAAGTCTGACCAGAAAATAGCAATAAGTAAAGAAATAAGAAAAATTACAATCAGAAGACAAGGCAATATATATTTTTTGTGTTCTTGCTCATATGGCAGACCTAGGTATTTGAAATATATGAGATTCCAATTTTAATAAAAGAGAGCATTACTTAAAGATTAGATATTTAATATTCAAGACTAAGTCCCTTGTTTAAAATATAGCTTTTGGGAAATAAACTAAATAAAAATTACATTATTTGGAATCCCCAGAAGACTGAGAAGATTTTGTTTTATTCTTAATTCTTTCCCAGGGCCATATTTAAATTAAAAAAATATATAGCTCTTGTACATTTCTTTAATAAGCTGTACATTCTCAAAACACACAGACACACAGACAGATACACCTATACTCTGAGGCAGTCACAAGATTTTATGCCCTCTGATAAAGCTTCTCTGAATTTTAAAAGTATAATATGTTATCAAAATAAAAAAAAAACTGTAAAAATAAAGGCTCTGAATTTATCTCTTAAAAGAATAGAATAATTTTCATCATTTGTTAATAGAAAAGTAAGTCTCTAGTATTTTCCTCTTCAATACATCCTTTCCCCTAATATCTTCTCCAAAACAGTGACTTCAAACAACTATTTACTAAGGTCGTGATTCATAGGTTCCTTCCGCCAGTTTTACCAAGCTATATTGACATATGACATTGTATTAGTTAAAAGGATACAACATAATGGTTTGATATGTTTATACATTGAAAATGAGGACCATGTTAAGTTTTTTTAACATCCATCATTTCATGTAGTTGCAATTATTTTTTTCTTGTTACTAGAACTTTGAAGATCTCTCTTAGCAACTACATTACATCCTTGGACCTTACTCATCTTATAATGGAAATTTGTTCACCTTCCCCTATTTTCCCCACTTGCCATCTCCTAACTCTGGCAACCACTAATTTGTTCACTGATCTATAGCTTCAGTTCTTTAGATTCCATAGATATGTGAGATCATTCAATATTAGTCTTTCTCTGTCTGATATATTTCACTTAGCATTTGTCCTATTTTTGACTTTGACAATTTAATTAGAATATGTCTCAGTATAGTCCTTTCTTGGTTCAACTTATTTGGGATCTGTTGAGCCTCGATAATCTAGATGTTTAATTTTCTCCCCAGGTGTGGGAAGTTTTCAGCCATTATTTTTTTAAATACACTTTCTGTCCTTTTTCTCTTCTCCTTTTGAGATTCCCATAATGTCTCTTTTATTTGTGTCCTCTAAGTCCTATAGGATTTGTTTACATTTTTAATTTTTTTTTTCTGTTTTGCTTCACCAACTTAATGTCAAATGACTTGTTTTTCAGTTATAGTTTATTCAGCTTTATCAAGTATGTTAGTGAAGCTCTTAGTGTAGGTCTTCAGTCATTGAATTCTTCAATTCTAGGGTTTCTGTTTGTTTTTTATTATTTCTACTTTTTTTGTTTTTGTTAAACTTCTCATTTTTTTGTTATTGTTAAACTTCCCATTCAGTTCATGCATTGTTTTCCTACTTTTGTTTAGTTGTCTGTGTGTTCTTTTAATTCATTATTTCTTGAAGAAGATTATTCTGAATTCTTTGTCAGACAGTTTATAGATCTCCATTTTATTGGACTTTAATTTCCTTTGTCATATTTACCTGATTCTTCATGACTTTTGAAAGATATGCATGACACACTACCTGTTTTTGTGAACAAACTTTATTGAAACATCTACACCCATTCTTCTATGTATTATTTACAACTGACTTTATGTCAAAACAGCAGAATTAAGTAGTTGAAAGTGACAGAAAGCAGATGCTTGTAAGCCTTATATATTTACAGCTGGTCCTTTAGGAAAAAAAAAAAGTGTTGATTCCAATCTATACACATGCTTCCCAGCTGGTTTTCCCATTGCTGTAGGTACATGCTGCTTCTCCTTTCAGGAAAATGAGTCTACCTTACCTTTCCTTGAACCTGAGCTGGACTTGTGAATTTTCTAATCAGTAAAATATGATGAAAGTGATAGACCGTGAGCATTTAAGAAGACTGATAGTTTCTCTTTTCACTCTCTTAGATTTCTGATACATAAAGAATTCTAGGTTATTCTGTTGCAGAGATAACTGGAGTAGAACTAAGGTACTTCAGCCAGCAGCCAACCGTATGTGATTCCCAGATGAATATGAGCCTATGGTTGACCCAGCCAGCAGCATGTTGAACAGAATGACCCAGCTGAGTTTGGCTGACAATCCAAAAAAATGTAGAAGAAGATAAACCTTTATTATTTTAAGCCAGTAAATATTGTGGTAGTTTGTAATTCATCAATATGTAACTGACACTTAATACATAGAATTGTGGTGTTATAACAACAAAAGTCTAAAACATTGATTTTAGCTTTGGGTCTGGCAACAAGCATAGGCTAAAAGAAAGTGAGTAGATTTTGAGAAAACTGGAAAAACAGTGAAGTAAGTGTTTCTGGGAGAAAGTGACCATTTTAGTTGTACTGCCATAGTTTTATACGTAGCAAGACCCTTCTAATGTTCCCTGAGATCTCCCGTTTGTACAATCTGCATTTCAAATCTTCTTCTGTCTTTGATTCTTTTGCATTTCTGGAATGTTTCATTTAAAATTGGTCAAAATTGGGACGCCTGGGTGGCTCAGTTGGTTGGACTACTGCCTTCGGCTCAGGTCATGATCCTGGAGTCCCGGGATCGAGTCCCGCATCGGGCTCCCAGCTCCATGGGGAGTCTGCTTCTCTCTCTGACCTTCTCCTCGTTCATGCTCTCTCTCACTGTCTCTCTCTCAAGTAAATAAATAAAATCTTTAAAAAAATAAAAAATAATAAAATTGGTCAAAATAAAGAGAGATCAACTTGCTACAAAACTGATGGTAAGTTTTGTTTTCCAGAATGTTCTTGGTAACGTTAGACTAGTACTTTTATATTTAAAACAGAAGCCTGGTCAACTTTTAAAATACAAGTTCTATGATTTTAGATCTCAGTGCTATGGAATTTTTTCTTCATAGTATCTTCTGTTTAGGAAAGCAGCTCAATATAAGGTCACTTTGTCTTAATCAATTTTTTTGACTAATGTATAAATTCAGATATGACTACATGACTATTTCTGGTCTTATTGTAGGACCCTGGCAAATAGTGGAAGAATTCTACTAGAGTGGAGGGGTTGTCATTCTGTCAGCTGGCTTTTTTTATTTCCAAGGAGGGGGTGGGCTATTCTTGCCTGAAGTCTTCTAGGGTAGTGACTTTAAAATTCTAATGCTCTGGTGAAGGGATTCCAATGAAAAAGCTCCAAATATATCCAATAGTTTTCTGTTTATTTCTTTAAATTAAGTATTTTAATTTGGTTTGCCCCAGATGCTGTCTTAATTATAGGTAGTATGGTGATTTTATATTGTTACAATTTAGCTAAGATGGAATTACATTTCTCAGAAGTTTCTTTTTTGCATACTTCAAGGTTAGCATAGGCCATAGGAAATATTTATGTGAAATTGAAAAGACAGAGACAAAATAGAGCCATCACATTTTTAAGGTTGATGCTGGGTGCCAGGCACTCTCGTACTTTGCACACATTGACAAAGAACTCCTGGCTTATCTTGTAGTCAGAGGCAGCAGCTGGCCCCTCAGCTTTCCTAGCTCTCGCAGATCCCTGTTCAGCTTCCCTGAGTTCTAAGTCAGAAGCGTGAGAAGCTCCAGGTAAATGGTGCCATTTCTGCTGCCCCTGCATACTCTGGCTGGTGACGCAGAGATTCATGTGGTTCTCATGAGTTCCAGTTTGTCCTCACACTCACCTCCTTCACATCCAAATTTTTATCCCTTCTAAGAAATTCTACCGACTGACAGAGACATCAAGCCCAGTAGGATACCCAGGTGTAACAGTCTTCATTAGAATTATTTAACAGCTTCCACAATTACCTAAGTGTAATCACTTCCATATCACTCATAACCACTCTGCTTCCTTTAGCAAAAGACAATGGCTGAGCGTGAGGACTTTAGGATTCAACTTTTGAGTTGGCATTTAACGTTTAAACTCTACTGGTCTTATGACTGTTGGCAAATCCCTTAATCTTTCTCTGCCTCAGTTTTTGCATTGGAAAAATAGTGATGACCATATTATAACTATGTGGACCTGTTGCATCAGTTAATATGTTTACGTACTTAAAATGTAATTAGTGTTATTTATTATTACTTACTTATCATGAAACTATATTGTTTCAACAAGAAGATCGAATGAATTAACTTTGGGTCCTCCCTCAGTTTGTTTAAATCTTCCCAATGCTTGGGTAATGATAAATATGTTAAAATCCTCATTTCCATTCCAATGATTATTGTTTCCTATAGTTTCATATTTAATTGCTTATATTAATGAACATTTGAAATAGAGAGATATAACCATTTGAGCTAATAACCATTTGAGCTATCTATCCATTTGGGGATAGTGATCTATCCCCAAAGTAGAAAACCTGTGGTCTCTCCAGAATTTAGCACCTTGTGCAGCACACAGTAGGCATTCAACATGTTTTTCAGTGAGTTAATATTATTCCATTTGAAATTTTATAATAATATACTAATATTTCCAGTTTATATTTAAGAAAAAATGTGCAAGTATTTAAATTTTTTATTCAAAAATAAAGTTTAATAATCATTTTTAACTGTCCCAATTGATTAAACAAGGAGTCTCTGTGTTTACATCTTTATATCATTCTACGTGTATCATTCTCTATACCTTTGAAAATGACTTGAGGCACACTTCAGATTCTGTAGCACAAATATGAAAGGCACGGGATTTGTTGAATACCGCTTCTGAAATCAAGAGGAAGGGTAATTATATCCTTACACATAGCTCAAAGATACCCCTAGAAGGTTGTCTGACTAAATTAATCATAAATTTCCAAAAGCTACCTATTGGGGTAGCTATAAGTTATTCCAAGTGAACTGGTCAACTGGACAAGATTTCAGTAATTTCTTAGATAAATGCACTTAACTACAGATATTTATTAATATTGAATAGGACCATATAATAAACAATATTACCTGTGTTAACTGTATATAAAATGAGTTTCTTATCAGTTGATTTAACAACCTTCATCAGTTAGTTTGAGGAATGGTTGTCCTCTGTTGAGACAGTATTAATGCCCTGACAGATGACCAATGAGGATGGAGCAACTACTTAATATCCCAAACCACAGAAGAGGAAACTAAAGCTTGGTGGTTTAGTGATTACTGAGTTAGTCTCGTGGTTGATACCCTAGCATTCATTTTTCCCTTCTCCTACCGAGAACATATGGGTTTTACACTGAGTCAAATTAAACTCTTCTATTTTTTTGTCTGCGGTATAGGTATGATTCATCTACTTCTGATCACTGTGAAAGTCCAAATGACTTAAGTCAAGTTCTTATTGATCAGGGTGTTTTATACTGGTTTGGGTATATTTCCCAATTTAACCCAAAGAGATTGAGGTGACTGGCATGGTTATGCTATGCGGTTGGGAATTCTTACAGCATATTTGTTTTTCCCCTTGTTTGTTTTCTTTCAATGAGGAAGGAAGCATGAGATTAAGTTGTCTCACTTGGTAAAGCAGAGTGGAGAGCACCACCTCCACATAGATTTGCAGCTCTGATGAAACTATACCTTCTGAATCACCTAGTCTTGGAACCAGCCTTCTTCTGTACTCGTATTTACAAGATTCAAGATTTTTCTTCTCAATTTCCATTTGAAATATTTTGTACCTGTTTTTATCTTGTTTTATTAGTTCAGGAAAGTTTCTTCTCACTTGTTGTAAGCAGAATTATGGCCCCACATAGATATCAGTTCCCAATCTCTGATACCTATAAATATCACCTTATAAGGAAAAAAACCGATTTGAATAGATTAAAGTAGGGATCTTGAGTTGGAAAGATTATCCTATATTATCCTAACTATCCTAACTAACCCAGGCCCTAACTGCAATCAGAATGGCCTAAGATAGGCAGAGGAACATTAGACAGACAGAAGAGAAGAAGGTAAGTTGAAAATGAACTGATAGAAATTGGATTGGTGCATCCAGAAGTCAAGATTGCATGCAGCCAACTAAACCTGGAGGAGGCAGGAAATGGATTCTCCCCGAGAGTCTTCAGAAGGAGTGGGACACTAGAGGTACCTTGATTTTGGCCCAGTGATACTGATTTTGGATGTCTGGCCTCTAGAACTGTGAGGCACTAAATATCTGTTTGTGATAATTTGCTGCAAAATTTGTACTAATTTGACAAGACAGCCGGGAGAATACAATACACTTAGATCAAATAAAGATCTAACATCATGGACTTTGTTCCATGATTCATCAAAGGAAATAGGATACACACAACAGATGCAAATATGGTTCAAAACCATTCTGTTTCCTATATATATAAATATTTTAAGATATTCCCTTGTTTCTGATAAAGATCTTCATCTGGTTCTCTCCTTCCCTGTTTCCTTCCCTCCCTCCCTTTATTTCTTTCCTCTTTTCTTTCATCTTTTGTTAGATAGAGAAAGAATATTTAAGGGCAAGAAAGTTGTCTGCATTGGCCTCATACTAATTTGGTTTTGTCTGTAAGATAGTTTGATGTACTATTGCTATTGTTGTGTCCCTTTAGGATTTCAATCTTCTGTTTTATTCTGTACCATCTTTGTTTCTCAATGCTCAAATTATAGTTTTGACTTGCTTCAAAATTTGTAAGTTTCCAAATCCCGAACTTTCCAAATCCCTAAGGTGTTTGTTTACACCTCAATGTCAGTCTTGCCTATACACCATTCTTGACGCTTCTGAATGTGCTTGAAGCACACTTCAAATTCTGCAGCACAAATATGAACTTGAATACATTTACAAGGAAAAAAGAAGCATATTCAGCACCATTTGGTTTCATTAAAATACATGCACGCAAACTGATTTTTGATGAATTTTCATTAGATTTTCAGTACCCATTAGTTGTATTTTTGATGGAAAATTTGGATGGAGAGCTGAGATACTAAGTTTAAACAGTTAATTTCTGTGATTTTTTTCTAGCTTATATATCACATAAAAATACAGTAAAAACACGTTAAAATACTTCTTATTTAGTTTTGGGGGAAATAAAATACCAAAATGTTCAAAAAATGAAAATTCTTGTGGTTGTATTAAGGTGTGTATTTTATGTTCCTATTATTTATTATTTTATGGTAACTAAAATGTGTTTATTTGTTCACTAATAGTACATTTTTACATTTATAAAACGTGACATGTAATCTTTTCAACCACACTGGCCTTTTTTGAGTTTTGGTTCCTTGAACATGCCAAACATACCCTCTTCAGGACTGCTGTGATTGCAGTTCTCTTTATTTAAACTATGACCCCCAAACCTGCCTCTGGTTCCTTTCCTCACTTATGAAAAATGTAATTTTTACCACAAAGACCTTCTCTGAACAGTCTATCTATAATATTCTCCATTTCTCCTATCTCCTTATCTCTGCTTTATATTTTCTTTTCACTTACACCATATATTTGTTAATTTTTTTAGTCTGTCTGCTTACTCTTCCTCACCCTCTTGTTCCTACTTGCCTGCACCATGTGGCAAGCGTGTTTGGCTGCTTTGTTTATTCCTATGTCCCCAAAACCTAAAACACAACTGGGACAATTTGGGGCCTCAATAATTTTTGTTGAATCAATAAAATAATAGCTACTTTAAAAATGTATTTAAATATTTAACAAGAATCTATGTATATAGATCAAGATAACAAATTTACTCTCTTCTGTTGACTTCCATCTTCATGTCATGTGTTATAAGTGGTGTTGGAGCCTGACAGATAGATAGCCCTGCCCAAAGGCATTTACCTCCATCCTGCTTCAGTGCAAAATACCAACATTAATTTCATGCTTATCCTTCTGTGTATGTTTTCTTTTTTCTTTTTACTTTTTAAAAAATATTTTATTTATTTATTTGACAGACAGAGATCACAAGTAGGCAGAGAGGCAGGCAGAGGGAGAGGGAGAAGCAGGCTCCCTGCTGAGCAGAAAGCCCAATGTGGGGCTCGATCCCAGGACCCTGGGATCATGACCTGAGCTGAAGGCAGAGGCTTTAACCCACTGAGCCACCCAGGCGCCCCCTGTGTATGTTTTCTTAAGTTTAATACATATTTCTGCATCCACCCAATGTATAGTACTTTCTTACATACTTTTCAATACTGTAGAGATAGTGTAAGGGTGCATATATCATTTTTTTTCTTCCCTGTACTTGCTTTTTCTCCTTAAACACTTTTAGTCTTTCTCAGATTGTTGTTTAAAATGGCTATACCAGCTTACAGCAGTATAAGATCCTTCTGTTTCTTATCTTCCTTTTATGATCAGATTTTAATTTTGTTTATATAACATGTTAAATGGCAATTTGTTGCTTTTTTAATTTATCTTTCTCTGATTTCTGGTGAAGTAGACCATCATGTTATTGTTTTATTTACATTACACTTTTTCTTCCAAGAAATACCTCTAAATCAGCTCTATGTTTTGGTCCATTTTATTATTTTCCTAATTTTTTAAAATTTTATTTATTTATTTGACAGAGAGAGAGATCACAAGCAGGCAGTGAGGCAGGGGGAAGCAGGCTCCCTGTTGAGCAGAGAGCCCAATGCGGGGCTCAATCCAGGACACCGGGATCATGACCCAAGTTGAAGGCAGTGGCTTAACCGACTGAGCCACCCAGGTGCCCTTTTTTTTCTAATTTTTAAAGGAGCTTCCATATTCTGAGTAATATTTTTTTGGTAGTAAGCATTTCAAACAGCTGCTCTGAAATTTTCTTGTCTTGTAATTTTGTTTGTGGCATCTTTTGTTATGCAGAATAATTTAATTTTTATTACAAATATATTTTTATATATATTATGTTTTTTGGGTTATTTATGATGTGCCTAAGAAATCCTTGCCTGTTTTGTAATCAAAAGATATTTGTACACATTTTCTTCTAATTTAGTTTTCCTTTTTAATTCTTCATCATACCTACAATAATCAAGTTTGATGTGAAGTATGGAGCTAATTTATGTATTTACTTGTATATGGATGACTAGTTGTTTCAGCACAACTTAATGATTTAGTGAGTAGTCCAAACTCACCTTCTGATTCATAATGCTGCTTGGAAAAATTTAAGTGTCCATATGTGTGTAATTCTGTTTTAATGTATTTATTTCCAATGGTTGAAGTATGGGTCTCTGTTAGTATTACTGGACTTGAATGCTTCATCCTTTCAGTATTCTTTGATGGATCTACCATCTTTTCCTCCATCTCTTAAGATATCTGGGCTATTTTTCTCTTTTGTTCTTTCATGTGGCTTTTAAAAGTTGTATGAGTTTCCATTAAGTTTGAATTTGTATTATACATTTGACTAAAATTCTTACAAGATGAAGATTGACATTCCATAATAATGATCACATTTTATTAATTAAAAATATATTCAGATAAAGTACTGTAATTTTCTTCACAGAATTTTTATTCACATTTAAATTTAATTTTAGCTTTATATTGAGATGATAAAAGTAAAGACTCTATTGACCTATGGCTCTATTTAGAAAGTTTGTGTCCAAATCCTAAATTCTTTCCCTTATGTTTCACCTTGAAAAATTTAACATTATTGAACAATAGGTTGCTCATTTATAAAGTAGAAATAGTAAATGTGTCTACTCATAATGTTGTTGTAATGATTAAATAAAGTAATAAATATAAATTGCTTTAGAATATCACTTACCACTGAACAAATACTCAATAATTATTTTTGGCCCATGCTGACATTCAGATGGTAGGGATTAGTATATGGCTAGCTTAAAAATTTTTTTTGACTGCTTCTAGAGTGTTGAAATGAGCTTCTGGGGGTCCATGTGTGGCTTAGTCTTTAAGCATCTGCCTTAGGCTCAGGTCATGATCCTAGGGTCCTGGGAGTGAGGCCTGCATCTGGCTCTCTGCTCAGGGGGAAGTTGCTTCTCCCTCTCCTACTCCTCCCACTTGTGTTCCATCTCTCTCTCTGTCAAATAAATAAATAAAATCTTTAAAAAGAAAGAAAGAAAGAAAAGAGCTTCTATGGTGAACTTGTTAAATATACTACTTCCACTCCAACCTTTTACTGCCTGTTTTTCTCCAAGATGTATTCATGTGCAACAACCAAAATGGCTGACGACTCATGTCCTCCATGATAAAGTTGGTGTGAACTGTGAATAGTCATTACCCAATCAGAATATTAGGAATTTCATGATTCTTTTGCCCCTGTGAATAATCTTTGTTGTTAAAATTGTGTAACACCATTAATTATTTTAGGTTGATCTTTAACCATGTAAAAATAAAATTTTATCTTATTAATTACTAAACTCTATGTATTCACTTAAGTTTTTATGTTAAAAAATATATTCTCAAAAAGGACAATTTTGACTCCTTTGGTTCATATATCACTTATTCAACTATGCATTCATTTTGTCTGAATGGATTAACTACAATCTCGTAGTATAACGTTTAATCAGAACAATTCTAGGGAACTTTTTTGGTCTTTTTCCTGACTTCAGTGGGAATATTAATGTGTTTTAGGTAGGCTTTGATAGATTCACTATACTGCCAAGTGACATTTATTTTTATGATGGAAAATTCAATTTAATTAAATATTATTGACATATATTGACTCAGTTATATTATTCTTTTTTATTTTCTATTAATATGTTACAAGCCATCCTTGAATTACTTGATTCCCTTTCTGTATATGTATATATACACACTGCTAAATTCAACTCCACATAGATTATTTGAGATATTTTTATCTATATTCGTAAGTGAGCATTATTTTAATTATTTTCTGGTTTGTAAATAATGGTTTCATTTTCTTTTTCTTTTTTTTTTTGGTCTCATTTTCTTTGTAAAAAAAAATCAATCAACTTTTCCTATTTTTCTGCCTCTTAACCTGCATAATATTGAAATATTTTAATGGCTTTATTAACACTTAATGATAAAACTCTCTGGGCTTGGATTATTTGGAATAGGCATAGTAAAAGTTGAATCTGATTAGAAATTCAATTTGAAAGTAATTATTGCTTTATCCATTTGTTATTGTTCTTGAGTAATTTTGACATTGTATAGAAGGTTATTCATATCATTTAAGCTTTTAAATTTATTGTTTAAAGTTGTTTTAGAAGTATGATTTTTAAGATATCTGAGTCATGAGTAATGATAAGCCATTCATGTCTATTTTACTATTATATTCCATTTATTATCTATCTATCTATCTTCTGTCTTTTGATGTATACATCCCATTATATCTATTTCTATGTCTATCATACATATATGTGTATTTATTTAAAGTAAATAAAATTCCATTATGTGTCATTAATTTTGTTTTATTAATTTTATTTTCATAGATAATGTATTTAAATCATGTTGCAAATAAAGTCTTTTTTCACTTTTTAAAATTTTCTTTGTTTTAAATATTGGTTTCACCAACCAAAAAAATAAAATAGCAGAAATTATACATTTATAAAGTTTTTAAATAAATAAAAATTTTGAATACAGTTAAATTGTTTTTTCTTAATCTTATTTTTGAAACTGAGAATTTATCTAGCAAAACTACAAGGCTGCTATGGAGCTTTCTGATGTTTATTAACATTGGTTTATGTGAATTGCTCCCAATTCAAGCTATAAAAACTCGGGAAAATGTCCAAATAGCCGTCACTAGCTATAAAAAAATTCTGTAAAAGCTAATAAAAATTTCTATATCACATAGTACATATATTTTGTATTAAAGATGCCATGACTCCTTCTCAGTGTTAACTTGTGCTAGCTCAGAATCTCATGATTTCCTTAAACAAAGATAAGTATTTGTTTCCTGTTATCAGTGTACATTTTTACATTTAATATACCTAATTCTCACAAAATAGTAGTTCATTCCTATATTCTGTTGTTATTTTTTCTATTTTGAAAGGATGATTTGGCAATTTTTAAGCAAAATTTTAAAATCATTAATATTGTTGTACACACACACACACACACAAACACACACACAGAATCTTAGGTATATTTGACTTAATTTTTTTCATGTTTGCCCTCAAAATTTTGTTAAGAGATTATGTGTAATCTTAGTAAAAAGACCAAGATTATTTGTTGTAGAATTTCTCCTCACCTTGTTATCTGTCTTTGCCACAGAATATTCACTTTACAGATATATCAAGGAATTATAAATTGCTAGTTTATCCATTAAAGCTCTGTCATAAAAGCCTCTTGACAGCTAAATATTTTGTACAATCTAACTGCTTGCATGTTATTTACTCATTCTACATTCTTTATGTTTTTGTTTTAAGAAAATATTCATTAATTCAACAAATAACTATTGTGCATTTTTTTTTGTGCTGGGCTCTTTTTTAGGTGCTTGGGGTACCTTTATAAGCATAATGAAGATTTTGCCTCATGAAATTTACATAGAGACTTGAATAAGGGGAGTTAGAAATAAAAGCTAATAGGATAATTAATTATATAGACTATTAGAGACTTTAATTAATGCTGTGAAGGAAAAGAGAAAAAATGTAGAAGACATGGTTTTGGGACAGACAAGGGAAAATAACATATTTGGATTGTTTGGAGCAGTGCTACTCGAAGTGTAATCCACAACCCAGAGCTAGCCCGTGGATTATTTGCCTCTAATTGTATCAGTTACCTCTCACACCATTAATGCTAGATGATAGGATATTCCAAAAGCAAATGGTTTAAGACAACTACTGTTCTAATGATCTAAGGCAGGTTTCATTAATCTTATCTGGGTTTGCTTATGCATCTGTGATAAACTAGAAAGTTGGTTAGAGTTTGGCTGGTATACAATGGCCTCATCTGGGGAAATTTAGCTCTGCTAAGGTTTCTCATATTTCCCCAGTAGGCTAATCTGAGGATGTTCTCACAGAAAAGGAAGATGAACAAGGGAAGAAAGTCTGAAGTTTTGGGTTTTATTTGTTTGTTTGTTTTTTAAAGACTCTTCTTGAATTAAATTTATTCTTATCCTGTCAGCCAAAACAAGTCACATGGCTGAGACCAGAGTCAATGTGTTATGATTTGGTTAGAAAATCCACTTGTAAATTAAAATATATGACAAAAAGTACTTGAACATAAGATCATGGCCAGGATCTGATAACTCTGATGCAAGTTAATGAGAAATAAATTATTTACTTGACCCATATGATCAAAATAATTATAATGTAGAGGTACTAATATTAACAGATATAATAAGTGAATAGATATAATAAGTGAATTCAATTTGTATCTATAAATACTTATTAGATGATAAACAACTAGATTGTAGATATTGAATGAATTAAAATATTTATTACAATTAGATGACTTTCTTTTAAAGAGAAATAGTAAAGCATTTCTGCAAAAAATTTTAGTGTTGTGGGATGCCTGGGTGGTTCAGTGGGTTAAGTGTCCAACTCTTGACTTTTGCTCAGGTCATGATCTCAAGGTTATGGGATAGAGCCATGTGTCAGGCTCAGCTGGGAATCTGAGATTTTCTCTCTCTCCCTCTCCCTCTGCCCTCCTACCCCACTGCTCTTTCTCTCTCTCTCTCAAATAAATAAATAAATCTTTTAAAAAAATGTTGGTGTTATAATAGTGTCATAGGAGTGGAAAGATGGTGGAAAATTAATTCCAATGGAGTGGCCTTGAGAAGGAAATAGGAATTGAAGGTGACATTGAGAGATGGTATAGCACACCATGAAAATCATCTAACTAGTACACATTACTCTCATATCCTTTATGGTAAGAATCACAATTTGATTCAGACGGAGCATGTTCTGGGAAAAACAAAACAAAACAACAACAAAGAACACCTTGTAGTTTTTCTGTTTCTCCAGGTAGTTATTCATGACATAGTCTTACCAAGGAGGTGGAAGTGGTTGTCTATAGCTCTAGAGCTTCAAGTAAGTTATAGACTTTTAGTTAAAAAGGAGCCAACAATTATACTTAGAGAAGCACCTAAAAGAGTATTAAATTTAACAAAAAAACTTTCAAGAGCTCTTCACATAAAGCTAGAAAACTTTGCTGAGAGAAATTAAAATAAGATCCAACTAAATGCTGTAGATATGTCAACTTCATGAAACGGAAGAATAAAATTGTTAAGATGTCAATACTACCTAAATCAATCTAATGAGTCAATGCAAATCTAGTTAATACCCCCAAATTTTTGAAAATATTAATAAATTCATTCAAATATCTACATAATACAGTAAGGAACCTAGAAAAGCCAAACAATCTTGAGAAAAAAAAAAAGAACTCCCTATTTTTAAGTTTCACAGAAAAAAGATAATATAAAATATTTCTGCAAACTTAAAATAGCAAAGTATTTATGAGGATATATAAAATATTAAACTTAAAAAAATATAAATTGAAATTTAATGAAACTCCCATATATCTGTGTGTTTATCAGATAGATAAGATAGATGACATAGATAGATGTAGCTCAATATAGATATGGCAGATATGAATCTGTAATATATAATTAACTTTTACTAATCACTAAGGTAACAATAATAGTAGTAAGAATAATATGAAGAAGAATGGCAAAAAATCTTGGACAGGTATGTCACAACGAATATACAGAAATAGCCAATATACACACAAGAATTTGCTTAGTCCCATTAGTCATCAGGGAAATATGAATGAAAACCTAGTACCCTCTCAAAGGCATTACTAAAATTGCAAATAATGACATGGTAAATATTTCAGAGGATGTTAGACAACTGAAACTCTCATATATTTCTTTTTTAATTAATTAATTAATTAATTGTTTTCTGTAGTGTACCTTCCAGAAAAAATTATTAATGTACAATGTATTATTGGTTTCAGAGATATGGGTCTATGATTCATCAGTCTTATATAATAATTAATGCTCATTACATTACATGCCCTCCTTAATGTCCATCACCCAGTTATACCATTCTTCCACTCTGCTCCCTTCCAGCAACCCTCAGTTTTTTTCCTATAGAAGTTTGTTTTCCTATAAGTCTCTAATGATTTGTCTCTGGCTTCATCTTATTTTATTTTTTTATACTCTTCCCCTATGATCCTCTGTTTTGTTTCTTAAATTCTCCGTATTACTGAAATCATTAGATAATTGTCTTTCTCTGACTGTATTTGCTTAGCATATACTCTCTATTTCCATCTGCAGTTTTGCAAATGGAAAGATTTTATTTTTGATGACTGTGTAATATTCCATTTATGGAGTGTACACACACACAAAATATTCTTTATCCATTCATCAGTCAAGGACAGCAGCACTCTTTCCCTCATTTGGCTATTGTGGACATTGCTGCTATAGCCATTGGGGTATAGATGCCCCTTCAGATCACTACATTTGATTTTTAGGGTAAATAACCAGTAGTGCAATTGCTGGGTCTTAGGGTAGCTCTATTTTCAACTTTCTTAAGAACCTCCATATTGTTTTCCAGAGTGGCTGCACTCTGCATAGCCACAGACTAGGAGGATTCCCCTTCCTCTGCATCCTCACCAACATCTGTTATTTTCTGACTTGTTAATTTTAGCCATTTTGGCTGGGTGTGAGGTGGTATCTCATTGTGGTTTTGATTTGTATTTCCCTGATCCTGAGTGATGTTGAGCATTTTTTCATGTGTCTGTTGGCCATTTGGATGTCTTCTTTGGAGAAATATCTGTTCATGACTTCTGTCCATTTTTTGATTGGATTATGTATTCTTTGGATGTTGAGTTTGATAAATTCTTTACAGATTTTGGATATTAGCCCTTTATCTGATAAGACATTTGCAAATATCTTCTCCCATTCTGTCTGTTGTCTGTTGGTTTGGTCAACTGTTTCCTTTATTGTGCAAAAGCTTTTTATCTTGATGCAGTCCCAAAAGTTCATTTTTGTCTTTGTTTCCCTTATCTTTGGAGACATATTTAGCAAGAAATTGCTGTGGCCAAGGTCACAGACATTGCTGCCTGTGTTCTCCTCTAGGATTTTGATGGATTCCTGCCTCATATTTAACTCTTTCATCCATTTGAGTCCCTTCTTGTGTATGTCATAAGGAAATGGCCCATTTTCATTTTTCTGCATTTGGCTGTCCAATTTTCCCAACACCGTTTGTTGAAGAGGTTTTTTTCCCCATTGAATATTCTTTCCAGCTTTGTTGAAGGTTTGTTGACTACAGAGCTGAGGGTTCATTTCTGGGTTCTCTATTCTGTTCCATTGATCTATATGTCTGTTTTTGTGCCAGTACCATACTGTCTTGATGAGTACAGCTTTATCATAATTTTGAAGTCTGGAATTGTGAGGTCACCAGTTTGGGTTTTCTTTTTTCAGCATTCCTTTGGCTATTCTGGGTCTTTTCTCATTCCATATAAATTTTAGGATTATTTGTTGAAGCTCTCTGGAAAAAAGTTGATGGCATTTTGAAAGGGATTGCATTGAACTTGTAGATTGCTCTAAGTAGCATAGACATTTTAACAATATCTGTTCTTCCAACCCATGAGAATGGGATGTTTTTTCATTTCTTTCATGAGTATTCTTCCTCGATTTCTTTAATTAGTATTCTGTGGTTTTCAGAGTGCAGATCCTTTGCCTTTTTGCTTAGGTTTATTCCTGGTATCTTACGGTTTTTAGTGCAGTTGTAAATGGGATGGACTCCTTAATTTCTCTTTCTTCTGTCTCATTTCTGGTGTATAGAAATGCAACTGATTTCTATACATTGATTTTTATATTCTGGCACCTTCCTGAATTTCTGTATGAGTTCTGACAGTTTTGGGGTGAAGTCTTTTGAGTTTTCCAAATGGATTATCATGTCACCTGCAAACAGTAAAAGTTTAACTTTCTCTTTGGTGATTCAGATGCCTTTTATTTCTTTTTGTTGTCTTATTGCTGAGGCTAGGACTTCTTGTACTACGCTGAACAATAGTTGTGATAGTGGATGTCCTTGCCATGTTCCTGATCTTAGAGGAAAAGTGTTTAGTTTCCCCCATTGAGAATGATACTCTCTGTGGGCTGTTTGTATATGTCTATTATGATATTGAGTCATGTTTCCTCTATCCCTACAATGTGAGGAGTTTTAATCAAGAAAGGATGTTGTAATTTGTAAGTGTATCATATGGTTCTTTACCTTTATCTTATTTATGTGGTGTATCACATTGATTGATTTGTCAATGTTAAACCACCTTTGAAATCCAGAAATAAATTCTACTTGTTTGTGGTGAATAATCCTTTTAATGTACTGTTAGATCCTATTGGCCAGTTTCTCGGTGAGAATTTTTGCATCCATGTTCATCAGGAATATTGTTCTATAACTCTCCTTTTTAGTGGGGTGTTTGGTTTTGAAATCAAGATAATGCTGGCCTCAGAAAGAGCTGGCATGATATTTTCAGAGCACTAAACGAGAAAAACATGCAGACAAGAATACTATATCCAGCTAGGCTATCATTGAAAATAGAAGGAGAGATTAAAAGCTTCCAGGACAAACAAAAACTGAAAGAATTTGCAAACACCAAACCAGCTCTACAGGAAATCTTGAAAGGGGTCCTCTAAGCAAAGAGAGAGCCTACAAGTGGTAGATCAGAAAGGAACAGAGACCATATACAGTAACAGTCACCTTACAGGCAATTCAATGACACTAAATTCATATCTCTCAATAGTTACCCTGAATGTTAATGGACTAAATGCCCTAATCAAAAGACACAGGGTATCAGAATGGATAAAAAAAAAAAAAAAAAAAACAAAGCCCATCTATATGTTTCCTCCAAGAAACTCATTTTAAGCCCGAAGACATCTCCAGATTTAAAGTGAGGGGGTGGAAAAGAATTTACCATGCTAATGGACATCAGAAGAAAGCAGGAGTGGCAATCCTTATATCAGATCAATTAGATTTTAAGCCAAAGACTATAATAAGACATGAGGAAGGACACTATATCATACTCAAAGGGTCTGTCCAACAAGAAGATTTAACAATTTTAAATATCTATGCCCCCAATGTGGGAGCAGCCAACTATATAAACCAATTAATAACAAAATCAAAGAAACACATCAACAATAATACAATAATAGTAGGGGACTTTAACACTCCCCTCACTGAAATGGACAGATCATCCAAGCAAAAGATCAACAAGGAAATAAAGGCCTTAAACGACACACTTGACCAGATGGACATCACAGATATATTCAGAACATTTCATCCCAAAGCAACAGAATACACATTCTTCTCTAGTGCACATGGAACATTCTCCAGAATAGATCACATCCTCGGTCCTAAATCAGGACTCAACCGGTATCAAAAGATTGGGATCATTCCCTGCATATTTTCAGACCACAATGCTCTAAAGCTAGAACTCAACCACAAAAGGAAGTTTGGAAAGAACCCAAATACATGGAGACTAAACAGCATCCTTCTAAAGAATGAATGGATCAACCGGGAAATTAAAGAAGAATTCAAAAAAATCATAGAAACAAATGATAATGAAAATACAATGGTTCAAAACCCGTGGGACACAACAAAGGCAGTCCTGGGAGGAAAATATATAGCGGTGCAAGCCTTTCTCAAGAAACAAGAAAGGTCTCAGGTACACAACCTAACCCTACACCTAAAGGAGCTGGAGAAAGAACAAGAAAGAAACCCTAAGCCCAGCAGGAGAAGAGAAATCATAAAGATCAAAGCAGAAATCAATGAAATAGAAACCAAAAAAAACAATAGAACAAATCAATGAAACTAGGAGCTGGTTCTTTGAAAGAATTAATAGAATTGATAAACCCCTGGCCAGACTTATCAAAAGGAAAAGAGAAAGGACCCAAATAAATAAAATCATGAATGAAAGAGGAGAGATCACAACTAACACCAAAGAAATACAAACTATTATAAGAACATACTATGAGCAACTCTACGCCAACAAATTTGACAATCTGGAAGAAATGGATGCATTCCTAGAAACATATAAACTACCACAACTGAACCAGGAAGAAATAGAAAGCCTGAACAGACCCATAACCAGTAAGGAGATTGAAACAGTCATTAAAGATCTCCAAACAAACAAAAGCTCAGGGCCAGATGGCTTCCCGGGGGGATTATACCAAGCATTTAAAGAAGAGCTAATTCCTATTCTTCTGAAACTGTTCCAAAAAATAGAAATGGAAGGAAAACTTCCAAACTCATTTTATGAGGCCAGCATCACCTTGATCCCAAAACTAGACAAGGATCCCATCAAAAAAGAAAGCTATAGACCAATATCCTTGATGAACACAGATGCGAACATTCTCACCAAAATACTAGCCAATAGGATTCAACAGTACATTAAAAAGATTATTCACCACGACCAAGTGGGATTTATTCCAGGGCTGCAAGGTTGGTTCAACATCCGCAAATCAGTCAATGTGATACAACACATCAATAAAAGAAAGAACAAGAACCATATGATACTCTCAATAGATGTTGAAAAAGCATTTGACAAAGTACAGCATCCCTTCCTGATCAAAACTCTTCAAAGTGTAAGGATAGAGGGCACATACCTCAATATCATCAAAGCCATCTATGAAAAAACCACCGCAAATATCATTCTCAATGGAGAAAAACTGAAAGCTTTTCCGCTAAGGTCAGGAACACGGCAGGGATGTCCATTATCACCACTGCTATTCAACATAGTACTAGAAGTCCTAGCCTCAGCAATCAGACAACAAAAGGAAATTAAAGGCATCCAAATCAGCAAAGAAGAAGTCAAATTATCACTCTTCGCCGATGATATGATACTATATGTGGAAAACCTAAAAGACTCTACTCCAAAACTGCTAGGACTTGTACAGGAATTCAGTAAAGTGTCAGGATATAAAATCAATGCCCAGAAATCAGTTGCATTTCTCTACACCAACAACAAGACAGAAGTAAGAGAAATTAAGGAGTCCCTCCCATTTACAATTGCACCCCAAACCATAAGATACCTAGGAATAAACCTAACCAAAGAGACTAAGAATCTATACTCAGAAAACTATAAAGTACTCATGAAAGAAATTGAGAAAGACACAAAGAAATGGAAAAATGTTCCATGCTCCTGGATTGGAAGAATAAATATTGTGCAAATGTCTATGCTAAAGCATAGACCTAAAGCAATCTACACATTTAATGCAATTCCTATCAAAGTACCATCCATCTTTTTCAAAGAAATGGAACAAATAATTCTAAAATTTATATGGAACCAGAAAAGACCTCGAATAGCCAAAGGGATCTTGAAAAAGAAAGCCAACGTTGGTGGCATCACAATTCCGGACTTCAAGCTCTATTACAAAGCTGTCATCATCAAGACAGCATGGTACTGGCACAAAAACAGACACATAGATCAATGGAACAGAATAGAGAGCCCAGAAATAGACCCTCAACTCTATGGTCAACTAATCTTCAACAAAGCAGGAAAGAATGTCCAATGGAAAAAAGACAGCCTCTTCAATAAGTGGTGTTGGGAAAATTGGACAGCACATGCAGAAAAATGAAATTGCACCATTTCCTTACACCACACACAAAAATAGTCTCTAAATGGATGAAGGACCTCAATGTGAGAAAGGAATCCATCAAAATCCTTGAGGAGAACACAGGCAGCAACCTCTTCGACCTCAGCCGCAGCAACATCTTCCTAGGAACATTGCCAAAGGCAAGGGAAGCAAGGGAAAAAATGAACTATTGGGATTTCATCAAGATCAAAAGCTTTTGCACAGCAGAGGAAACAGTTAACAAAATCAAAAAACAACTGACAGAGTGGAGAAGATATTTGCAAACGACATATCAGATAAAGGACTAGTGTCCAAAATCTATAAAGAACTTAGCAAACTCAACACCCAAAGAACAAATAATCCAATCAAGAAATGGGCAAAGGACATGAACAGACATTTCTGCAAAGAAGACATCCAGATGGCCAGCAGACACATGAAAAACTGCTCCATATCACTCAGCATCAAGGAAATACAAATCAAAACCACAATGAGATATCATCTCACACCAGTCAGAATGGCTAAAATCAACAAGTCAGGAAATGACAGATGCTGGCGAGGATGTGGAGAAAGGGGAACCCTCCTGCACTGTTGGTGGGAATGCAAGCTGGTGCAACCACTGTGGAAAACAGCATGGAGGTTCCTCAAAATGTTGAAAATAGAACTGCCCTATGACCCAGCAATTGCACTACTGGGTATTTACCCTAAAGATACAAACGTAGTGATCCAAAGGGGCACGTGCACCCAAATGTTTATAGCAGCAATGTCCACAATAGCCAAACTATGGAAAGAACCTAGATGTCCATCAACAGATGAATGGATCAAGAAGATGTGGTATATATACACAATGGAATACTATGCAGCCATCAAGAGAAATGAAATCTTGCCATTTGCGACAACATGGATGGAACTAGAGCGTATCATGCTTAGCGAAATAAGTCAAGCGGAGAAAGACAACTATCATATGATCTCCCTGATATGAGGAAGTGGTGATGCAACATGGGGGCTTAAGTGGGTAGGAGAAGAATAAATGAAAGAAGATGGGATTGGGAGGGAGACAAACCATAAGTGACTCTTAATCTCACAAAACAAACTGAGGGTTGCTGGGGGGAGGGGGGTTAGGAGAAGGGGGGTGGGGTTATGGACATTGGGGAGGGTATGTGCTTTGGTGAGTGCTGTGAAGTGTGTAAACCTGGCGGTTCACAGACCTGTACCCCTGGGGATAAAAATATATGTTTATAAAAAATAAAAAATTAAAAAAAAAAGATAATGCTGGCCTCACAGAAAGAATTTGGAAGTTTTCCTTCCATGTTTATTTTTTGAAATAGCTTCAGAAGAGTAGATATTAACTCTTCTTTAAATGTTTGGTAGAATTCTTCTGGGATGCTATCTAGCCCTGGGCTCTTCTTTGTTGGGAGATTTTTTATTACTGCTTCCATTTCTTTGCTGGTTATGGGTCTGCTCAGGTTTAGTATGGAATTTTAACAACCATCTCACTGCAATGGACAGATAATCTAAGCAGAAGATCAACAAGGAATGAATGACACGCTGGACCAGATGGACCTCACAGATATATTCAGAACATTCCATCCTAAAGCAACAGAATACACATGGAACATTCTCCAAAATAGATCACATCATGGATCACAAATTGGGTCTCAACCAGTTCCAAAAGATTAGGATCTTTCCCTGCATATTTTTAGACCACAGTGCTTTAAAACTAGGATTCAATCACAAGAGGATATTTGGAAAGAACTCAAATATATGTAGGCTAAAGAATGAATGGGTCAACCAGGAAATTAAAGAAGAATTAAAAAAATCATAGGCACATATGAAAATGAAAACATAACTGCTCAAAATCTTTCGGATGCAGCAAAGACTGTCCTAAGAGAGAAGCAAATAGCAATAGAAGCCTTTCTCAAGAAACAACCTAACCTTACAACTAAATGAGCTGGAGAAAGAAAAACAAATAAAGCCTAAAGCTAGCAGGAGAAAGAGATATAACAAAGATTAGATTGAAAATCAATGTAATAGAAACCAAAAGCACAGTAGAACAGATCAATGTAACTAGGAACTGGTTCCTTGAAAGAATTAATAAGATTGATAACTCCCTGGCCAGACTTATCAAAAAGAAAAAAAAGAAAGGACCCAAATAAATAAAATCATGAATGAAATGGGGGATTGGGCGCCTGGGTGGCTAAGCAGATTAAAGCCTCTGCCTTCAGCTCAGGTCTTGATCCCAGGGTCCTGGGATCCAACACTGCATCAGGCTTTCTGTTCAGCAGGGAGCCTGCTTCCTCCTCTCTCTCTGCCTACCTCTCTGCCTACTTGTGATGTCTGTCTGTCAAATAAATAAATAAAATCTTTAAAAAAAAAAAAAAAGAAAGAGAGAAAGAAAGAAATGGGGGGACCACAACCAAGACTGAAGAAATGCAAACGATTATAAGAACATATCATGGGCAACTATATACCAACAAATTAGGGAGTCTGAAAGAAATGGATCCATTCATAGAGACATAGAAACTACCAAAACTGAAACAGGAAGAAACTCTCATATATTTCTAACTGGACTTATGGAAAAGTAAGAAATTTGTAATTATTCAGGGAAGATAAAAGGCTTTATTGGTCTTTATTGGAAAATTTTAGAGAACTAGAAATCTAGTTACTAATGATGTGTACTTTCAAAACACAAGTCATAAAATCAATCAATGACTTTCTCAGTAATCGAAATAAAGCCTAGGTGTTGACAATGGCTCACAACGTCTTAGGCATATGAATTCTTATTTGACTATTCTCATTTTCTATCATTCTTACTATTCACTATTCATTATATTCTAGCCATACTAATATGCATTTCCTTACACACTTTTTTCGCCTTGATTCGGGACCTCTAGATATCTTATATTCTCTGTTTAATATCTGTTCCCAGATCTCCATATGGCTTTCTGATTTCATTCATCGCTCTCCTTAAATTTCATCTTTACAGAAATAAGTTTCCTGACATCTGTTCTTCATCATTTGATAGACCATTTATTCTACATATACATTATCACCACTCTTATCCGTTCTATAATTTGTTTGTATTGTCTTTCTTATCCTACTAGAATATAAGCTCCATGAGAGATTTTAACTCTTTCATTTACTGTTGCATTCTAATGACTATTGTTTGGCACATAGTTACGTTTCATTAAGTGATTTTTGAACAAACGGATGGGTGGTATTTCAGAGTCTGGCATCAGAGATAGTTTCTTTCCTAAGACATATGGTTAAAACTTTGTAACCGTCAATACCTGTAATTTTTTTTTATTATTTTGCACGTTTAATTTAAACACAAGATTTGTCTTCCCACATAATCTAACCCACAATATGGTCAAAGTAAATTATTATAAGGTAGCATCTGGACCATTTGTATTGATATTTTTAAAAATCATGAATATTCACATATTTTACCAAGGTTCTTAATTATCCTTAGCAGGTGTTTTCAATATACAAATCCTTCCCCATCACATATTTGGAATTTTATGGCAACTTACAGACTATTGAACATTTGGAGAAAATTGAGTACTGCAAGGCATGCATGGTTGTAACTCTTAGAGCTTTATTTGAGGTCTAATTTTATTTAGAAATGCCAAAAAAAAAATAAATTGTTGATGATTAAGTTTAAGTCAGTATTTCAGAGACATATTACCTCTTAATTAGAGAAGGAAAAGTAATTCACTCTTAAGAAGTTATGTTCTATTTATGCAATGGAATTTGTAACATTGCTACCTATAGAACACCTTAGAATATTATGAACATGGCAACTGACATAGATATACGTGATATAGATATCTTAGTTGTCTGGAATAGAAGATAACTTGTGCTAATTAATATAAAAAAATCAATTAAAGGGGTATCAAGTAGCTGCAGACATTTGGGAGGAAATGAACAAACAAGCCCAAGAATAGGGTCCTGTATGTTGAAGTAGTAATGTGTGGAAAACCATAATGAAACTGAGACATTGAGACTCTAAATTCTGATGAGTCTTCTTTTTCAGTGGGAGAGTTCTCCTAATCCCCAGTGGAAGCAGCGTTCCCATCTATAGCAAAATTTCCCTCCCTATCTCAAGAAGTGGCCCTCTTACACCTGGTAGTATAGTCCTCTCCAATAGTATCTTCCTTTCCAATTCTGAGGGGATTATGAATTTTTTTATGCCTAAAAAACTGTAATGATTTTTCCTGAGGCAGTTGCCAGGCTAGACAGTATTGATTCTCCTATGAAACCAGCCCCACCATTCCTCTTTGCCTCTAGAACTATAACTAGAACCAAATCCCAGCAGACTCCTAAACCTGAGGTACAGTATGTGACCCATTTGTAGGCGTGTTACGTTTCAAAAGAACCACTTGAGTTGTTGTTTTTTAGTATTATATGTATTTGTGTGTGTGTGTGTGTATAACATTTTATATACATGTATATATTTGTATAGACACAAAAATTAAAGGAACATGTGTAGGAATGGATAATAAGGCTGTGGAATAATGGTGTAAGGAATACAAAGTTAGAAGGTCAAACTTGATAATACAGGCTCACTAAACAGAGATTTAGCATTTGATTTTTTTTTTTTTTTTGGTTTGCTGAAACATGGATTAAAAGGTGGCCCAGAGTGAATGAGTTACAAATGTCATACTATCTCTGTTTAAAGCAGTGGAAGAGATCCAAAGGCTTAGGGAGATTGAAATATTAGAGTATATTTGTACATATTCATGTATACTATGAGGGTCCAGAGCGTACTTTTCACTAATACTATTAGCATTAAATTTAAAAGAGGAGCCCTGGCATCCTTGAGTAGCTCTGTGATTATTCCTCTCTTCAGTCCAGAAGACACGTGGGATCTTCAGTCATCGAATTACTAAACCTCAATGCAGTGGCAATAATTAGATGCCTGAGTGGTAGGACCAAGTGCTGGCACTCAAATGCGAAAGCTAAAGCAACGGAACAGTCTGACTTATTCAGAACTATCACATTGGCTAGTTGATTCTGGTGTGCCTAGAAGTTTTTCCATCTGACTCATCCTATAACCAGAAATGAGGCCCAGTGCTTAGAGGGCCTCCTTGGTCTTTGGAGGTACATATTTCTCATCTAAGTATTGCCCCAACCCATTTATCAAATGAAGAGACAAGCTGCTAGCTTTAAACAGGGTTCATAACAAGAGAAGGATCTGCAATAGGTCCACACTGCTGTGTAAGCTACTCTACAACTTGGGCCATATGATTCAGCAGACACAGTGGTGCCTAGAATGTAAATGACAGACAAGGATGCTATTTGGAGCCTTAAATAAGTCCCTATAGGTGAATAACAGTGTAGACCCATATGATTTGAGTTCAAAGAACTGCTATCCTCCACATATTACTACCATCTTTTTGACAAATAGTTCTTGGCTTGCTATTGGGCCTCAATAGAGATTCAACACTTAAGCCATGAGCCACCGAGTGATCTGGGCTGTGCATATGAACTAGGTGTTATCTGATACACCAAACCATTAAGTTGACTGCGCATAGCAACTTTCCACCAAGAAATGGAAGTGGTAGATATATGATAAAGCCTAGGCAGGCCCTGAAGGTACCATGTCCCCACTCCAGTGCCCATGGTCCCCGCTCCTTCCATAGTGTTTTCTCTCTCCCAGCCTGTCCCTATGCTGCATGAAAAGTTCCTTATCAGCTAATAGGGAAGGAGTTAGAAAGGCTTCATAGAGATGGTTCTCTTGTCATTAGAGATGGTTCTACATGATATGAAGACAATACCTGAAAATGGACAGCTGTAGTGCTACAGTCCTTTTCTAGGAAAGCCTCCCAAAGGGAAAAACTTCAAGTAGTGCACTTGGATTTTCACTTTATAATATGTGATTATATACTGATGAATATATGAACTCCTGTGGCTCTTCTCCAGTGTTTCCCTGGTGCCTAATGAATAGGTCTTCCAGATGGATGTGGTTAGGCTTCAGTGCTGAAGCATTTCATTAGCCTATCTCCAGTCGGCACAGCAGTTTACATGCTTGCCATTAGTGTGATACTCAGGGCTTACAGCCAGACCTTGTCCCATTGTGAATGTCCTGCAAGGAACTCAGGATGCGGCTGGTAATGTCACCTCTCTTGAGATGCTCTTCATGGCTGTATTGATGAAGAGGTGTACTTAACATTACGGTAAAGCTTTGTGCTTACTAACATTCCCTTGCATAACCTCACGCTAGGCCTTTCCCTTCATTTCAAATTATAAAATGCCATGCTGTGCCTTTTTAACTTTACTTTTAGAGGAGAAAAATAAATGAAATCACTCATTTAAAGACAATGTATTTACTAGGAGCTGGCTCAAGCAAATCAATTACAGGAGCAAAAGGATATTTCTTCTCAAAAACATTAGTAGTTTCATACATCTCATAGATAGAAGTTCATTAAAAGTCATTTGTGACAAATCAGAAACTCACCAGTATTTTCAGTCAGTTTTATTATCATTAAATTTAGGTCTTACTATTTTTTACTTTGGACTATCTGCTTAATGTACCACAATTGATGTCTGTGAAATCACGAGCAGGTATTTAGAGAAAGATTTGTTAGGGGAAAGAAGGCTGGGGATTAGTAAGATATAAAAAATGTAGCTGAAGGGTTTTAGCCCCACAATATAACTTACTACAGCACATGGGGAGTGATTACCTAAGGGAAACAGCAATTCAGTAACCTATTCACTTCATCTAATTTCACCAAGGTCCAAAATCTTACTGTGAAAAGCAAACTTAAAGCCAGTATTTAATCTGAGTAAAAAGTAGCTTTATTTCTTGTTGTTCAGAGGACTTTCTTAATACTCTCAAATATAAAGATTTAGATGACAAGATCTACAACCAGAAGAAACTTCAGATAAAACGTGCTTCTGAAAGCAGGAGCCATCAAGCAAAACACTTATGTAAAGAGAATAATATTGAACGCTTTATAAATTCAAATAAATCCCTCTAGTACATACATATTTTCCTTTTATTTAAAGTCCTAAGAGTGATGCTGTCATGTATGATTTTAAAAAACAAACATGAGTCACATACACGTTAGAAACACATCCGGTAAGGTAAAATCCAATAGCAAAGGCAGACATTATTTTCAATAACATTGAGGGTATTTAATGCATATATTTATTGAATTTTATATTTTTTAATAAAATGATCATTTTAAATCATTTAACTTTTTAAAATCAATGTACTATGATCCTCATAATCTGTATTAACTTGCTCTTATCAGGATGCAACTAAAATGAAGCTACTAATCAAAGGAAAGAACTTTCAGCCACAACCTAATCTCTAGTTCTAACATTAGAAATCAGCTATATTGGCAATGACAAAATCATTCAATCAGTTAAAGTGTTTCCATTTACCGGTAAACACAACTGTTTTGTCTAAGAACTTATGTTTACATTTTTAAATTTTTTTATATTTTTTTAAAAGATTTTTTATTTATTTACTTGACAGAGAGAGAGAGAGCGAGAGCACAAGCAGAGGAAGAGGCAGGCAGATGGAGAGGGAGAGCTGCTTCCCCACTAAGCAGAGAGATCAATGCAGTGTGGCTGGATCTCAGATTCCATCCCAGAACCCAGGACCCTGGGATCATAACCTGAGCCAAAAACAGATGCTTAACCAACTGAGCCACCCAGGTGCCCCTTATGTTTACATTTTATGTCAAAACACTTGCTGTTGACATAGGCTGAAATATGAGATAAATTAATATTTTCAAATAACTAACACTTAGGAATTAGTAAACATTGAATGGATACACTCTTTTACTCATCCTTTATTAATTACTTTTTTACCTTTTATTTTTATTCTACTGTTTTATAAAAATAAAAACTTGTATGCCCAAAGTACAATAAATACTTGTGTTTCTGTGTATGCAGATATAAAATATATGTACATATCATGTATGTATCACATAATACATCAAAGTGCTATCTGATTTACTGAAAATTTGTGCCTTTTAGTTTGTGTGCTTTAATGACAAAGTCTCATGGAAAAATGATGGCATTGCAGTGATGTTTTCACTGTAGATCATCTTGAATGTGTCAAAATCTACACATATTACAAAGATCTAATTTGATATTCCTTATAATAGTCTTCTAAATAAAATTTAGATTTGTCTTATATGTTTGGAATTTTCCTTGGTGATTTTATTATAGATTCTAAGAAATACAAAATTATATTTTAAAACAAAAGTATTTACAAAGTATTTCCTTCCTAATTGTGAATGTGCTACATTTAAAGATTTAGATAATAGTCATATATATCTATTCAGATATTATATGTTGAATTAATCTTAATTTTCTTATTAGGTCTTTTGGCTTTTCTAGTTCCTAATGTGATTATATTATTGTGATTTCTTTTAATGAGCATTCCTCCTAGTTTCAGCTAGACATACTTTATCACAATAAAGCATTTAATTTTGGTCTATTAACACCTTTTATTGAGAGATATTAGTGGACTAGACTTCTGTGACATAAGTACTGCTTATATAAAATAGTTAAATTAACTATATTTTAGGTGGTCCACACAGTCGATAGTTACCTAAGTGTCAGGTATAGCCTTTCAAAAATATTTTTAGGAGAATTTGGAAAACCTAGTTTAAATTATACCACTGATCTAGCATACATTTTGTATATTAGAAAATACTTGATGTAGAGGGTGCCTAGGTACTTTATTTTTAACATTCAGTTAAAAATAGCCTCTTGAATATAATGAGTGGGACATTGCAATGCAGGCAACTTCTGAAGAGTTTTACAACAGTAATGTCCCCAAGGCATTATTTTGTTGAGGGCTTAAAAGCACCAGGAGTAGGAAAACAGCTTCAGCCTTGAGTGATCAGGTCTGCTTCCTCCCTTAAATCAGTTGTGTTGGGCTCCTGAATTCAGAATGTCACTATCTAGTACCCAATCAAGCCATTAACTCAAGTCCAAAAGGACCTAATTTTTTTTCCCTCCCAGCATCAAGTCTGGCTGAATCCATCTTTTAAATGTTCCTTCAAACTATCACTTTTTTTTTTCTTACTCCAAATGTCACTCTGTCACAGCTTATATGCTTGGCTCATAGTATTTTGGTAGATTTTAATTTGCTCATTATGGTCAACACTAATGGGACCCCCGATCTTTAGTTTTGCTTACCCTCCTTTGTGACTGCCGTACTTAGACCCAAGTAACATGCACAGAATCAATCTGCATTTATGGGCGCCGGCTGGCTCAGCCAGCTGAACATCTGCTTTCAGCTCAGGTCGTGATCCCAGGGTTCTGGGATCCAGCCGGGCATTGGGTTCCCTGCTCAGCGGGGAGCCTGCTTCTGGCTCTCTCTCTGCTTGCTACTCCACCTGCTTGTGCTCTCACTCTCTCTCTGTCAAATAAATAAGTAAATAAAATCTTTTTAAAAATCTATCTGCACTTGTCATCATTCTTCTTAAAGTCCTCTTTGGAGATAGCACAAGTTCATTTTCAAGATACACCAAGCCCTCTTCTACTTCCCTACCATTATATCTCACCTCTGTATCACTTTGTCCTTCAGTGTTACCAACGACAGAGGTTTTGAACACACACACGCTTTTCCTTGCCTCAGTGTGTTTCTGCTTCCTATTTCTGGAGAGCTTTTCATCTCTCTCTCTCTCTCTTTTTTTTTTTTTAAGATTTTATTTATTTATTTGACATTCAGAGATCACAAGTAAGCAGAGAGGCAGGCTTAGAGGCAGAAGTGGGAAGCAGACTTCCTGCTGAGCAAGGAGCCAGTTGCAACGCTTGATCCCAGGACCCTGGGATCATGACTTGAGCCGAAGGCAGAGGCTTTAACCCACTCAGCCACCCAGGCACCCTAGCTTTTAATCTTTTTACTGGGCTCTTTCATCCTCATCCCTCAACACTCAACTCAGCTCCAGTTCTAAGAGTCTTCTTTGGCAACTCTGATTTCTGACGTTTTAGGCTGAAATAAATACCTTTTTCACTATCACAGTGTGCTGGCTTGTTTCCTTTATTATACATAACATACATATGTCTGTGTTATCTTGCTTTGCCTATTCCATGTTATCCTATAAACTGACTTGGAAATGCCAATGTTGTTTATATACAAAATTGCCTGAAGCAAAGTCAGATGTCAGTTTCACAATTAAGTTGAAAGGAGCTTCCCCCCAACACTTGTTTTCTCTATCTTATCCTTTCGCTTCATTTTTACCACATATTAATAAAATTCCTAAGTCTTTCTCAGTCTACCATGTCTGATCTGAAATATGTTTATTTATTTTGAAAGATGTATCAGTGTGTCCACATAATTGTGTGCAGAAAAACAAAGACCGCATATGTAATATTTTTGCTTCTTTAGAAGAAAATGCTAAAAATTACGCTTACGATTCCATATTATGTATAAATTTTTGTCTAAGATAAAAGTAGATCATAAAATAGAATACTAATATTCTGTCTAAAATGACCGTTAACTGACTGTCTTTAGATGGAGTTGAAATCTATCAATTGCTAGTTATACTGAGAGATGATGTGGCACTGAACCAAGTTTCTGGTGTTAAGTACAGTATTATTTCATCAAATGAAGAAAATTATCTCATTTATTTTATTTTTTTTTTTAAAGATTTTATTTATTTATTTGACAGAGAGAAATTACAAGTACACTGAGAGGCAGGCAGAGAGAGAAGGAAGCAGGCTCCCTGCTGAGCAGAAAGCCCAATGCGGGACTCGATCCCAGGACCCTGAGATCATGACCTGAGCCGAAGGCAGCGGCTTAACCCACTGAGCCACCCAGGTGCCCCAAATTATCTCATTTAAATTCAGATATATTAGTAAATTATATTCTCTTTTTTGGGGGGAACAAACAGATGCTTTATTCTATTAAATTATGAGTGACAAATCTTTGAAATATATTAAACATCGATAAAAGAATGGGTAATACCAGTGACAACAAAGTTAGCTTCCTATTTCCAGAGAACAACAATGTAAGAGTATGCCTAGAAAGATTTTATACATTTTTTTTTCCTCTTTAAAAAATGTACTTACACTCCTGGACTTTTGTCCCAGAGGAATAAAAGATTATGTTCACACAAAAACCTGTGTGTAGATGTTTAGAGCAGGTTTGTTTGTAATAATCAAAAACTAGATACACTGAGATGTTCTTCAATGGGTGAATGATTTTGCAGACTGTGGTGGCCTGTCTCTGCCATGGAGTACTACCAGCAGTAAAAAGAAACAGGCTATTGACCCATGCAGCAACCTAGAGGACTCTCCGGAGAATGATGCTCAGTGAAAAAGTCAATCCTCAAAGATTACGTTTGGATGATTCCACTCATAGAACTTCCTCGAAATGACAAAGTTACAGAAATGGAGAACAGATTATTGGTTGTCAGAGGAAAATAGAATAATGGGAAAATGGGCAGGTTTATGAAAGAGGAACATGAAGGATCTTTTGATGATGGAAATGTCCTATATCCTCAAGGTCAGTATCTTTATTGTGATATTGATATTGTACTATAATTCTGAGTGATATTAAAGGATATATGGGATTTCTCCATATTATTTCTTACAATTGGATGTGAACCTATAGTTATATCAAGATAAAGTTTAATTTAAGAAAGGCAATTTGGTCGATTATTAAAAAATGATAAGAACTTTCATTCCTCTCTAATTGTATGTTCCTTAAGATGTGCAGTAAAGAATTTGATTATAATATGTGCTTTGAATCCTAAAAGCACAGACCGATATGAATTAGGAGGACTAGTTTGAATCTTTTTTTTTTTTTCCCATAACAATGCAAGCATTTGTTAGTTTACTCTATCTTGGAAACAGAAAATACAGAAGGACATGAAATCAAGTAAGTTAGTTTTGTTAGTATAAAATTCTAACTAGATGGAGTATAAACTCCCTATCAATGTTTCATAAAATGAAAAAAAATTATTAAAAATTGACCATTGGTGAGGTACTTTGCTTATTGGAAACAACTTAACAGTAAGTTATATGTTTTCTGTAATGAAGATTAACATCTGAGTAAAAGTTCCTAACGAACAAAGATAATAGAGAAAGTATAAAATGACCTACTATGTAGTACATGCTTTGGGAAATGGCAGGGGGTGAGAGAGGGAATAAGTGCAAAAAGTATCCAAACCAAATACCACGGTGAAATTGTTTCCTTTAAATCTCTGATGTAGCTGGGGCGCCTGGGTGGCTCAGTGGGTTAAGCCACTGCCTTCAGCTCGGGGCATGATCCTGGGGTCCTGGGATCAAGTCCCGCATGGGGCTCTCTGCTCAGCAGGGGGCCTGCTTCCCTTCATCTCTCTCTGCCTGCCTCTCCACCTGCTTGTGATCTCTCTCTGTCAAATAATTAAATAAAATCTTAAAAAAAAAAATAAAAAAAATAAAAAAATAAATAAATCTCTGATGTAGTATAAAAATTAAATGAGTGGAGGGATAGCTCCAATTTAGTCATGTTACTTACCACACTATTCATATTTAAAATCAGATTTAAAATTAGGTGTCTTAGTGATTTTCCAATCTGTTAACTGAAATATTGTATTAAAATATTTAAGACAGAATTGTTTGCGTTAAAACAGCGTGATTACATTAGAAACTTCAAGTTTCCTCATCTATTTTTATGTTATTTTTTACTTGAAATATGTATACTTGATCCTAGGGTCCTGAGATCGATCCTGTATCAGGCTCTCTGCTCGGCAGGAAACCTGTTTCTCCCTCTCTCTCTGTGTCCTCTCTCTGTCAAATAAATAAAATCTTTAAAAAAAATAAAAAAGAAATATGCATATTTGAACTGTTTATACTTTCATTTATTCATTCTCACATATATTCATCCAATAATACCATATGTGCAACAATAATCACTAATTAAAACATGTAATTTAGAACACATAATGTAATGTAACTTACCAAATATTTGCCAAATGTTAAACACTGATGTAGACAGCTAAATTATATAAATTATGTCTATTTTTCAACATAGTAAAGCTTATTTTTATTTTATAAATAAGAAATTGATGATTTTGGTGTCATAGTTGTGCCTATAATATAACTCTAAATTATTTTCTTTTTCCACTCTAATATGATGTATATGTGAGAATATGAACTATGTGATTTACATATATTAAGCTTTCTTGAGGACTTTTTAGTCAGTAAAAGTTTGTAATATTTAATGGGGAAAATAAATCAAAATGTATTAGGAAAATACATTATCAGTAGAATTAATGCTATAGTTACTAAAGTGTTTTATTTAATGATTTCATCAACAGTAGTAGTGTTAATAAAAACCAAGGAATCTTATTCCTGTGGTTTCCTATTTCGTAATTAAACATTGACTCTAGATTGATGAGAGCATAAGCTGCATGAGGGAAGCAATAACCACTTACCCCTGGATGCCAGTTTACCCACCTTGGTAGCTTATTAATCAGGCCTTGCCAAGCTATAACCATTGGGTGAAGGTTCAAACATTGCCGGTTGCAGCTTTGTGGTATGGAAAACTACTGGTAGAATTATCCACCATAGCATCCCTCGATACATCAGCGTGATGTTTTGATGTGATCAAATGTTGGAAAAGTGATGCGACTCAAGACTTAAAGTTGTTCAATCCTTGCATTAGAACAGGAGTAATCATTTTACGCATTGAACTATTGCTGATTTCCACTGAGTTTTATAGAATGCCAATTCCTTTTCTAGGATGATTCTTTTCTAGGTATCTCTAGCTCTTAGGCAATTCAACATTTGCCTTTCATTAGGAAGGTTGTTTATGACTTTGGAAAACATTCTCTCAGCAGCTTTTGATGATTAAATATAACAATACACATTAAAAGTTCAGAAAATATGTTCTAAAATACGTTAGTTATTAGTATGCACATCAATATGTTATAGTAATTATTAGAATGTGTGCAAAATAATATATATAGATAATCAAATTAACAAATGAAATTGAGGTTGTATACAGAAGTTAATGACCTGAGTATTAAATCTCCGATTTTTTAATGTAGGCTAATCTAAAATAATTTTTATTTTAGCCTACATTAAAAAATTTATTTTGGACTATATGTATGAAAATTAATTTTTAATATAAAGCAAACATATATTTTTTCTTAATTGATAACAATTTATCTATTATGTCTTATAATATATTTCAAAAAGATTTTATAAAATATGTAAAAGTTTTCCTCATGATTAGATTACACTCAAATTTAGAAATTAATTCTTCAAAAATACAGGCTCAAGAAGAATCTAAGTAGAGCAATGATGCTGAAAATATGTTTAATGTGATTATAAACATAAAGAAAAAGAACATCACCTGCCTAAAGCCATGCTTATTATTGTTCAGTTTTATTTGATAATGAGGTAAATGTCATGGGAACCATAAATCATTACTTCCTATTATGAGAAAAAAGATATTATAGTAGATGGCATTTCTTACATGGGAGTTTTTTAAAGTAGCAGTTATGATTTTTCCTCTGAGTTAATTGTATGAAGTATGGAATATAACAAATTTCAGGGATGGGAGGGGAAGCAGCAGTGTGTAACAGTTAAATGCACAGATTCTGAAATTAGACTGCTCAGGTAGAAATCTAGTCTCTGAAATTAGTTAGAGTTGGATTTGGTAAAATATCTTTGTCATTATATCTTTATAATAATAACATAACAAAGATATATTATATAATAATAACAAAGATATATTATATCTTTGTCATTATTTTCCAAGCTTCGTGATTTTCATCTGTAGTGAAATCACCCCATCATTGGATTGATGGTTTAGTTGAATAAAGTGAGCAACATGAAAATTATCAGAGAAAAAGTTTGATATTGAATATGATCATGTTGAGTGGTATAAAATCTTTGTTTTCAAATGAGAAAGGGAGAAAGACATCTAAATTACTTTTATGTATTGTAAAATATGAAAATGAATTCCTTTCAATTTTACCACCAAATTTGGAAAAAAAAACATTGAATTATTTCAATTCCTTTATTTTGTATACCAGAACTCTCTTTTTCTCATTCTATTAATTATTGTCATGTACATGAAATTAAATATATACACACATTTTAATATTTTTAAGTTGAATTTCAGATTCACAAACATTTAATGGCTATGGTGATATGCTTTAGAGCTTAGTATTTTAGAACTCTGCCTTATAATTTCCTGATGCAGTGAATTATAGTAAAATATCATAAGTTTACTATTCTCTTTAATATTATTAGATAATTGATCATAAGAGCTTTAAAAAATAATGACTATCTGTGTGCTTTGTAGATTAGAAAACTTTATGCTGACCTCTAATTCTATACATTATACTTATTAATATAAATATATACTATAAATAGTGAAAATTAAAGTGAAAATTTTGAATAAATAGAAAACAATATAATTTCCAAAATGTATGAAATTCCAAAACATCTTAATTATTAATCCAAATGCAAAATGGCCATTAACCGTTTCTAAGTCTTTTTGGAGTTTAATTTTTGCTTAATTATAATATATAACAAAAATATTTTTAAATGTACAAATTCAAATTTTATAGCTTAAAGAATTGTCACCAAATAAGTAACACATCATCCAAGGTCAAATTATAGATTATCAGCAAACTGTATGCCATGCTTGCTACTCCCAATCATTAAATCCAACATTTATCACCATAAATATGCTTTATTTGCTGTTGAACTTTATATACATTGGGTATTCTTATTTTTTATCTCTTCTTACTCAGTAAAGTGTTTGAAAAAGTCATCATTTAGGTTTCAAGCAGCAGTAGGTCTTTTTTTTTCCCTGTGTTTTTTCCCATTGCATGAATATTCCAAAATGTTGTTACTCATTCTGCTTGTGGATTTGGGTTGTTCCAGTTTGAGGCTTTTATAAATTATGCTGTGGAAATAATTTTGTATTATGTATTTTGCACATATATATGGATCTCTTTTAGGTATTTAGGTATATACCATGGATTAGAATTATTTGGCCATAGGGTATCTCTACATTTTTCTTTGAAAGATACTGATCCTCAGTTTTCCAAAAAGGTTGTAACAATTTACATTCCCAACAGTGTGTAAATCTAGTTATTTCACATGTTCTCTCTTTATCCTCAGCTTTTAAACCTTAGCTATTCTAGGGAGCTGTATGTATGTATGTATGTCTATACATACACATACAAAAAGATATAGCTGTATCTTTCTGTGGATTTATTTTATTATTTTTTAAATTTATTATTATTTTTTAATTTAAAGTAAGCTTTTTATCCTAAGTAGGGCTGGGACTCATGACCCCAAATTAAGACTCAGTCTATGGACTGAGTCAGTCAGGCATCCTGTGTGTTTATTTTAGACTTCCCTATGAATAATGATGTTTAGCAACTCTTCATTGCTTTCTGGTCATATGAAAATTTCTTTTATTTCTTGCACTACTACTTTTTCTCCCCCTTCTTCTTCTTCTTATTGTTATTGATAATTATTAGGTAAAGCTTAATAAATCAAAGACCACCGGGTAAAAGCCTGAAGACTATCAAAGTGAGATTTTGATGCAAGGGAGAGAACTTCAAGAGAACTATAAAATGCCCCTATAAGAGAGATTAGGGAAGCATCTTTTCTAAGGTTTGGTTTTTCCACATGATTCTTAGAGTCTAAGGGAAGCAGTAGTCAATCCTAGATTGGTCCGTATTTTTGAGGTGGGTTTAGGAAGTAGGGATCAACTAGGGTTTGGGTGCTGTCACAAGGCAAAGACAGCTTAGTGATTAGGTATCACCCGAAATAGAAAGGACTGGCAAAATGGCTCTAGAGTGTCATTGATAAGAAAGCAATATTCATTAAAAGAAGAGGTCATTATGCTATTTCACAGTTGCTTCATGACCTTGGAAAAACAACAGATCTAGCTAATTTTGCAGCTGACTTTATCTGTGTCTGTTCTCCCAGTGTGATTAATGGCAGGGATACTTTTTTTTCTCTTTTTCAGTCCAAGTTGATTTTCACTCTTCAAGTCCCAGACAGGTTTCTACTTTTTCATTATATATTCTTGATACAAATCTTTGTTGTTTTACGCAGTTAGACTATCATCTCCCATTCTTTGTTTTTCCCTTTTCTTCTCTTAATAATGCCTTCTGATGAACAGACCTCCTTAATTTTAATGAAGCAAAATTCATTAATTTTTAGTTCAGGCTTAGTGTTGGTGTATCCCATTTAAGAAACGCTTACCTGTGCAAAGTTCATAAAGGTATCCTCCTGCATTATCTCTAGAAGATAATTTGTTAATTTCCCTTTCATGTCAAGTCTACAATTCATCTGGCATTGGTTTTTGAATACAGTGTGAGGTACTAATCTAGATAATAAGATTCAATATTTTTCCCCTCTTTGCATATAAATAGCCATATTATCCAATAACTTTTATTGGAAAGATTATTTTTCACTGTGTTACAATGCCTTTTTTTTTCTCATAAATCTGGTGACAACATAGGTAGGTGTGTCTGTTTCTATACTAAAATATTTTCCATAGGTTTATTTACATATCCCTCTATGAGTATTATGCCATTCTAATTACTGTGCAAATATAGTAAGTCTTGGGACTGGCTAATATACCTCCCCTAACCTTATTCTTATCCTCCATTGTATCTTTAGTTTATTTTGTTTGCCAGTTCACAATATAAACACACAGAAATCACAAAAGACCTGATAGAATGAAGATAGGGATTGCATTGAATCCCTATAATTTATATGAATTCACATATCAACCTAAGGATGCTTTCCAATTTTGAAATGTTCAATCTTCCAAACATTGAACATGGTATAGTTCTTTTTATTTGTCTTTATTTTTAATTTCTCTTAATATTATCTTGTAGGGGCTCCTAGGAGGTTTAGATCATTGAGTGTCAGTCTTCAGCTAACTCAGGTCATGATCCCAGGGTCCTGGGCTTGAGTTCCTCATTGGGCTTCTTGCTCAGTGGAAAGCTTGCTTCTCCCAACCCCTCCCCTGCTTCTGTTCTCTCTGTTATTTCAAATAAATTAATAAAATCTTTTTAAAAAATGATATTTTGTAACTCAACATGTAAATCTTGCATGCATTTTATAACATTGATTGCTAGGTTTTAATATTTTTTCATAATTGAAAGATAAATAATATATTCATTTTCTAATTGTTACTGGTATATAACACTGCATGTCCTTTTTGCAGATTGATTTTTATCCAGACAACTTGCTAAAATGATTTATTAACTTGAATAGATTTTCAGTCTTTTTTTTTTTAAGATTTTATTTATTTATTTGACAGTGAGAGATCACAAGTAGGCAGAGAGGCAGGCAGAGAGAGAGGAGGAAGCAGGCTCCCCGCTGAGCAGAGGGCCGGATGCGGGGCTCGATCCCAAGACCCCGGGACCATGACCCAAGCCGAAGGCAGAGACCTTAAACCACTGAGCCACCCAGGCGCCCCGATTTTCAGTCTTTTAATACTTTTTACAACTAGTTGTAGCCATGAAAATGACAGTCTATCTTTTCTTCATATCTCAGCTTTATACTCCTTTTTCCTATAGGAAATATTTGACTTGAATAAACATGAAGATAATGGACATCCCTGTCTTTTTTTTTTTCCCAATTTCAGTGAGAACACTCAATATTTAATAAGTATAATGTTTTCTCTGTTTGTTACCCAGTCTTTATTAATTTAAAACATTCTCTTCTGTATCTATTTTACTAAAATTTTTGTCTTAAAATTATGTTAAGTATTATCAAATATTATTTAATGTTCTTATGTTTTTCTATTTTTATCAGTGAAATATTATCAATCTTTTTTTCCTGGTTTTTATTGTAAAATACACACAACAAAAAATCTACCACCTAAACTATTTTTAATTTTTTCAAAAGATTTATTTATGTATATGATAAAGAGAGAGGGGGAGGGCAGAGGGAGAAGGAGGGAAGAGAGGGAAACTTAAGCAGACCTCTGTACTGAGCATAGAACCTATCGTGGGGCTTGTTTTCATGACCCTGAGATCAGACTGGAGCCAAACCGAGAGTCAGATGCTTAACCAACTGTACCACCTAGACACTCCTAAACTATTTTTAAATGTACAGTTCAGTGGTATTAAATATATTCACAATGTTGTCCAACCATCACAACCATCCATTTCCAGACCTCTTTTCATTTTGTAAAATTGTAACTCTGTACTCATTAAACAATAGCTTTGAATTCTCCCATTTCTCTAGCCTCTGGAACCACCATTAATGCTGGTATTAACATAGGTGTACAAATATTTTTTTGAGATACTGCTTTAAAGTCTTCTGAGTACTTACCTAGATGTGGAGTTATTGGATCATATGGTAATTATATTTTTATTTACTTATTTATTTTTTTTCCAAAACCACCATGCTGCTTCCCATAGTGCCTGGACAATTTTACCTTCCCACCAACAGTACATGAAAGTTCCGATTTTCCACATCCTCACCAACACTTTTCTTTCTTTTTCTTCTACAATAGCCAATTAATTGGAAGTGAGATGAACACTTCCACTCAAGTTTACTTGAGCATTCCAGACTTATTTCATTCTTGAGTCTTGTTAATTCAAATTACTCTCTTGTAATTTTTGAGATGTCTAGTGTTATTCACAAAAATATTAATTTTTAATTTTGAAAAGTAAGGTAAGTTTTTGTTATTTACAGCTAAAATAATGCCAACTAGAGATTTCAGGGGGTAACAATCTTAAAAAAGTCTTATACAAATTTAGCGTGCCATGGTCTTGTATTACCGCTTGCCTGGGCACTTTATATTACCCTAAAGAATTCACATAGGTCAACTTCTCTTGATTAGAACAAAGGAGAAATGAAAGCATGCAAGGAAATTGTATTATTTTCTTCTCCCATTGTTCTTGGAACCTACACTCCTCCATGTATATTGCTCATTGGGCTTTCCAAAGTCATGGACTGCCATGTTTAATACCTGAGTCTTAAATGAGAATAGACGGGAAGAAAAAAAAAGAAAGTTTTCAGTTATTTTCCAAACTGGATTCTCTTTCTTTCCTGCCCTAAACTTTAGCCCAGTGAATTCTGAACTAGAGTTTTATTGCATCTTGGTCATGTGGCTGGCAGTCCTGTTGGAGATAATGATGAATATTCTCTACCAGCAAACTTAATTACAATTCCTGAAGTGATGATATGCATTCATAGAGCAATCCTTAGTGCTGTCGGTTTTACCTTTCCTGGGAATTGAGAGGTGATAAGACTTAATTCTTTAAAATTTTAATATGCAATAACATTATAGATGAAACCAAATATTTTCCAGTGTGGCATTATTATTTTTCTTCATTAAAACAACTATTTATTGAATGTCTACTATTTATTAGGAATTATCCTAGGTGACAAATGTAAAATCATATATGCTACCTCTCCTAATTAATAGTCCTGTGAAAATAAATTTGTATTCTAATGGAGGATAAGAATGTAAAATGTTATTTCATACCTTTGAACATTTAATTTCCAGATTTTTCAATTTTAACAGAAAATTACCAAAATTGAATTATAACTATTAAAATTTAGGAACCACATTGTAAATCAGGCATAATTTGAAATTGTTAAGAAGTCTTGCAAAGAAAACTACCCCTTCTTTATGTTCCAACAGCTGAACCATCTAATGATAACAAAATTATTTTTACTGGCAGAAAAAAATGAGTTAATATTAGAGCTTTAAAACCCCTGACTGGGTTAATTCTACAAAACCAAGTAGGTTAATCCACTGATTTACTATTGTGTAAATAGAGTATGAATTATTAAAACCACTTGTGGCCTTTGCTCATGCATTATTTGATAATGAGGTCACAGAGAATATTAAAATTATTATGCTAATCAATTATCAATATGTCAATAATACTTATAATCAATATAATTGATTTTTAATCAATGATTATTATATGAATATTATTATAATCAATAATCAATAATAATTATATTATTATGCACTTGTATATACAAGTGTATATACATAAGTTACACAAGGAAAAATTAAGTTCATTCTGTATGTTGCATATATGGCTTCTAAAATATTAACCTATGGATTTATTCTTTTCAACAAATTGATCATAAAAATGCTAATATGTTTTTACTGTGAGATGAAAATAATAGGAAACATATTGCTTAAACATTTTTTAAAACTTGATTTATGAATGTACTTTTAAAGTTCTTTTCTGTTTCTCTTAGAATTGAAACATCAATAACATAGTCATTTTCACATTTAAGGTCCACATAGGTTTTTTGCCTCTTACTTTACTGTAGAAAGTCAAAGGTGCTAGAAGGGTGACCCACACTTCCTGCTGAGAGGCTCTTGAGCCAATGGCAATTATTTTCATTCTAGGTTAATAGGGCACCAACATCTCAGCATATATTTTGACAGCTGAAACTTTGCCATTTAAAGGTTAGAATCTCTTTTTTTGAGAGCAAAACAGAGAAGCACTTCTATCTTAGAAGACATTTTCTAACTCTCCAAAATATGTGAGAATATCAATAAATGGTAAAACCTTCAATTTAAGGTATCACAATTTTTGTTTTATTGCATGATGAACCTAATAATTAATATATGTCCACTGTCAAAATTGAATATAAAAGAATGATAAAAATAACAGAAAACTTTGAGAAGAAATTTGAAACACTACTATATGATGAATTGCTCAAAATCATCAGTATTCAGAGGAAAATGGAAATAAATTCAATACTGAGATACTTTATCTTTATCAAGCTGACAAAAATTCAAATGCTGAAGGGTACTAAGTACCTTAAGAATGTGCTTATATAGAATCATTCAGGTACCTCAAGTAAAAGGAAGCTTTTTAGAGCTCTGTAATAATGTATATGTTAATTAGCTTGATTGTGGTAATCATTACACAAGGTAAACTTATATCAAAACACCACATTGTACATGTTAAATATATGCAACTTTAAATTATACCTCATTAAAGCAAAAAAAAAAAAAAAAAAAAAGAACCTGGAACTGAAGAGTATGACTAACTCACCTCTTGCTAATTGAGATCTGGAAAAAAAAAAAATGCAAAAGGAGAAAAGGAAAAGTAGTTGACTAGGAAATACTAAATTACAGATGAGACATTAGATAGCATGAGAGAAAATTAAGAAAAATATTATTTGTTAATAACAATTTCTTTCCAACATACAGCTCTAGCATCTCTATCTGTATCTATTTCATATCCCTATCTCTGTCTCTGTCACCTGTCTAGCAATGCCATAGATATGTATTTTATAGCCTTAGCCAGATTATTCATATGTCCATGACTATCAAGATAGTGTTCTCTCCAGAGTACCTGAATTAGATTAGGCGTTGGTCTCTTGATTTTGTCTCAGGTCATGATCTTGGAGTCCTGGAATCAAAACCCACCTTAGGCTCCTTGCTCGGCCGGGAGTTAGCTTGAGATTCTCTCCCTCTGCCTGTCCCCACACTCATTCTCTCTCTCTCTCTCTCTTTCTCAAAGAAATAAGTAAATCTTAAAAAAAAAAAAAAGTGTTCTCACATGTCACAATAGACTTAATAAAATTATCTCCTTTTTAATTAATAGATTGTTCTAGTGATGTTTGGGAGAGTAAGCAACCTTCAATTTTGGTAGCCCCTGTGAAATCCAATAAGGAAACCCTTGTCACCATTCAGAACAGTTTAAACTCCTGAGGACTCTTGACCTAAATATGAGCATCTCTCTGACTGAAGTGTTGAGGCAAGTTTCACAATAGTTCTGAGCTCTGATTTCTATTCATCAGTCTTCCAAATACCAAGTTTATTTTGTGTTCTACAAATTATAAACCTCCTTTAGGAATTAATTGATTAGATTTGAAAGACATATCCTTAATGAAAAGCTGCTTTATTGCTAACATTATTAACTCTGTGACTATCCCACAGGGACAGGATGGACCCTCACCCAAAATTTAGTTCAGATATTAAAACTTTATGTTACACACACACACACACACACACACACACACACGCACATACACACACCCCAAGATAGCATGAAAGGTTTATTGCTTACATGATAAGGTTTTCTATGGAGAACAAGGCAGACCTCTCAAGCTAGTCCAATGATTGTTTGAGAAGACAGGAAAAGGAATCTGACTTGAAGTTTTAGTGTGATTAGGGGCTGGGGCTGGGTTGTGCCTGTGGGCAGGGGCTTGCATTGCTTAAATCCCCAACTAGTGTTGAAGATGGGAGGACATGGAGGAGAAGAGAAAAGAGAGGGGGTGAGGCTTAGAAATTATTGGTAATCAAACATCAAAAACTTGTTAGACTACAACAAGAACTGTTTTTCTATCTGATCTTTTTAGTTTTTAGTATCAGTCTCTCAGATGCAGTTCCTAAAGAAATGGACAGGTATAGTTTTGGATAAGTCATCCTTCAAAAGATAAACATTGCCTTGGGATGCTTTTGAAACTGTATGAGAGGAATCTTCCAATTCCATGACTGAGACATTGGTACAGAACCAGCAGGAATCTCCATATGGGGACTCAGTTTCTAAAGACTCTTGAACTAAGGAACATATAAGCATATCTTTCCAAAAATTACTTTGGAACTAACTCCCAGTTTATTTCAAATGGCTTTCTTTTCTACCCCACACAACCAAGTCAGGTTATGTAGCATCATCTGTTTCTAGGCTATGATCTATAATTGTTTGAAGAAGTCTATTCTAGAAGGCCAATATTAAAGAATAAATCTTTCTACTGGCTTATATTGAATAGCTTCATAATAAAAATGAAGATCATCTATTTACAAGAAACCCAAGCTTTCCTGAAAGCTTGGTGAAGTTCCCAATTCTGGGACTACATGCTGATGACAATTTTCCTGAAAAAGGAAAACTCAGTAAGAAAAAAATATTGAGAGGGGCACCTGGGTGATTCAATTGATTAGGCATCTGCCTTCAGCTCAGGTCATGATCCCAGGGTCCTGGGATTGAGCCCCTCATTGGGCTCCCTGCTCAGTGGGAAGCCTGCTTCTCCCCCTCTCTCTGCCTGCTGCTCCCCTTGCTTGTGTACGTGCATGCTCTCTCTCTCTGTCAAAAAAATAAATAAAATCTTTAAAAATAAAAAAAAATATTGAGAATTATAAACACTTTTGTAGAACATATGTAATCAATATCATGATGGTCTGGTGTTGGTCTAGAATGTACAGCTTTTGGATGCTGGTAGAGTGCTATGACCCAACGAATTTTCCCTGTTCTGCTTTTTTCTAAAGTTTGTGGAACTCAAAAGTATAGCACATGTTTTCTTTATGTTTTACAACTATCGTGAGTATTTACTTAGGACTATTTTTTTACAAAGTGTGCTTACATTTACCTTGTTTTCCACATTGGTCTTTCCATTTGTTTCAGTCAGTATTATTATCACTCTTAACTTCTCACTAGACTCGTAATATTGACCTAAGAAAGATCATAGCTTTTCTAACTCCTTCACCAATAAAGCTCCCTGTGTGTTTACTTATGCCCTCTGACTTGCCTGGGCATGAATTGCTCTGGGCTTCTCAATCAGATTCTGCCACTCCAGTATGAATAAAAGATAAAAAAAGTGGTTCAGGAGAATGGACATAACTCAAGTGCAAGCCTTCTGAGTTAACAAGTGGGCTACAAAGTCCAGTTGCTTTTCCTTTATCTCTTTCTATCAATAAACTCAAGGCAAGGGGAATTTGTTAATCTGTTCAGGAACCAAAGAATCTTTAAAAAAAAAAAAAAACCTGCAAAAATCCAATGGTCCAAAGTTCAACTCCCTAACACTTGTTCTGTTCATCCTGGCACTTATTATTATGCTACTCTGACTTGATCTAAATATCTTGCCCACTGACTTTCAGATGACCTTTAAGGAGAGGATCTATGTATGCTGAAAAATAATACTAGAATATTATTTTTTTGCTTCTGTTCAAGCTTTGAAGAAAATAAATTAATAAAGAAATAAAAATGCCCGACTTTGTAGAAATGTAGTGTTTCATTGCAAGAAGCCTGCAGGTATGTGATCTACCCTAGTAGGAATTCTTCAACTGAGTCTGTGAATTGGATAGGCACATAGAAAAAAATATAAGCTCAGGACTTACAAAGACAGAAACCTAGGTTTCCCTTTATTCTTTTGAAAGGTAGATATGAGATTTGTTTGTAACAAGAAAAGGATATTTGTATTTTACATGTAATATTTTGAAATAAAAACATAAATATTTATTCCATCCTTATAAAAAATTAAATAAGGTATCAAAACCAAAAGCACATAGGAACTTTCTTCAGCCATGTTTGTTCTGTTCAAGATCAAATACAGCTGAAAGAGATTCTTTAATCCTCCTTTTCACTGGAAATGGAAAATTTCTTAGTTCTGCCATTGGAGAAAGTGAACTGTTAGATTGTGAATGGAAACGGGAGTTGTAACAAGCAACACATCTCCTGAACTTTGTCAGATGCTAAGGTCTAAGTCATCTGGCCCAGATACCTGCTTTTTTCACGTACTGGCAGTGTAACCCTATGTGTTATCTGTCTAGATTGCATACCTTTATCAAAGATAATTTAGATTTACAGTTGTAATGTCAAGGAAAGTTTGATATCAGTAACACTGTTCATTTGAATGGATTAGTGGTAAAAATATATCATAAACATCCAGTGATGTTAATAGACTTCATTTTTTGATTGGTATAATGAACTTTTTAAAAGAAGTGCTTTCCTTGAAAGACTCATATCCAATTTCCATGAAAATTCAAAAACTTTACACCTATTTCTCTTTTAAGTGACTCCCGATCGCAACTTGAAACTTGTGCCCTTTACCTCTCTCTTACTTCTTATCTGTCCTAAGCTATTCCACTGAATTCTGTTCCATTTTACCCAGGACAATACATAGAAGCCCTCAAATTAAAAAAAAAAAAATGCAAATATTCAGTATACTCAACTTCAAAAGACTTTTTGATGACAGATACCAGAAGACAGATGACAAAGTCAAAAGAGCAAAATACATTGGAAAAGTATCTGTCCATGATAATGATAAGGTTTGGTCATAATGATATCATTTAAGGAGAGCTCCTGATTCAGTAAGGTAAAGGAAAATAATTATCTATCATTGTGTAGCAAATTATCCCCAAACTTAGTGGCTTAAAAGTAATGAGCTTCTCAGGATTTCTGTGGCTGGGGAATGCAAGAACATTTGAAAATGTGCTTCTGGCTCAGAGTATCTCACTTGTTTATAGGCAGGATGTTAGTGGGATTAAATGATCTGCTTAAATGGCTTGCTCACATATAGGCAAAAGGCCTCAGATCGTCACTGGCTGTTAGCAGGTGCCTCAGATACCTGCTAATTGAACCTATCCAGAGGCTACTTGTCTATCCCCATGACATAACAGCTTTCCCCAGAGAAAGCACTCGAAGATAGAGGAAGCCCCAGACTTTTTTGCCCTAGTTTCTGAAGTCGCACATCATGACTTCACATTACTGCATAGTCTGAAGTCAGTCACTTGAGTTCGGTCATATTTAAGAAGAAGGAAATTAGACTTTGCCTTTTGATGCTAAGAACATCAAGAAAATTGTGGATATATTTTTAAACTACCACAAAAATACTTAATTCATAGTTCTGACAGGTGGGTATTGATTTACCCAGGGCAATATAGAGTAAAGAGAAGAATATACCCAGAACTCCCAGCCAACCATTCCCATTGGTTTTGGCCCTCCTCTTCCTCCATTGTCACTTCTCCAAGTTTTCTCCGTCCATGGAGTTTCCTAATGATGTTTATGGCAGTTTTATATACGTACAATTCCTTCTCTTTTTGGTGGTATCTCTAAGTCTGGGTTTAGAAATAGCTGCCAGAAATTCATATTTATTAACTATCTGGTGTGCAATCACACTTATTTTTCCCATTATAAATATACAAAGACAGCAATGCAGCACAAAATATTCTTCTTTGTAAACATTTTTTTATAAAATTTATCTTCTCTATTAACTCTCTAAATTTTGGTTCTATGTAATTTTCTTTAACAGAGTAGATGTTAAATGAATATTTTTTTAAAGTAAGTTCTATGCCCAACATATGGCTTGAACTCAAGAGTCACATGCTCTGTTGACTGGACCAGCCAGGTGCCTTTCAGTGAATATTTCTTGACTAATAATAACATTTCCTTAAAACAAATATAATGTATGTTCCATCAACATTTTTGAATGATACTAATATTTATCCAATGACCAATGTATTTTTCCAGTCGAGGCTTAATATAATATTTTCTTTTCTTTTCTTTTCTTTTAAGCATTTTATTTAGTCATTTGACAGCAAGAGATACAGCAAGAGAGGAAACACAAGCAGGGGAAGTGGAAGAGGGAGAAGCAGGCTCTCTGCTGAGCAGGGAGCCCAATGTGGGGTTTGATCCCAGGACCCTGGAATCATGACCTGAGCTGAAGGCAGACACTTAAGAACTGAGCCAACCAGAATTCCCTATAATATTTTCCATACACTGAATAATTAAAAGCACCTGGAATTTCTGAAACCCAAACCTTAGAACTTTTGCTGAAATCTTAAAGCAGTAAAATATATTAATGAGAAATACATAAGTTGAGAAATATCATGTTGTTGCCATGTGTCTGAAGAATATATTAGTAGCCTTTCAACATTGCAAGAGGTTTTTTTATTTCCTTATACTGTGACTATCTTAGTTGCAAGGAGTCAATGTTAGTAGTAACACTTGAAATGTCATATGTATCTTACTTTTCATTGTTTAAAGATGTCTCTCAATAATGGGTGTTTCCAGATCACTTGTTTTACATCTTAGCCTCTGCAGTGACTAATTTCAGCATATTCAAACTACAGCACAGCTTTTCTCCAGCTTCTATGGTTGGAAGAAAATTAAAATGGAATTTTATGGGTTCATTTTGTGTTTAAAACACATTTGATTTGAATACTCAGTAGGAAGCATATTTAGTATTTTATCTCTCATATCTCACATCCTCCTGGTTTTTGATATTACTTTCAAATTGTGCCACAACCATGCAATCCAATTGTCAGATTTTTTGCGGTAAAGTTCATGAACTGAGTGTTAGTAAAGCATTTCTTTTCTAGTACACACTCAAGAAGTCTTCAAAAAGTATTCCAAAAGTCTGCTTGGTAATAATATTTTATTGTCATTTTTAATGCCAAGTTCATGCACATTTTTTACTACATTGCTAAATTATATATTCCAGTTCAGTCAGAGGTTTAAACATTATATATTCCAGATTGTGATTCACACTGTGCTGCAAACAGCATTATGCCTAGTGCAGCTGTCATAATGGAAGTATTATAAAGTGTTGTACAGATATAAAATGTAAACTTAAACTCTGCAAAATTCACAGAAATTAAGGACAAGCAAGGAGAAAGTTAATATAAAAGTTCTGCTGTAAGATAGTCTTTTTACGTATATATTAGATATGCTAATGTAAATTTGTAGACATTCTGCCTACATTCATCAGTCTGTTGCAGGCTGCATTCATTCATTTACTGCATGGCAACCCATAAACGAAATACTCTTTTTTTTTTTTTTTTTAAGATTTTATTTATTTATTTCACAGAGAGAGAGATCACAAGTAGGCAGAGAGGCAGGCAGAGATAGAGAAGGAAGCAGGCTCCCTGCTGAGCAGAGAGCCCGATGCGGGGCTCGATCCCAGGACCCTGGGGTCACGACCTGAGCCAAAGGCAGAGGCTTTAACCCACTGAGCCACCCAGGCGCCCCAACGAAATACTCTTAAATTTTGCACATACAACAGTGAACAGAACAGACACATTCCTTCCCACATGCTGCTTATATGCTAGTGGAAGGAGCCAGACCTTAAATGCGTAAACATGCAAATACATAACATGCCAAATAATGCAAAATTCTATGAAGGCTGGGTGATAAAACTGAGAAAGAGTGATAGGAATTTCTGGAGGTGGGCTAGGGAGACTATCTTATTTTGTAGGGGATTATCAGGGAAGTTTCTGCCATATGAGGCTATTTTCGAGTAGAGACCTGAAGAACTGATACAAGCAGATGTCTGTAGAAAAAAAAAAAAAATGTTCCAGACGGAAGTCACATCAGGTTCCCCCTATGGTGGGAGCAGGTATAGTGTCCTCGAAGACCAGTGTGGAAGCTGTTGTTGTAGGGCAGACTGTGAAAATGGCAGGCAATGGAAGATGTTCACAGAAAGATAGGCGTGTGTCAGTATTATGAATGGCTTTGTGGGCCATTTTGAGGTCATTAAATGTTTTTACAGATCTATACTGTAGAAAAGCTCCAGATTTGCAGAATAATAGAGAAAATAATAGAGTTGCCATATATCTATCCCTCAGTTTCCACCCTTCTAAATTTCTTATATTAGTATAGTATATTTGTTATAATTATTGAACAGATACTGATATACTACTTTTTTTTTTTTTTTTAAGATTCATTTATTTATTTATTTGACAGACCGAGATTACAAGTAGGCAAAGAGGCAGGCAGAGAGAGAGAGGAGGAAGCAGGCTCCCTGCCGAGCAGAGAGCCCAATTCAGGGCTCGATCCCAGGGTCCTGGGATCATGACCTGAGATGAAGGAAGAGGCCTCAACCCACTGAGCCACCCAGGCACCCCTTGATATACTATTCTTAACTAAAGTTCAGTTTATTCAGATTTCCTTGGTTTTTACTTGATGTTCTTTCTGCTTATTTGTTTTAGGATTCCCTCCAGGATTACTCCATTACCTTTAGTTGCCATGTCTCCTTAGGCTCCTGCTAGCTGTGTCAATTTCTCAGAACTTTTTACAGTATTTTAAGGTATAGTCACCATGCTGCACATTTGATCTCCTGAAGTTATTCATCTTATTACTGGAAGTTTGTACTCTTTGACCAACATCTCCACAGACATCTCTCATTTTCCATGGTGGTAAAAATTTTGAGGACTATTACTCAAGTATTTTGAGCATGAACCTCTATTGGTATTTGTCTGATTTTTTCTCATGAATAGACCACATTTACCTATTTGTGGGAAGAAGACGATAAAGTATCCTTTTCATCACATCATTAAAGAAAGCATCATATCAACATGATTAATGACTGTTTATGATGGCCTTGATTACCTGGCTGAGGTAGCATTCCTGGTTTGTCCTCTGTACTGTTATTCTTATCTTCTTCCTGTTTCCATACTGTAATCTGACAGAAAATCATTATGTGCAATTTACAGTACCCCTCCTTGATGACCAAATCTGCATACATCACTTAAAATTCTTCTCCATAGGAAATTTTTTTCTCTTCTCTCTCATTTATGTATTTACTTTTTTATAGAAAAAATTATTAGTGTGGCCTCATGATAAATATTTTATACTTTGAATCAAAATCCAAAATTTTCTTGCTCAATATTTTTTTTAGTATTGCCTATTTCGTGTTCTTTCAGTTGATTCTTAAGCCCTTTTGATGTGCTTCCATTTAGTGTTGATATTTTTTGAAGGACTGTTGAGAACTTTTTAAATTTCTGCCCCAATAAGACGCTCCAGGTTCATCTTGTGTTGTTTGCATACCCGGTCCTAGAATCAGCCATTTATTCAAGGAGCTCTGGAAATAGGATCTGGATCCTTATTGTGCAAATTCCACTGAAGAGCCATTTCTTTCAGGTTCTTTCAACAAACACAGAAAATATATGTATATAAGCTAACCTGTATATATTTATATAAAAATAAGTATATATATATGGACCAAATTATATATTGTTAATTATCTGAGGACTCCAACTCTTACTTGGGTCTTTTTAAAAATGTTTTTATTTAAAATCCAGTTAGTTAACATACAGTGTTATATTAGTTTCAGGTGTACAATATAATGATTCAACAATACCATACATCATGATGAGTGCACTCCTTAATCCCCATCACTGGTTTAACCCAACCCTCCACCCCATCCCCTCTGGTAACCATCAATTTGCTCTCTATAATTAAGTCTTTCTTTCTTTCTTTCTTTCTTTCTTTCTTTCTTTCTTTCTTTCTCTTTCTTTCTTTCTCTTTTCCTTCCTTCCTTCCTTCCTTCCTTCCTTCCTTCCTTCCTTCCTTCCTTCTTTTTAAAATTTTAATCTTTACTTATTTTTTAACAGAGAGGGAAACAACAAGAGAGGGAAGCAGGGATGTATGGGAGAGGGAGAAGCAGGTGTCCCACTGAGCAGGGAGCCTGATGCGGAGCTCCATCCCCGGACCATGGGATCATGACCTGAACTGAAGGCAGATGCTCAATGACTAAGCCACCCAGGCACTCCTATTTGGGGCTCTATTGGTTACAATTTTAGAATTGTTCTACTTCTGTGAAAAATGCCATTGGAATTTTGATAGAGATTGCATTAAATGAGTAGATTGCCTTGGGGAATATAGACATTTTAATGATATTTATTCTTTAATCCATGAGCACAGATTGTCTTTTCAGAGTGTGTGTGTGTGTGTGTGTGTTATTGTCTCCACTTTCTTTCAACACTGTTTTATAGTTTTTAGAGTACAGGTCTCTCATCTCTTTGGTTGGGTTTATTCCTAGCAATCATATTGTTTTTAGTTAATTATAAATGGGACTGTTTTCTTTTTTTTTCTTTTTTTTTAAATAAGATTTTTTATTTATTTATTTGACAGAGAGAAATCACAAGTAGATGGAGAGGCAGGCAGAGAGAGAGAGAGGGAAGCAGGCTTCCTGCTGAGCAAAGAGCCTGATGCGGGACTCGATCCCAGGACCCTGAGATCATGACCTGAGCCGAAGGCAGGGGCTTAACCCACTGAGCCACCGGGACTGTTTTCTTAATTTTTCCTTCTGCCGCTTCATTATTAGTATACAGAAATGCAACAGATTTATGTATATTGATTTTGTATCCTACAGCTTTACCGAATTTATCAATTCTAGAAATATTTTGGTGGAGAATATTGGTTTTCTATATAGAGTGTCATGTCATCTGCAAACCGTGAGAGTGTGACTTCCTCCTTGCTGATTTGGATGCCTTTTATTTCTTTCTATTTTCTGATTGCTGAGGTTAGTACTTCCAGTACTACATTGAAAAGAGGTGGTGAGAGTAGACATCCTTGTTTTATTTCTGACTTTAGGGGACAATCTCTCAGTTTTTCCTCATTGAGGATGATGTTAGCTGTGTGTTTTTCATATATGTCATATATGTCTAGATTTTTTTCTTTTTTCTTTTCTTTTTGTTTGTTTGCTTTGCTTTTTGAAGTGGGTCTATAGTGCCATATGCTTTTCTCTTAGACCCCTTTTGCTGCCTTCCAAAGGTTTTGAGGCATTGTGTTTTCGTTTTCATTTGTTTCCATGTACTTTTTATTTCTTCCTTGATTTTCTGCTGACCCATTCACTTAAACTTCATGTATTTGTGATCTTTCCAGATTCTTTTCTAGTGTTTGACTTATAGCTTCCTAGCTTGCAGTGAGAAAAGTTGCATGGTATGACTTCAATCTTCTTGAATTTGTTGAGGCTGGGTTTTGTTGGCTAATATGTGATCTATTCTGGAGAATGGTCCATGTATACTTGACAAGAATGTGTATTCTGCTGTTTTAAGATGGAATATTTGAATATCGTTATTCAATCCATCTTCCAGTGTGTCATTAAAAGCCATTGTTTTCTTATTGATTTTTTGTTTAGATGATCTGCCCATTAATATAAGTGGAGTGTTAATGTCCCTTACTATTGTTGTATTATTATCAGTTAGTTCCTTTATGTTTGTTTTTAACTGTTTTATGTATTTGGGTGCTCATATGTTGGGTGCATAAATATTTAGAATTGTTATATCTTCTTGACTCTAACTTAGGTCTTATTGATATCGCCAGCTCTAATCCATTAACACCAGAGGAACCATTATAGCCTCCTGCTCTTGCTTTTATGTGAATTCCTACTCCAACAGAGTAGGCTGCTTCCTACTATTTGTTATTTAGCTTTATTTTCCAACTCAGTATATATGTATAGAAGTATCAGAATTGTTAACTGTTACCTTGATGGAAATAATTCAATTAGCTAGAGTACAGTTATTTTATAAATTTCTTTTGCCTTTAGGATTACATGTATCTCCCTTTTCCAAAGTTACTTAATGTAATTCCTTCTTCCAACCCACACCCACCAACTCACTGAGATTGTTTCATATATTTGTAAATATAGTGACATCCTTTTGCCATAGTCTGAATTGCTTCTGGGGATCCTCCAACCTTGTAAATGATATACTTTCTTTAATTTGTATACATTAAGGTTCATTCTGTGTTGTGAGCTATAATAGGTTTTAACAAACATAATACTATGTTTCCAACATTATAATATCATGCAAAATAGTTTCATTCCCCTAAAAAATCTCCTGTTTTTCCCTCTGCACTCCTGCTCTTCTCCTTCCACATTCTAAGCCATCTGATGTTTTTTTTACCCTTTCTGTACTGTTGCCTTTTCCAGAGTATTAAATAATTGGAATCACCTATCAATATGCATTTTAAGCTTCTCCATGATTTTTCTTTGTGTGTGTGTGTGTGTGTGTGTGTGTAGCTTATAGCTCTTTTCCTTTTGCTGCTGGGTAATAGTCCATTGTAAGGATATATCACTATTTGTTCATGCATTTGTCCACTGAAAGATATTTTGGATGCTTCCAGTTTGGGGCAATTATGAATAAAGCTGCTCAACATTTTCTTCTAGTTTCCTATGTGGAAATCAGAAGTTTTAAAACCAACTGGATAGGGGTGGCTCAGTTGTTTAAGCATTTGACTCTCAATTTAGGCTCCAGTCATGATCTCATAGTAGTGGAATCAAGTTCCATTTTGGGTTCCATGCTTGGTGGTGAGCCTGCTAGGGATTCTCTCTCTCCTCTCCCTCTGCCCCTCTCCCTGTGCCCCTCATCCCACTCACTCTTTCAAGTAAATAAATAAATAAATAAATCTTTTTAAAAACCCCAATTGCATAAATACCTAGCTGCAAGATTGGTGTGACTATGTTTATCTCTCTAACAAGCTGCCAAAATACCTCCCAAACTGGCTGAACAACTTTGCATTTTCATGAATGAAAGTTTCCTTGAAACTGGAATTCAGATGGTGTGCTGAAAATTGGCCTTCAACTATGACTTAGAGAAAGCCTATAAGATGTTAGAGTCATAAGGTAAAAAGAACCAGGATCTATGGATAAACTCATGGAACAGAGCAACCTCCCTTCTCTGGGATAGTCATCTGCTTTGTGAAAGTTTTGACAGAAAAAAATCAATGCCTAGCTTGTTTGGACCACTAAATAGCTTTGTTACAGCATCATACTTTAATTAATAATCAGAATTGGTATTGGAAGTAAATAAAAATATTTTGACACATATTGTTCTGTCATGGCAAATCACTTTCACTGAAATAATGTGGAAGATAGATATCTACAAAGCTGGCAAAAAAAGTTCTAGTATTGGTATTTCTTTTTAATTCCTTTCTGGTTTAGCGAGTTAGTACAAACCAGATTAACAAACCAGAATGCAGAGGGAAGGGAAACCACATTACTAAGGAGTAGTCTGACTGCAGCTGCGATCTAAATTGACTGAGAATCCACTAAAGTTTGAGTCTTGCAGTGTTATAAAAGCCACTGAACAGCAGTTGATAAGATTATGGTGCCTACACATCAATGTGCTTGGACATAAAATGGTGGCCAACCCAGCTGCAAAGATCAGATTATGTATATTGTCTGTTCATCCAGCCATTTTTTTTTTCAGATGACCTTGAGGTAGCTGCCATTAAAATGAGTATAGATGTTAGTAAATAAAAGAGAGTCAAGAAATAGTCCAGGTAGAGGTCTGATTGTATTGGAATTTCTTTCACATGGAACTGAATGGAATAAAAATAAATCAGGGGCGTCCTGAGTTTTTGAGGAAATTGTTTTGTCCAAAAAACTTCAACTTCAAAGCCTGCTGTTTTCCAATTCCTGAGACAAAATCTAAGTCTGAAAACCTGACCAGCAAGGGGTTTTCTGTTAAAACTCTTCCGCTCTAGGAAAGGCATACTCTTCATTTTTTATTTTAAACATGGGCATAAGGACCATGGCAGATCTGTCTTAGAGTAGATTCAAGTATCTTTAAAGAAGTTACTCCAACATTGAGAAAGGCAGGCTTCATAATCTATCTGGGAGATTTTGTAAGTGACCAGGAACTTTACTATACCCCATTCCCCCTTTCACATTTAAGACATTATTGCAGTTACCCTATAGTTGAAAGGTGGAAGGTGGTAGTTAGGGGTGAATCTTTGTCTTGTGATTTATAGGTCAGAAAATCAGCAGGACTTATACGTAAACCTTTGGGTAAAACTGTGCATCACAGAGATCAACATGATCCAAACAGAGTAAATAAGGTAGAGAGTAATAGGAAACAAGATGATAATGAGGTAAAGGGTGTGTGGTGCCAATCCCATAGGGCCCCATTTTCAGCTGGCTGAATCCGTGCATGCTCAGCATATCAATTCCAAAAGACAGGGAGAAATTAATCAACACTTAAAGAGTTAACACTCCAAAAGTCTGCTACAATTGTTCAGGTGTTTAGAATCAGTACTAATCTTACTATGCCAATTATTGTTATTTTGAATATAGAAAACTTCCACTTTCATAGCTGTCTTAATGCAGTAGGTCCTTTAAGTTCTAAGTACACTGTTATGTAGTGAGATATATTTACGATATAGAGTTGGAGGGCCAGGGTGCAAGTCTCAATTTTTTTACTTACTAATGCATGAATGCACTTGAACAAATTAATTTTCTAAACTAAATTACTTCATCAAAATGATGGATAATAATACTACTTATCTCCTTAGATTTGTTGTAAGAATTAATTCATCTAACAAAATCCCCAAGTCTTTCCTATGAAAAACATTAGTTCCTAGAGATTCCCTTTGGAAGAGGTTGAAGTGTTGCATATTCTTGGTTCCACTTGGCAATTCATAGTGAATATTTTTCCCAAAAATAAGTTTTAGAAATTCCTACAGAATATAAGCATGTTTAAATTTATTAAAAAACTTTTTTGAAAAATTGGAATACATGAGTTCATAATATTTTTTGAATACATGAATAAATAAATGTTTTATTGTCATGACTCTCAATACCTCTGTTGACTGCTGGTTCACACACACCTCCCCACCCCAAAACAAATGTTACTGAATCTTTATAGTAATCAAACTATAATGTTTCATCTTTCTAGTTACTCTCATCCTACATATAAATATACTTTGTATTTTGAAATAGTTGAGAAATTCAATGGCCTATCTCTTGACTTTCTATTATTGTAACTTCACACCTCTCCATTCTAGGGAATATATTCTTGGAAAAACAAAAAACAGAAAAACCTTGATTCTAATTGTGCAACAATGACAAACTCAATCCATTTTTTCCTTTTTTTAACCTATTATAATTTTTGTCCATTCTCTAAAATAACAAAATTAAATACAGCATGAATATACAATTTGAAGATTATATTTTACAGCAAATATATTATAGAACTCAGAGATTAATTTTGGTACTTTAGCTATCAAGTTCCCCAAAGCCTGGTTATTTTATATTCTTGAAAGGAGTATAAGTACAGTATTCTGCTACTGACTGGAGAAAAAATAATAATTTTAAATTTTGTAACATCATAAATTTTTTCACATATTAAATCTTAAATTCCTAGAAACAGAGAGTTCAGCTACTTTACTTGGAACACTTTAGGCTTGGGTCACTTTTCCACCTACACATAGTTTCCCAAGGATAAGATTCTAATTCTCCTCATCAATCATCCCTAACATATTTTCTTCATTCTCACATGTCTAATTTACTTTAGAAGTTTATTCTTAAAAGGCCTTTTATCTCATCTGTTTCACACAAAGCTTCTAGAAGAGCTATCAAAATTTTAATGCATTTATTACTTTCCATTAAGTCAGTTTGTATCCACATGAATGATGGTGAAATGGCTGACAGCTTTTCTTACTGTTGAAAACAGAAATTCCAAGGTCAAGGTAAGCTTTACTTAGGTCAAGGTGTATTGGGGCTTGTCACTTGCCAGCATGTTTCTCTCCAGGAGATTGGCTGGGTATTACTAGAGAATTTTCTTCATTTAGTTTCATAGAAACAGAACTTTATCATTAGCTAGGACACAGTAAATCTGTAGAAGAAAACCAGTATCTAGGCTTCAGATATCTTGATGATTGTGATTGCTGCATGTTTTGTGTTTGTGTACTTATATCAAGAATTGAGTGTTTACTTTGTTTTTTAGAAAAATTCTTATTTCATATTTTTCTCAAGAAAAATCGTGATAAAAAAAATTGCAACTAGGGGTGCCTGGGTGGTTCAGTTGGTTAAGCAACTTCCCTAATCTCAGGTCATGATCCTGGAGTCCCAGATCAAGTCTCACATCTGGCTCCCTGCTCAGCAGGGAGTCTACTTCTCCCTCCGACCCTCTCCCTTCTCATGCTCTTTCTCTCTTTCTCAAGTACATAAATATATATTTTTTTAATTGCAACTCTCTCATTGCAGGTACATTAATATTCTGGTATGACCAAAATATTGCGCTGCACTATTTAGAGATAAATTATCTAAACCATCTTTAATACTTGAGCAGAATTTTGGTCCCATCTCCTGTGTACTTTAAAAGTTACATCTGATGTTATAAAAAATAACATCATGGAATGGAATTGTGATGGTATTATTTGAAGAGTTAATAGTTCATTGATCATTGGCTAGTCAATGGGAATAATCATTAAATTGAAAGAAAATAGCAAAAACCACAACCCACTAAACATTTTTTGACATTTTAATATTCATAAATTATTTTTAAAATATCTTAAATTTATTTTCTTATCCTGCAGATCCAAGGCATGCAATTTTCAGACTACTTTAGTAAATATTTGTGATTTAAGAAATCCTATGATATTACAACATATAATAACACATAAATTAATAGTTATAACATTTGGATATGTTATATCAAAGAATTAGAAACTAGAAAAAAAAGAGAAATTAAGTCTAAAATATAATATAAGATTTATTATTTTAAGATTCCTTAAGTGAAATATAAACTACGACATTCCTTAAATGAAAAATAAACTGAATGTTTAATTAAAATGGCACAACTTGTTTGAAAGTGCAAAATCATGAGTGAAGGATGGAGTTTGAAATAGTTATTTCTCAGATTGCTAAAATCAAAGTAAAATGAAGTATTTCACAGGCATTCAGAAGGAAAAGCCATACAGGTAAGAGAAACAATCTAAATACACAAAGGTGCAAATAAGCTGGCCATCAAATTTATAATGAAAAATTTAGAAAAGAATTGAAGTTCTGAGGCAAAAGAGCATGAGCATGACCCTGGAATTTTCTTTGAAGGTAAAGCACCTTTGAGTAGAAATACAAAGTAACAATTTTGTGAAAACTGTCAAGGATCTGGGAAGTGTTTTATCTGTGAGCTCCTCCCCAATTCCCTGCCATATTGAACACACACACACACACACACACACACACACACACACACACATATCCCAGCCTAGAAGAAATAGTTCAAATTAAAGAACTAAGAAACTGGGAAGATCTTGTAGGATAAGATTTCGGCTAACTTATACATTGTAAAATGGAAACATGGCTTATGCCTTGCACATAGTTTAAAAAGGATAGCATTTCAAATCACTTTACCATAATATATTCTATTAGATTGTCTTTAATTCTTGAATATTTAATTTTTCTTTAAGATCCTAAAATAAATGACTCAGCTTCCATTCCACAAACTATGATACATCTGTGCCACTACAGCCCACAAAATTCCCAAAGTTAGCTGCTGGAGGGGAAGTTAATGAGATGAATGATTTTGTAAAGGAATTCTCAGAGTTACAATTTTCCAAATACTATGATAAGAGGCTCTTATCACAGGAAAAAAAATAATTTAATTAACACTTTTTGGGGGGATGTGGAAAAGGGACAAAATTTCATGTTTGGCTAGGGAGAAAAGGATAACTCTTTCAAACTTGAGTTAACTAGAAGGACCAAAAGAACCCAAAACACATACACACACAAAAACCATTGAGGTTCTTAGGTGGCTTAATTTTATTTTCTGGAAAGGAGTCCAGGTAGAGATTTGGAAGCAATTCTACTTATATAAATTTTTCCATTAATTGCCTCCCCATTTACCTTCTGCAATTTAAGTAAGAGAATCCACGGTCATAGGTATACATTCAAATTCTGGCCATATACTCAGGACAACCAAAAATAAGTCCTCAGCAAATTATTTTGAACTTTTAATTAATATTATAAATTGATTTTTTTGTATTTCATTAGCTACAAAAGAAAAAGTATTTTTTTACATCTGAATCATCTTACCCAACAAACATTTCAGCTACTATGAACATTATCCATTTTTTATAAAAGCAACTAAAAAGTTAATCCCATTGAAATATGATACAGTCCTTGGGAAAAGGTAAATGAGACTTTGTATTCTAAATACATTAAGCTGAACTGTATAATGAGCTTTTATTACTCAGGATTCTCAAGAGAAAAAAAATAAGATATTCCTGTATATCTGTATTATGGATATATAATCCTTTATATATTATAATCTCTTAATTGATGATATACAATCTCATATATTACACTATATATATATATATATATATAAAATAGATGATGTATAATCTTTTCATATGTAAGAAGGGATTTATTGTAGGAACTGATTCACACAGTTATGGAGGGCACAAATCCCACACACTGTCATCTGCAAAGTGGAAAACCAGAAATGCCAGTGGTATTATTCAGTCCAAATCTGAAGTGTCCACAAGCAAGGGAGCTGATGGTGTAACTCCCAGGCAGAGGCTAGAGACCTGAGAGCCAGCTGTGTGTGTGCTTGTGTGTGGGAGAGGATGCTGTAGGTGTAATCTCAGAGTCTAAAGGTCCAAGAACCAGGAGCTCCATTGTCCTAGGAAAGAAAAAAAAAAAATAGACATTCTAGCTCAAGGAGAGAGAGATTGAGAGAGACCGAGTGTGTGTGTAAGTATTGGCAGTTCTGCTCTATTTGGACCCACAAGAGACTAGATTATGCCCATTCACATTGGGGATGATGATCTTCTTTACTCAGTCTACCAAATCAATTGCTGATCTCTTCCAGAAACACCCTCACAAACATACCCAGAAACAATGTTCTCCCAGCTATCTGGGCATCCTTTAGTACAGTCAAGATGATTCATAAAATTAACCATCATTGGAAAATATTTGTTGTGGAAGTAATTAGGAAATGTCCGGGGGGAGGGGAAGTTGTACTTTATTATTCAGGGAATGTTTAAAAAATTGTGGACATAATTTTTTTTAAAGATGTTATTTATTTATTCGATAGACAGAGAGAGATCAGAAGTAGGCGGAGAGACAGGCAGAAAGAGGAAGAAGCAGGCTCCCTGCTGAGCAGAGAGCCCGATGCAAGGCTCGATCCCAGGACCCTGGGATCATGACCTGAGCTGAAGGCAGAGGCTTTAACCCACTGAGCCACCCAGGCACCCCTCCCTGAATAATTTTTAAAATGTTGCTAGCTTTATATTGCTAAATATAGTTCACCTGAGGTTATGGAGACTATGGTTAGTAGAACAATCTGTTGAATCAAGGCAGTTTCCACTGACAAGGATAGACAAGGATAGACCCATGATTTCTGGGATTGGTTTTTTCAAGCCCTCACCTTTTTACAGAATGATGTATATATTGCACAGAAAATTTGATAAATGAATCTTTTAGTTATCTGCAATTAAATTACAAACAGGTCATGTTAATATGGCAGCTTAATTCAATGCTAATTAGATTTAACTATATACTATAAAATACACAAACGTATACTTCCTTGTCTTCCTCTGGGAAAAAATAAGTTTTGTGTCAAAATTCCAACATTTATTAAATGGAATTAAAAAAACTGAAAATGGTTGTATGCTTTTAAAGAAATTATTCTTCCTTTAAGTGCTACAGGTACTCATGATGAATATTAAAAAGGGATAAGTATTAGCATCATAAATTTATATGATGTATTTCTAAGTAAGCATTTAATTTCATCAGTTCAAGGACAACTTTAGGTTTCATATAATCTGTGGATTATAGAGGCAATAGATAGATTGCTCCCATAGATGAGGTGACATTTTAGCCAACGAGGGCTTGGATGTTGAACAGCATGACATTCCAGCCTCTGTCAAGATCAAAGTGACAACTATGTCCTTTCATCTGAATTCACAGACTATAGGTAGGTGATGATCCTTAACATCTATGCATTATTTACACTGAAAGGAAAAATGCCCATAAATAGTTGATGGGATGACTCTGCTTGTTAGTAAATGCTGCTGTACCTGAGTTTGCTTTGAATTTCCTTAAAGTAAGTTTATATCTGGTTGTTTCAAATTAAATTATAATCATAGCTAAGAAAGTATCATTCTCAGTAACAAAGCACCTTTCACAGTTTCGTAATTCACCGATTCTTCACCACAGAGCCTATATAGTTATTAAATATATTTGATAAGACTGTCTTAATTAGAATCAGAGAAACTGGATTTGCTTTCACACTCATTTGATAGTTTGGTAAGCTTGGAACATTTATTTAACATCTCAGAAATTCACTTAAAAATGATTAATGCACATAACATAAAATTTGCTATCTTTTTTAAGTGCACAGTTTATTATCATTAAGGATGTTCTTGTCATTATACAACTATCACCACTGTGCCTCTCCAGACATTTGTCTTCCAAGTAACTGAATTTTTATACCTGTTGAACAACGAACAGCTCCTTATTTCTTCATCACCCCAACATCTAGCAATCACCATTTTACTCTATTTTTATTAGTTTGACTATTTTTACATAGTTCACATAAATGAAATCATTCAGTATTTTTGTCCTTCTATGACTGGATTATTTCACTTAGCAGAATACTTTTCAGTTTCATCCAGGGTGTCGCATATGGCAGGATTTCCTTCTTTTTTTTAATGATGAACAGTATTTCCTTTTATCTATATACCTACATACCTAATTTTTGTTATCCATTATTCATCAATGGGCCTTTAGGTTGTTTCCACATCCTTGGCAATTGTGACTAATGTTGCTGTTAACATGGGAGTGTAGATACCACTTCAAGATCTTGATTTTAATTCTTTTGGGTATATACCTTGGAGAGGGATTGCTATATCAGAAGGTAGTTCTGTTTTTATCTTTATTTTTGGTGGTTCTATTTTTTTTAATTTTTTGAACAAGTTTCATACTATTTTCCATAGCTTCTGCACCATTTTACATTTTACATTCCAACCAACAATGTACATGGGTCCCAATTTCTCTACATTCTCACTTGTTATCCTTTTGGTAACAGCCATTCTAACAAGTATGAAGTATTATGTCATGATGACTTTGCTTTTCATTTCTCTGATGATTCGTGGTGATGAACATCTTGTCAAAAATCAGCCTGATATTTGTATGTTTTCTTCGGAGAACTGTTTATTCAAATTATTGACCCATTTTAAACATGTTTTTAAAAGTTTGTGTTTTTTGTTATTGAAATATAAGATATTATATATTTTGGATATGAATCCCTTGTCAGATATAGTTTGCAAATATTTTTTCTCACTCCTTGGTTGCATTTCACTATGTTGATGTTTCCTTTACTTTGCAGAAGTTTGCTAGTTTGATGATGTCCCACTTGTTTATTTTTGCTCCCGTTGCTTGTGCTTTTGATGTCACATCTGAACAACCATTGTGAAAACCTTGTCAAAGTGTTATCCCATGAGGTTTTCTTCCAGAAGTTTTATACTTTAAGGTCTTAGGTTTAAATTATTAATCCATTTTGAGTTGATTTTTGTGTATGTTGTAAATTAAGAGCCCAGTTTTATTCTTTTGCACATGAATATCTACTTTTTGGAACTATTTTTTCAAGAGACTTGTTTATTCAAGAGGCTTTCTATGCTGTCCCATTGGTTTACATGTCTGTTTTAGTATCAGTACCATACTGTTGTAGTTGCTTTGCTTTGTGATATATTTTGAAATCAGGAAATATAATGGCTGTAGTTAAAGATTGTTTTAACTATTCAGGATGTTGTGTTCCATAATTTAGGATTTTTTTCCCATTTCTATAAACAATGCACTGGAATTTTTTTTAAAGATTTTACTTATTTGAGAAAGACTGTGAGAGAGAACATGAGAGAGAGAGAGAGTGAGAAAGAGAGAGAGAGAGAGCAAGCACAAGCAGGAGGGAGGGGTAGAGTGAGACACAAACTCCTTGCTGAGCAGGGAGCCCAATGTGGGGCTTGATCCCAAGACCCTGAGATCATGACCTGAGCTGAAGGCAGACACTTAACTGACTGAGCCACCCAGGCACCCCAATGCCACTGGGAAAGGATTACATTGAATCTATAGATTGCTTTGAATTTATAGATTATAATACAGACATTACGTGAAAAGCCCACAGGTAGCATCCTAACTCACTAGTGATTTTGATCTCTAAGATAAAAAATAAGATAAGAATTGCCCTTCTCACCACTTGTATGTCAACATAGTAGTAGGAGTCCTAGTTAAAGCAATTAGAGAAGAAAGTAAAATTATCTCTGTTTGCAGATGGTATGATCTTATATGTAGAAAATGTCAAAGACTCCACTAAAAAATAAAAATAAATAAAATTCAACAATGACAAAAAGAAAAAAAAAGTTAGAATAAATAAATTCAGTAAAGTGACAGGATACAAAATCAATATACAGAAATCAGTTGCCTTTCTATATACTAACAATAAAATATCCAAAAAAGAAATTTCAGAAATAACCCCCTCTATAATTGCATCAGTAAGAATGAAATACCTAGAAATAAACTTAACCAAGGGCGATTTGTATGCTGAAAACTTCAAAGCACTGATGAAAGAAATTTCAAGAGAAAAATAAATGGAAAGACATCACATGTTCATTGATGAAAAGACAATATTGTGAAAATGTCTATATTATCCAAAGGGAAACTCACTTTTAATGTGCAAATAATAAATCACAGTAAGGTGTTGATATAATGATTTGTTAATACATGGTATATTGCATTCTTTAAAATCATTTTAATGCTTTCATGATACTCCCCTAAATGGAGATAGAGACTTCATGCCTTCTAATGAAACCAAATGTTTTGGCATAATTCTATAAATTTTATCCACTCAGGCTCCTTCAAACAATGGGGTTTTGTTAAAAGAAATAAAGATGTCCAAAAATTTATGCACAGCCTGGAATCATCACTCAGCTGTCTCTGTCAACAACTTCAGCAGTTCATGTATGTGAAAAATTGATCATAGCTATAGAGCCTGAGCCCCAGTCACTAAAGTATTTTATTGTGTTTTCAGCAATAGGGTATTTTTGATCCACTTTAATTATGGTGTCTCAGATCCCATCTCCATCACTGTCCTTTCTATCTTTCTCCATTTCCACTTCTTTTGTAGTCACCAGCCATCTCCATTCCTGGTGTTTTTGTTTTGTTTTGTTTTTAATTCCATGCCTTCAGTTAATTTAGTGTTTAATTATTCATAGCTTTATTTTGTATGTATAGCCCCTCCTCCTACTGCCATCTTATAGAATATTTTCAAGCATCTTTTTAGCACAAAATGTCCCTGTCAGCTGACAATTACTTTCATTTCTAAATTCAAATTATCCAGGAAAAAAACTGTGATATTTAGATATTTAGTACCATCTCTGTTTGTGTGGAAATCTCACTGCTTAATTTACTCACTGGGTGCTGACCAAGGTTAGGATGCCTTTCTACAGAAAGGCCATTTAGGACAGTTCCTCTTAACTAAGAAATATATATATATAGAGAGAGAAATATATATATATATATATATATATAGTATTAACTTGATTTATCTATAATATAGGTTTGTGCTTCTGGGTTTTCTTAGTCTCATTCTATAATGGATGGATAGACGGTAACTGGGGATAGTTCCTCCCCTTCCTATTGTTGTATTATTGATATTACTATCTGTATCAGTTTGCTAGGGCTGCCATAAAAAAAGTACAACAGACTAGGTCAGATAAACAATAGGAATTTATTTTTTCACAGTTTAAAAAGGGTAGCAGTCCCACATCAGGGTCTCAGCAGAGTTTCATTCTGAATTCTCCTCTTAGCTTGTAGATGACTATCTTCTCTCTCACATGGCCTTTGCTTTGTGCACACTCATATGTGTGTCCACATTTCCTCTTCTTATAACAGTCATATTGGATTAGGGTCCACCCTAATGACCTCACTCAACCTTAATTACCTTTTTTTTTTTTTAAAGATTTTATTTATTTGACAGAGAGAGATGACAAGCAGGCAGAGAGGCAGGCAGAGAGAGAGAGGAGGAAGCAGGCTCCCTGCTGAGCAGAGAGCCCAATGCGGGGCTCTATCCCAGGACCCTGGGATCATGACCTGAGCCGAAGGCAGTGGCTTAACCCACTGAGCCACCCAGGCGCCCACCTTAATTACCTTTTTAAAAGCCCTATCTTTTTTTTTTACTTTTACTTTTTATTTTTTATAAACATATATTTTTATCCCCAGGGGTACAGGTCTGTGAATCACCAGGTTTACACACTTCACAGCACTCACCAAAGCACATACCCTCCCCAATGTCCATAATCCCACCCCCTTCTCCCAAACCCCCTCCCCCAGCAACCCTCAGTTTGTTTTGTGAGATTAAGAGTCACTTAAGGTTTGTCTCCCTCCCAATCCCATCTTGTTTCATTTATTCTTCTCGTACCCACTTAAGCCCCCATGTTGCATCATCACTTCCTCATATCAGGGAGATCATATGATAGTTGTCTTCGCTGCTTGACTTATTTCGCTAAGCATGATACGCTCTAGTTCCATCCATGTTGTCGCAAATGGCAAGATTTCATTTCTTTTGATTAAAAGCCCTATCTTTTAATTTTAGTCACATTCTGAGTGTCAAGAAGACAGAACTTCAACACATGAACTTGAGGAGGACACAATTCAACCCATTACATGATCCATATCAAGCTTTAAAGCACATACAAAATAATTTTATCTGTAGTATAGTTCTGAAGTAAATCCAAATATGACTTACAAAAAGAGGAGTGATATGAGGGCAACTTAGAACCTTGCCCATATCTCTTATTAAGAAAAGGAAAAAAAAATGTCTTGTAAAGGAAAAAATGATTTTAAAAATTTAGCCACCTTGCTCCTAAATTTGTTTTGGTCTCTGAAAAATGCTAATAGATATGTGTATACTAATAAAGTATAATTAACACTGAGTTTTGAGACAATGATAATGAGATTTCAGCAACAGAAAGACAGATGAGACTTGAAGAAATAGTGTTCTCTGATTCACTAACAACTGAATTAAATACTTCCCTCAGGATTAGGCTTCTCCATTGTGCACCTTATGCATGAAAATAAAATTTTGGAACATGGCCTGGAGCACATTGGGATTTAGGCAATTTTAAGAGATCTTACATAATTAATGGAAAACAAACACAGGCATAAGGAAGCATCATAAATATAGTCTTATGCAAATATACTATGCCACCTAATTCATAAAGATTAGGGATATGCATGACTCCAAAAGGCCTCAATTATAGCTACTTTTCCTGGATATAAAATAAAAATAAAAATGTCCTGTGCATTCTTAATTTTGTAAGGCAATCTAAAACAGATGTGATTTTTTAAAAAATCTGTCAATAAAATAATTTTTGATTATTCCTTATTTGTGTTAATGATAAAACATAACTAGAATCCACAGATAATTCCAAATCAAGTGCTGTTCCTTTCCTTATTTCAATCTAGGCCAGTTCTGTGATCTGCTTTAATAAAAAGAGTGTGACAGAAAGTGTAGCTGTGCCAGTTCCAGGCCAAAACTTTAAGACATTGTGACAATTTATCAGGAAGTTATTAGCCATGTAAAGCAACAGGTCTGAGACCATCATTCAATATGGGAGACTCAGATAGCTAAAATAGCCATTTAAAGAGAGCACATGAAAGCTAACTGAAGCTCCATGGGTCAGAGAAAATACTAATCCCCTAACCAAGAGTCCTGGATAAACCTTCAACCAATACCTGGAACCAGGTTGCCAGCCACATGATTCTGACATTTTGAAAATGGATCCTGGCCAGCTCCCAGACATTCAAACCATTCTAGCTAATATACCAGATATGTGAATAAAGCAACCATCTTGGACTGACATTATGTAGTGAAAAACGGATTTATCCTTATAAGACCTTGTCCAAATGCCTGATCAAAGAATCATGAGCAGATAACATAGCTGTTATTTGAAGCTACTAAATGTTGACTAGTTTCTTATACAGGTGTATTAGTTTTCTAAGGCTGCTATTAACAGAATACCATAGATTAAGAGTTGAAATTTAGGGGCACCTGGGTGGCTCAGTGGGTTAAGCCTTGCCTTCGGCTCAGGTCATGATCTAAGGGTCCTGAGATCGAGCCCAGCATCAGGCTCTCTGCTCAGCAGGGAGCCTGCTTCCCAAAGCCCCCCACCCCCACTCCCGCCCCCACACCTGCCTCTCTGCCTGCCTGTGATCTCTCTCTCTCTGTCAAATAAATAAATAAAATAAATCCTAAAAAAAAAAAAAGAGTTGAAATTTATATCTCACAGTTCTGGTGGCTTGAAAGTCCAGTTTCAGAGCATAGGCAGGCTTGATTTTTCTCCAGAGACTGCTCTCCTTGGCTTACAGATAGCTACAGTCTCACTGTGTCCTTGAATCCCTGGTGTCTTTTCCTCTTCTTATAATGATAGTAGTCACATTGGATTAGGGCCCCATTCTTATGGCTTCATTTAATCTTAGTTGTCTCTTTAAAGGTCCTGTCCACAAATACAGTTACACTGGGAGTTAAGCTTCATCATAAAGGGGGGGGGGGGCATTTGGGGCGGGCAACCCAGTTCAGACAGTACCAACTTCTATGTGTCTTCTCAAAATTCATACCCCGCAGGATGATGGTATTAGGAGGTGGGGCCCTTGGGGGGTGATTAGGATAAGATTAGTGTCCTTACAATAAAAAGTTCAGAGATCTCTCTTCCATCAGGTGAGGACACGATGAGAAATTGGCAGTCTGCAACCGAGAAAAGGGACTGCCCAGAACCTGACCATGCTGTAATTCTGAACTCAGACTGCCAGCTCCCAGAACTGTAACAAATATTAAGTTCTTTTGTTTACATAAGCACCCAATCTGTGCCATTTTGTCATAGCAGTTTAAAAGCTCTAAGACAACAAATATAGATTAGTTAAATATTAATAACTAGAATTTGGATGTTGACATAACAAAAATCTAAAAAAAAAGTAGTATTGACTTGCATCAGTAGTGGCAGGCTGAAAAATGTTGAGGAGACTTAATCAGTGAAGAAATTGCCTTTGGAAATCAGAGAAAATGAAACTTACATTTTTATTGGCAGAACAATTGGAAAGAATATCACTGTGGTGACTTTAAAGACTAGAAATATATTTTTAAAAAATATTTATTTATATATTTCAGAGATTCAGAGGAAGCAAGAGAGCGTGAGTCAGGGGAGGGGCAGTGGTAGCAATTCTTCAAGCTAACTCCCCACTGAGTGCAGAGTGGGACAGGGAGCTCAATCCCAGGATCCATGAGATCATGACTTGAGCCAACAGATGCTTAAACTACTGAGCCATCCAGGCACCCCAAAGATAAAATATATTTTTAATTAACTTGTAAACTTGCATATTTGGCCAAGAGAATATCATTGCAGAAACTACAAATGCCAACTATTGTTTGGCTTTTGGTTTTATGTGCTTTATTTTATCTATATATTTAACAATGAAAAGAAATGAACTAATGAAAAACTGATCACTTTCAAGCAGAATCTAAGGATAATATTTCTATACCAAAACTGATACTGAAAAATAAAACTATTCTTCATAAAGAATGAAAAAAAAAACACAATGTTTTTTGGAGATAGCTTAAGGTTCTCAAAATAAGAAATGGTCTAGTGAAGAGATTAAAAGTCCAGAAACTACCATCTTCACAACCAAATTCCTGTAAGACCTTTTGTCAAGATTCTCTCAACCAGAGAATAAAGCCCATACCAATTTTAAGAACCCTGGTACACAGCACAGGGTGAAGGAGAGACTACCTGTTTGAAAGATGTGTTTGTGTGCCTGTTTTCACATGTGTAAATGTGTTTGTGCTGTGTCTACTGAAGAAGATGATAACTTAATACATAGGAAACACCCATACCTATAAAGAAAAATATATTAATTTGGAAAAAAAAGGGCTAACCAAACTGCAAAATAGATATAGGTTTTTAGGCCTCCAATTTCCTACAGGTAGAGAAGAGGCTGGGAGAGCTTCTCAGCTACAAGCATGTCATTTTTCTTTTTTTAAGTAAAATATGACTCAGAAGGAAGATTCAAAGATCACAGAAGACATATAGACCATAGGGATGGTATAGACATATGATACAAGATTCACACAGAACCATTCTCAGGAGTAAAACCAGGATCTCATTAAGAACTGGTTACATGTGCTTGACTGTATTTAAGAAAGATTATAAACAAATGGGTGCTATGTATAACTCATTAACAATGCCTCATTATGAATGAAATAGTTATTGAAATTATGCAGTTCTTACTTTAAATATAGGGAAAAAAAAAACTATCTATTTAGTCCATAGAGATTCAGATTGAGAGGAACTACACTTGAGAGGTCTTGTTCCTGCCTGAACATGAGTTACATAACATGACCTGAGGCTTCCAACTTGAGTTTGATGCTGTAACAGGATGAGGTTTGGAGTGCCTTCGGTGGATGTTTGAATGTGTTTTGCATATGTTAGGTCATAAATTAGCAGAGGACAGAGAGTAGACTATTGTAAAAGGTCATGTTGGCAGCCCTAATGAATAATGCTTCCTGATATTCACATGTTTTTAGTACTTCCACTGCCCCTCCCCCTCCCAGATGTGATTTCCTTTAACTAAATGATGTTGTGTCATTTCTGGGCCTAAGCCATAAGGAATTCTAGTAGCTTCTGCTTCTTCTGTACTTTTCAGAAGTAAGAAACCACCTAAGAAGTATAAATTCACTGATTCCATCATGCTGTGAGAAAACCTGAGACCATCATGATCAGGAGAATGAAGGATCCCAACTAACAACAAGGGACATACTTTTTTTCAGCTGAAAGTCTCTTTGGAGCTTCTAGCTAATTGCCAGGACCATCTTGATGGTCATATGAGTGATTCATCTTGGAAATGGATCACACAGTCCCACTTGAGACTTTCTAGCTTTTCCTCAACCACTGAAGCAATCTTGGTTGAGGTACTAGACATGTGAAACGAGAAATAATCTTGGGCATTTCAGCCCTGGCAGACTCCCGGAACAAAGATAGCTGTCCCTGACATGTCCTGTTAAATTGCCTGATTCATAGAATGGGAACAAATGAAATAGTTCTCTCTCTCTCTCTTTTATTTTTTAAATGATTTTATTTATTTATTTTACAGAGAGAGAGAGAGATCACAAGTAGGCAGAGAGACACGCAGAAGGGGATGGGAAAGCAGGCTCCCCACTGAGCAGAAAGCCCAACATGGGGCTTAATCCCAGGACTTGGATATCATGATGGGAGCCAAAGGCAGACGCTTAACCCACTAAGCCACCCAGATGCTCCAAATGAAATAGTTCTTGTATTAATCCACTAAATTTGGGGATACACTGTTGCACAGGAATAAATGACCAAAACCGTCTGACTAAATCCTGATAACAGTAAATTATCTAATTCTTTAGATTAAAAAAAAATCAAATTATGTAAGGAAGCCATGTATAAAATTTCTCACAAAAGTAAAAAACTTTGCAATATTACTCTAATTATTGTTTTCTATTATTATTCCTTAATCCTTCAATTTACTTCCCTCTGATAGGACTCAGAATGTAGGATTTTTCTGCTTAAAAAAGAAATAACAGATATTATGGTAGATGCATTGTTATTCATGCAATGCATCTGTATCATTTGACAAGATCTTTCTTTGACCAGGCAGAAGATTGAGAAAGCACATTTGTGTTTTCGCTTTCCTTGGTAATCTTCTTGCCACCATAGAGCATGCTGAGAGTAGGTGGTTGGAAGAATGGGAGCACAAGTAGAGTCATCCTACGTCAGTCAGCCTATGCCAAATAACCAGCTTCCCGCAAATGTTTGAGTGAGCCCAGACAAGATCAGCTGAGCCCAGACTATGTCATTGTGATCCCACAGTGGACTATAGACTCATACATAAAGATAACTTTTGCTGTGGTAAAGCACCAGGTTTTAAGGTGGTTTTAATGTGGCATTATTATAGTAATAAGATAAATGAGCTCAGAATTAAGAGCAGAAGTTCACCAGAAAATGAGTTGGCAGGAGTGTGCTAAGGACAAAGAATAACATTGTGTGAAGACTCCAAGTGGAAAAGCTGGGTGTGCATGAGACAGGAAGCCCAAGGTGGGTAATTTTATGTCAAATTTGGGACAGAAATATGGCTTTTATGCAGAGTTAGCTTTAATTAACATTTTGATAAAGACATTTTTGTTCCCGGGAATATGATAGCCTATTAATTGCTTGAATTACTAGTCATCCTGATTCCAATTTGCTACCAAAATTTCAAACATGGCAGAAACCAAAAGTCTAAATCTTTATTAAACTGCTATTCACTTCTTCTTATATGGTTAAGCATTATGATAGGCACAGTAATAAATATAATAAAAATAATGAATAATAATTATTGTGAACAAGTTAATTCCATATAAAATCTTGTCTGACACTTACAAAAACCAGAATGTGGTTGCAAAGTCATTAAAACTGCAAATATCATTTTTGGATTTGGGGAACAAAGAAGATGTGATTCTTTGCAGACAAAAATATGCATGATCTATTTCAAAATCTATCTTAGCCACAATAATTCTGGGGTTGAGGAACTTTTCAATGTACTTTTAAAAATTCATTTAGGATTTATAATGAAAGCATAAAAATGGAATACTTATGAATAGAGTGTATAATCTCTTCCTGTATGTAAAATATATATTTTATATTTATTTAAATTTATATTTATCCATTCCAATGCAAATATATGCACATACATAGACACAAAAATGTAACAATTCCAGATAAAAATGTATCATTCAGGAAAGAATGCAACCACTTTTTGTATTAATGGGTGTTTTATTACATTTTGAGGTGCTTTGTTATATAGAAATATACTGCTCATACACATGGTACATAACTTGCTCTGTCCCTAGGTTTTTAAAATGATATATTGTCCATAGCAGTTTACAGGCTAAGTACATAAACCTCATTCTTTTTTGACTCATGTGAAGCATACCAGTTTATGGATATTTTATGTAACCACTTTTCTATTGTTATGGGTTTTTAAAAATGATAATATTATTTTTAGAATATTATTGTATGTAAATATTTTTATATGTATGCACGTATCTATAGAAAAACTTTGGAAGTAAAGTTTCTGGCTAAATAGCATATGCATTTGTATTTTTGATAGATTTGGCCAAATCAACTTAAGTTGAAGTTATGTATCAATTTATACTCCTACCATCAATATATGAGAGTGCTTATTTCCCATACTCTAGACAATACAGATAATATAAATTTTTATTTGTTGAATACATTTTTAAATATTTGTTAACTGAATACTTAAAAAATATATCATGGTGGGACTTAATTTGTATTTCTTTTATTACATTATGAGTAAAGTTGATTATATTTTCATATTTTAAGAGCCATTTAAAATTCTTATAAAAAGAATTCACATAAAATGAACCTTTGCCAATTTTTTATTAAGTTGTTAATCTCCTATTATTTTGTAGGAGCTCTTTATATTTTAGAAAAAATAACCTATTATTTTTATGTAAGTTACAGATAATTTATTCCCACTTTTTTGTTTGTTGGGGAGTGTCATTGAAAAGCCATGACCACTAGTTTACTATGAGCTGGACCCTGGTACTAGAAGGTTCCTTACCCCCTCCCATGTCCTTGAAATGTGGGTTCTGCTTGCCTTTTCCACTTCCAGAGGTTGCTCTCAGAACACAGCCTTGAAAAACTGATGTACTGGTGAGAGCATCTGCACAGTATATATATGACTCAACCCAGTTAAGGCCTCTTTATAAACTTAAGCTTTGATGAACTACACTACTTTGTGAGTCCATTCATTTTGCTGCTGCCCAAAACAAACCTGATATGTGAGTTCCTTTTTTTTTAATTGAAACTGCCACTTACCAACCTGGAGTGGACTGCCTCCTCTATCTTCTATCTTCTATCTCTGAGTACACAGGCCAGTTTCAGGTTATACCAGGGGAGCTGCCAGGAGGGTTACAAACCAACATTGTTTCAAGTTTATTTTAGTTGAGATATAAGTGACATACAATATTATATTATTTTAAGATGTATAGCATGATTCAATATACATAAATATTATAAAATTATTACCACCATAAGTTTAGTTAACATTCATCACCATGCATAGTTATGATTATTTTCTTGTAATAAGAAATTTTAAGATCTACTCTCTTAGCAACAAAGTATAACCACTTTTAATTTACTTAAAGAATAATCAAATGATATATGTTGTAATAGGGATACATGTTATCTTGTTATAATTTTAAGGACTTGTTATATGAAGCATGACTTGAGTAGTATATATTTTGAGAATTATAAAAGCCACACAGTTCAATAAATGTGCTCTGTGTAGAAAAAAAGAAGTGAAGAATAAGAGGGAAGACTGCATTAGAGCCAAAAATAGACTAATGACCCCAAATTAATGGAAACTCTGACAACAGTGCTAACACCAATAACCTCTGTTAGTGGAAAGAATAAAATCTACCTAATACCGTGTGTTCATATTTCACCTCATTGTGTATCAGAATAATTATTTATAAGAAAGTGTGGATAAATTATATTACAAGAAGTTACATATAATCCTTTGTGTTACTGTAGCCTATTTGAAACAATGCAGTTTAGAAGAAGCCAGAATAAAGACCATTTATTCTCCATTGCTATGATGTTACCTTATCCATTAGTCCTTTTTCTTAATAATATTCTTGCAAGCACTAAATGAAATGATAATGGTCAAAAACATCTTTGAACAGAACTATGAAATATGGCTTATGCTATCAGTAGCTTTTTTTCATTTGCTTCTTGAGCATAATCAATCCTTTTTTTAAAAATAGAAAACATTTTAGTGGTGGACTCTGAGAAACAAACGGAGGGTTTTAGAGCGGAGGAGACTGGGGGATGGGTGAGCCAGGGTGTGGGTATTAAGGAGGGTATGTATTGCATGGAGCACTGGACGTCGTGCATAAACGATGAATCTTGGAACACTGAAAAAATAAAATTAAATTAAAAATAGAATTTTTAATCTACTAATCAGATTTTAATCTGTTACCCAAAATTTTAAAGATTCTAAACAACTTTAGATTTATAGCAAAGTTGTGAATATAGTAAAAGTTGTCATACGTACTATATCCAGTCTCCCGTATTATTAACATCTTACATTCGTGTGGGAGGCCGCAGTAAGGCTCGAGACGAGGACCAAACCAGGCCCTGACTTGTGCCTCTTTTAAAGTCCGAATAACCTAACAAAAGGTTTAGGACGGGAAAAGCTGAGTAGCACTGAGAAAGGGTCTTTGCTATGTGTTGTGTGATCGCCTACGTGACTTCCCACATGCTTGCTAAACAAATGAGAACACTTCGGTTGGGGCCATAAGTTCGTGGCTGGTCCTTGCTGCCCTAGTACAGCCCATAAATTACTTTCAGGTTTGCTGTATCAGTACAGAACAATTGTACTGGCATCAGCCATTGGGCGTCACGAGGTCTGCTTATAGTTAAGTGTGAACTCATGGTTGTTTAACTAGACACAGATGTATTGCTTCTCCTATTGTAATATCACTATATATATGGCCTTAATGCTTTGAATAAACTTAGCACTATTGGACATCCTCCTCAGTGCTCCTTCTGCCCCATCTCTCTGCTTCTTGAGTTTGTTTCTTCATCCTCTTACCCTCACATTCCTGGTCAATTTGTCATGCCAGCCGCAACACATTAGTATGGTATATTTGATACAATCAGTGAAACATCATTGGTACATTAGTTTTAACTGAAGTCCATATCTTTTTCAGATTCCTTTAGCTTTCTCTCCTTATTTTTAACTTATTGTCCTTTTTCCCTTCCAGGACCCACCCCAAGATGCCATTATTAAATTTAGTCATTGTGCCTCCTTAGTTTCCTCTTAGTTATGGCAGTTTCTCAGATTTTCCTCATTTTTGATGAGTTTGACAGTTTTGAAGAGTATGGGACTATTATTTTATAGACATATAGGTGATTCTTATTGTTATTGTTGATGCTGACTTTGATCACCTAATGGAAGATGGTCAGGTTTCTCTACCATAGGGTAACTTTTTTTACCCTTCCCATACTGTACTTTTTGCAAGGAGGCCACTATTCACAGTCCACACATAAGAAATGGGGGACTATGCCCCAGCTCTTGGAGAGTGTAATTTCTACATTTCTGCAGAATTCTTCTGCAAAAGATATTTGTATCTCTTTCCCCATTTATTTATTTCCTCAATCATTTATATCAGAGTGGACCATAGATTTTTTTTAAAGATTTTATTTATTTATTTGACAGAGATCACAAATAGGCAGAGAGGCAGACAGAGAGAGAGGAGGAAGTGGCTCCCTGCTGAGCAGAGAGCCCTATGCAGGGCTAGATTCCAGGAGCATAGGATCATGACCTGAGCCGAAGGCAGAGGCTTTAACCCACCGAGCCACCTACGTGTCCCAGATCATAGATTTTTATTTCATACATTGGATTGCGACTTAATACTACTTTAATTTTTTTGTTGCTCAAATTGGTCCAGCATTGGCCATTGAGTATTCTTTCATTTGAGTCCTGTCTGCCTTTGACATACTCTCATCAATCCAGGTATTTAAAAATTCACTTTCTTACATTCTGGCACTATACAATTCTCTTATCTCATCTTGCTTATTTCTAGCTCCAATACTAGAATCAGCCATTTTCTTTTCTTTTCTTTTCTTTTTTTTAAGATTTTATTTATTTATTTGACAGAGAGAAATCACAAGTAGTCAGAGAGGCAGGCAGAGAGAGAGAGAGAGGGAAGCAGGCTCCCCACTGAGCAGAGAGCCCAATGCGGGACTCAATCCCAGGACCCTGAGATCATGACCTGAGCCGAAGGCAGCGGCTTAACTCACTGAGCCACCCAGGCGCCCCGAATCAGCCATTTTCTATGGATCCCTCATTGCTTTTATCGGACAATAGCCTTAGAAATCAAGAACCAGGTACTAGTGTGTTCAATGCTACTGAAGTATCTAAGCCTTCTTAGGTGTCCAAGCTAGGAACTACATGTGTGTCTACTAAGCCATGTATATAGACATATCTATATTTCTGTATGAAACTATTTAAATCTATGCTAAATTTAACATGAGCTTATTCTGTTGTCTGCAGTTCTGATCTACTAGTACTATTAGATTAATAATAATGTGAATTATGTTAGTGCTTTCCCTTGTTTATCTATAAATTCTCACTCACCAATAAAAATCTGGCCGCCACCATTTGCCACTTATTTACTTCATTGTTCAATCCCAGTGTGAATGTCAAGCAGCATCAGAATTGTTAACCCCTACTCCCACTGAAGACAACTCTATTAAGCAGACAATAATGCTTATGCATAACTTATTTTGCCTTAAATTCTGCAGAGTACACTCATTTCCAAAATTATTTAGGTCAGCACTTTCATGTATTTGTTATACACTTAGACTATCTTGTCACACTCTATATTCCCTCCTGGGATCTCCAACTTCCTACATGACTTTTCAGAATTTGCATACATTAAGGTATAGTCTTTGCGCTGTAATGTGCTGTGGGTTTTGACAAATGCGTAGTGTGTCTTATATCCATTATTTCAATATCATAAATAATAATTTCAGAACATCCAAAAATTCCCTCTGCTTACCTATTCAGCCCTCTCTTTCCCCCAGCCCCCTGGCGACCACTGATGTTTTTACCATTACTATAGTTATGCCTACTCCTGAATAGCATACAATTGAAATTATGCAATCTGTAGCCTATTCAGACTGACTTCTTTACTTAGCAGTGTGCATTTAAGGTTTATCCATGTCTTTTTTGGCTTGAGGATCGTTTCTTTTTATTGCAGAATAACATTTCATTTTATGGGATATACCACAGTTTGTTTATCAATTAACCTAATGAAGGTTATTTGGATCACTTCTAGTTTTTGGTGATTATCATTAAAGCTGCTGTAAACACTCACATGTAGGTTTTCCATGGAATTATTTTTCAAATTAGTTGTGTAGATACCTAAGAACATAAATACTGGATCCTATGGCAAGAAGATACTGAGTTGTATAAGAAATTGCTAAACTGTTGTCCAAAACGGCTGCACAAACTTTCGATGAATATGACTTTCTGTAGATCTGCAGCCTTGCTGTCAGTGTCTTTTTATTTTATTGTAGCTATTCTAATAGGTGTTCGCAGGAATTTCATTATTGTTTCCATTTACAATCCCCTAATGACAAATGATGTTGAATATCTTTTCACATGGTTTTTGTTTTTGTTTGTTTGTTTTTTCTATTTATGTTCTCTGGTGAGGTATCTATTCAAATCTTTTGCCGTTTTTTTTTTTTGTTTGTTTGTTTTGTTTTTGTTTTTGTTTTTGTTTTTTGGTTTGTTTGTTTTCTAATTGTTGAATTCTAAGTATTCTGTGTCTGTTTTGGGTACTTTATCAGAAACACGTTTTGAAAAATCTCAAAGATGACATTTGTGCAGAAAGTCTAGAAACTAATCCAGCTAGAATGAAGCACGAAAATAGTGACTCCTAAACAAAAAGGTAAGATGATTTAAAAATATTTCTAATAAGGGGTTTGGAATGTATTAATGATAGATAATGATAGAGCACTAACTCTGCATTCTCCTGGGTGTCATCACACCAGTAAAGAGCCTGTCTTTCTTCACTACAAAAGCTCAGTGTCAGTTTTTATTGGTTTCCTTTGCTTTGGGTAGATGAACATTTGTTTGGTTTGGCTACATATGTAGAGTTCTGTTTTTATAAAGAATTCAAAAAAAAATTGTGTTGGTGGCAACTAAATTTTCTGCTATAACAATCTCTGTTTTTAAAGTATATACCACGAACCATTAAATATTTGTTAATAGATTTTATTTTTTAGAACAGTTTTAGATTCACTGAAAAATTGAGAGGAAAGTGCAGAGATGACCCATAGATCCTCTGCTCTCATACACGCATAGCCTCTTCCTTCTCAGTATCCCTCAACAGAGTGATACATTCATTACAATTGATGAATCTACAGTGACAAATCATTGCCACAGAAAGATCATAGATAACGTTGGGGTTCACTCTTGGTGTTGTACATTGTGTACTTCTGGACAAATGTAAAATGACATGCAGCATATAATGGGATGTCCAAGTACAAAAGTCAATTCTTAACTGTACATCAGCAATAAACTATTGGAATTTGAAATTAAAAACACAACAGCATTTACATTAACATCTTTTTAAAAAGATTTTATTTATTTATTTGAGAAAGAGGAAGGTGAGAGAAATTATAGAGAGATCATGAACAGGGTAGAGGGGCAGAGGGAGAAGCAGACTCCTGCTGAGCAGGGAGCCCCATAAGGGACTCGATCTCAAGGGACTCAGGACCTTGGAACCTGAACCAAAGACAGATGCTTAACCAACTGAGCCACACACGTGCCCCTACATTGGCATCTTAATACTAGGAAGATAATTACGTATAAATCTCTAACAAAATATATGAAGAAATTCATATTTTTATATGAAATTCATATATATTTCTATATGAAGAAAACTACAAAACTCTGAAAAAAAGAAATCAAAGAACTATGTAATATGAGATTTTCCATATTCATAGATAGGAAGATTCAGTATAGATAAGACATCCATTCTTCCTGACTTAATCAGTAGATTTGATACAATTCCAGTCAAAATCCAGCAAGTTACTTTGTGGATACCAACAAGCTGATTCTATAAAAAATTAATCCAGGGGCGCCTGGTTGGCTCAGTGGGTTAAAGCCTCTGCCTTCTGATCAGGTCATGATCCCAGTGTCCTGGGACCGAGCCCCCCGTTGGGCTCTCTGCTCAGTGGGGGGCCTGCTTATTCCTCTCTCTCTGCCTGCCTCTCTGCCTATTTGTGATCTCTGTCTGTCAAATAAATAAATAGAATCTTAAAAAAAAAAATTAATCCAGTCAGAGACCTCACATCCTTCACAAAAAAAAACTAACTCAAAACTGATCACAGACCTAAATATACAGCACCAAACTATAGAACTCCCAGAAGATAACATAATATAAACCATTAAATACTATTAATAACAAAAATTTAGAAGTTTTATAGTGTTGCCTTAGAAGTTTTTTATTATTTTTAAAAAATTCTTTTTCAAAAACATAACATTGTTTTAAATTTTTACAGTTATTAGAAAATCTGGGATTAACCCATTTGTATAAAACGTTTGTGCTTATCTTGTTTCCCCTTAGGATAAATCTTTAGAACTTTACTTATTTTTTTTAATTTTATTTTTTTAAAGATTTTTATTTACTTATGTGACAGACAGAGATCTCAAGTAGGCAGAGAGGCTGGCAGAGAGAGGAAGGGAAGCAGGCTCCCCGCTGAGTGGAGAGCCTGACGTGGGGCTCCATCCCAGGACCCTGAGATCATGACCAGAGCTGAAGGCAGAGGCTTTAACCCACTGAGCCACCCAGGTGCCCACCTTCAGAACTTTAATTGATGATGTGAAAAATAGCATTTTAAGCTCCCAATTCACATTAATAAACAGCATTCCAGAAAGGCTGAGCTGCTTTCTAGTCTCACCAGTGGTGTGTGAGTACTCCGGTTACTGCACTAACATTCACATTGAGGATTCACCCCCCTGTTGCCTCCTTTTCTCCTCCCCTTCTTTCTTCCTGTTTTCTTTCATTTTTGCCTCCCTGTCTACCTGTTCATCATCTATGACGTAAAACAGTATAGCTATCTACGCTTTTCTTTCTTTAATCATTATTTTGATTATAAATTATTATTTATGAATTTTTGTGTTTTCATATTTGTGCACTTTTGAATATTTTAACAAGAAACTTAAATTGTGTATAGCCTGCACTCCTTCCAGGATTCTAGGCTAAGCTGTGAATGTGTGACATTTGCCTTAAGTTTTATTCTTTTTTTATAGCGTATCTCCACCAACCTCCTATATATTTCATGGTCTCATTTGCCACCTAGATACTGATTTGCCTATAGCTGCATGCTTTAGAGAACCCACAAAATAAGTAATTTGCTTTGGTAACAGGAGGTAATCAAAAAGTTTGTCCATCAGAATGAGAAGAGATGAGTGATGCTTACATTTTTAGCTTGTATTGTGATCAAGCTTCAGCATATGGAGCAGATAAAGAAGTCAGCACAGGCTTGACAGAGCAACTGGGAAGTGTTAATTGAAGCTAATTGCTGATTGGAGACTGGCAACGGCTAATTATTTTTACCTGTACAAATTCTCCTATAAGAAACTGCTAGGAAAGGTAAGCAAGAGGATACAATTTAATAGCCTCTTAGAGTGAATCTTAGAACAGACAAAGCAAATGATCTGAAGCCATGGGATGAGACAATGAAGATGAGCGAAACTAGAACACTCTCTCTTAATGGCATATTAGCTGACTCTACACTTATTGGTGCCTGTAGGGTACACCTTTGTTTTAGTGCGCAAACTAGTTGCAGTAACGTGCTTACTAAAAGAAAATTACTCTCCCAATTTAAGAAAGGACATTTTTATTTATTTATTTATTTATTTATTTTTTTTAAAGATTTTATTTATTTATTTGAGAGAGAGAGACAGTGAGAGAGAGCATGAGCGAGGAGAAGGTCAGAGGGAGAAGCAGACTCCCCGTGGAGCTGGGAGTCCGATGCGGGACTCGATCCCGGGACTCCAGGATCATGACCTGAGCCGAAGGCAGTCGTCCAACCAACTGAGCCACCCAGGCGTCCCAAGAAAGGACATTTTTAAAAAGATGAAAGCTTTTAAACTGTACTGAAGAAAGTACAGTTGTGAGGGGAAAATCAACAAAAACCTGATCTGAGAAAGATATTTCTTGTGGTGTCATTTACAATGTTCTTTTGGGGAGAAACTAATTTCTTCTAGCATTAGGAAGCAATTGCTCCTGTTCATTTAGAAAACTAGTTATATAATGACCAAGCTGATGGTCATTCAGGGATCTGATAATCTTAGCTGTATATGTTTTATCGTATATACAGTGTAATAAAGAATTTTTAAACATTTTCTGTGTCTGTATAATGTCCCCATCATATTGGATTTTGAACTAGCTTAGTCAGAGGGTTCTTCCCTGATACAAGCTTCAGATACAATGTGGGTTTGTGTTCATTACAAATTTTCTAAAATGATTTTTTTTCAATACTCAAAAAAATAATAATGTAGGGCAACCAATTCTATAGAGACCAACATGTCATAATTGGCAATATAGAAAAATAGTGACCATGGGCGCCTGGGTGGCTCCGTGGATTAAAGCCTCTGCCTTGAGCTCGGGTCATGATCCCAGGGTCCTGGGATGGAGCCCCGCATCGGGCTCTCTGCTCAGCAGGGAGCCTGCTTCCCTTCCTCTCTCTGCCTGCCTCTCTGCCTACGTGTGATCTCTCTCTGTCAAATAAATAAATAAAATCTTTAAAAAAAAATAGTGACCAAAATGAGGAAAGAAACTATAAAACAGTAAAGTGATGTTATTCTTTTATACAGACACCTTCTTATATAGAGGCATATTCTTATGCTCTAGAAAGAAACAAGAATTTCTAATCAGTAGTATATTTGGGGAAATACTATAGATACCCAAGGTAAAAATACGAGTGGGCAAATAAGTTAGATTTGTTGTGGGGACCATGATTTTGGAAAACATTAAAAATAATGTTTTCTTTCTTTCTTTTTTTTTTTTAAAGATTTTATTTTTTTATTTGACAGAGAGAGAGAGAGAGATCACAAGTAGGCAGAGAGGCAGGCAGAGAGAGAGGGGGAAGCAGGCTCCCTTCTCAGCAGAGAGCCCGATGTGGGGCTCGATCCCAGGACCCTGAGATCATGACCTGAGCTGAAGGCAGAGGCTTAACCCACTGAGCCACCCAGGTGCCCCCAAAATAATGTTTTCTTTTAGAAAGAAATTAGTTTTCATTTCGACTGATGGGGTTATCGCCAGTTGGAGATGTGTATGTATCCAATGAAAAGTATTCAATTTTGTGGCAAGGAGAGGAAAGAATGATCAGATAATACAGTCAAATGCTTATACTGAGAGAAAATTTTACAGAAAAATAAACATGTCATGAAGTGCTTTTTATAACATACAGGAGAAAAAAATTTAAGAAAGAAAAAAAAGCAAGTAATATGTCTCCACCAATGTTATACTAACAGATCTTGTCATAACATAATCTTTAAAAATGAAAGCAGATTTTTCAATATTTCTCTTGAATACATTTGACTTTTTGAGTATATGACTGCTTTATAGTTATAGGGTGGATTACCTTATAGGATATAGTTTTATTTGAAACAGAAGAAGAGTCCTTATATGTTAAAAACTGAACATAATTGCCTGAAGATAAATGCATGTGAGTGAGCCGTTAGTTAAAGGTAAATGAAACACAAAAATTAAAATCGTTATGGAGATATATTGAAGATCATTTGTAAAATGCAGGGAATGGGTCCTAGCTGTTTTATACCAATCCCAAGTAATTACAGAACCAAAATTACTATAATGATGGTGGTTTTAGCTATTAATTTTCATTCAATTAATAATACTGCATTCATCTAATTGTATTCCAGAATTCATCATGTACTTCAACATTCTCTTAAAATTAACTCAAATTTTCTTCCTGAGCATAAGAAGAAATCCTCTTCCATTATCAGCACTGTTTCTTAAGAACTACCAAATATTATTTACCTGTATCTGTCTTCAATTTTCTTGCTCCCCTAAAACCTCAATATCTTTCACACCATGATGTTTATAACTTTACTTTTATCCACACTATTCTTACATAAATGTACAATAGGGTGCATGTTTTCAATTTTTCCTAAAGAAAAAGTGAAGATTTTACCATGATTGGGTATTGCAATTCAGCAAACCACAGTGCTAGAACCCCTGCCTTTAACTGCAGGTGCTTTACTGATTATTTTCTTAATCACTTGACTTCATCCTTCCAACTCTTTTCTTTGTTCTTCCCTTTTTCGGGGTAACTCTTTTGTTCTATATCTAGCTATTATCACTCTCTACTCCAATCTCCTTCCCCAAATTTAATAGTCTTCTGCAATACAGCTTACTAAATCTAGGCCTCTTCCCCAGCTCATTCTGACCAGGACCTGAGCACAAACTTTCCAAAGCAAACAAATAAACCAAAGGTCTATGTGTTTTCTAAAACAAAGATCATTCTTTATGATAAACTTTTGCTCCCAGCTAAAGGATTTTTGTTTGCTTTTATTATTTTCTACTCATAGAAAATGAACTCTTCAATACTTTATGACTTGCTTAGTCAATCAAAAGATTATACAAATAACTGATAAACTAATAGATCCCTTTTTGGATGGAATATTTATTAACCTGCTTAATGAGTCATCCTCCTACTATTCACAAAGTATGTGAATTAAGTAATTCAATATAAGTTGAGGGAAGGTCTATCTTTAGTCAGAATTATCTAAGACTTTTGGACAAAGCAACCCATCATAATAGAGTTTGATAGCAAGATTTGTAAACAATCGCACTTTTAAAGCATATATATAGTTATAAGAAAAGTAGATTCAAACCAAATAAAATGGTATAGGACTATGATAAAATTATTTGAAAGAGAAGTCAAAGTGTAGCTATTAGAGTGCAAATATGTAGGTCAGGATTGGAGTGTAATAAATTTTGTTGAATCATAAAAATGTTTTTCTGAATGTCTTAAGAATTTGTTTTCAAAAATAACTTTGGTATAACCAAACTTATTTGTTAATGTGATCATGGTAAAAGTTATCAAAGTAGTTATCAAAGCTCTTAATATGGCAAGCTCTTAATAAAGTTTGAGAGATTAAAAGAAATTTCATTAAAATCAGTTAAATAGTTATTGGAGATATTTACTTTCAATATTCTCATTAAGTATGTTAAAATATTAAACTATTATGTTTAACTTATTGTACACTTTTGAGATTCATGGACATTTATGAAACACAGAGGTGATTTATACATGAGCACAGACACATGAATGCAAAACAACATGCCTTGGATTAGTTTAAACAATAATAAATGATAAAATTCTGCAGCTATTTTCTTCAATTCATATTAGCAAAATTTAATATGGTTTTAATTGCTGGGAATAAAAATACATCTTATTAAAACACTAATACTTTTACAAGTGGTTTATTAATTTAAAATGTTGCATAAAAGTTAGACTTGAAAAATAATAGTTTAAAATTTAATTTTTATAATCATATAATGAAATGCAAAATTACTTATTTTTAAAATTTTATTACACAATAAGATAGTAGATTAATATAGAGACATTCTCTGTTCCTTTTTGTCTGAAGCCGTTCAAAACAACAAGTTTATTGACAAAGTCTTCGTCTTACATGTAATGAAGAATCATCTCTCCTCCTTGAATACAATATATAAAAATGAGTTAATAATTTAGGTAAAATGGGACCAGGATAAGGTAGATAATGACAGAGATCATTAGACTTTGCATAGAGCCAGAAGCATTCAGAGTTTTCAAAGCAGATGGCAAATTCTTAAGTGTAAAACCAATAAGTTTTTGTTTTAGTGGCAAAGGAAATGGGTTTGAATCATTATTATACAGTGAGAAATTATCCTTGGAAAAAAAAAAAGATTTGGCCAGATGAAGATGTGGCAAAAAGTCATGTAATTGCTTGATCTCAGAAAAAGCAAAGGCTAAATTACAAACATAAATCCTTTATCATTCAGAGTGTCATTGAGCCAGAAAAATCCCTTGTAAGCTTACATCTGAGCTATATCTGCAGTTGATGAGAGAGTTCTTTATAGAATACAACTTAAGCCTAACATAAGTCCAATATAAACAGATGACTGAATCACAGTTTTCCCCAAGTAGCTTATATAAAAGGAACTCCAAGTATAACTAAGAATCACAACAGGCTCTGGGTCAATCCCCAAATGCACTAAAAATGAAAATAGAAGGAAAATGTTTAGGATTTAAAAAAAAATATCTAATGAACTCTATAAGCATAAAAATATGTCATTGAACAATAAAAATATTCTTTCATTAAATAATAATAAGGAAGTGAAATCTGGCTTTCATGATAAATTGCTAAAATTAAAAGATTAAATTACTTGGGGACAAAATGCCAGGAAAAGAAGACTTAAAACCAAATTGACAAAGGTAAGGGGGAAAAAATAGTAGAGCAAAATAAAACCAACATGTAAAGGAAGTTTATTCCTAAAGTTATAAAAACAACAACAAAGACCCAAAGATTACATGCTGCTCAAAGTACAGGCAGGGTCATGCAAGATAGTCTCAGGAAAACTGAAGGCAATTATACTAAAAATAACAAAGAGTTGAAGGAAGAGCATTTTAGTAGACATGTAAGCATCACAAAGAAGAACCAACATACTTAAAATCACTCTTAGGGGAAAAAGCAGCAAAATCAAATATATATATATATTTAAAGATTTTTTAAAAATTTATTTACTGTCAGAGAGCACAAGCAGGCAGAGTCACAGGCAGAGGCAGAGAGAGAAAGCAGGCTCCCTGCTGGACAAGGAGCCTGATGTGGGACTCTATCCCAGGATGCTGGGATCATGACCTGAGCCGAAGGCAGTGGCTTAACCGACTGAGCCACCCGGCGTCCCTCAAATATATATTTTTAAAATCTCAAGAAAATGCATGTAATTTGGTTAGTTCAAATTCAAATGGAAGAACAAAATACAAACTGGATTTTAGAAATTAGTATAAAATGAATTTAAAATATCTCAAAATTTTAACTGATTAAATATTAAATTGATAATATTTTAGATAATTGGGTGTAGTTAAAATATCAATTCATTAATTTTACACATTTCTTGTTACCTTGTTTAATGTGGCATGTTGAAAAAGAACCAAGGTCCAAAATGGAGTCATTTGCCTTTAAAGCAGCAAACCAAGATTTAACTGCAGTTTCACTGCTCCCCAAAATTATCTTTAAGCAGTTAAACTGAAATTTTCCTATTAGCATGTGAAGTAATCTGCAAAATAAGATACCTGCCATTCCCTTCCTCAAAAAGATGACCTGTCTTGAAACAATCCTTTCTCTTCTTTTGCTGATAAGTTCCTTGCCCCATGTTCCTACTGCCTATAAAAACCTTTTGTTTTGTACAACTCCTTCAAGCACCTTTCTATTTCTTAGAAGGGATGCTGCCCAATTCAAGGGTTAAAAAAAAAAAAAGCCAATTAGATCTTCAAAGTTACTTAATTGAGTTTATGTTCTTTAATAGGCTACTGAAAAATGTATGAAATATGTGGCTTATGTTAGGAGTTTGATCTTTTTCTTATTTGTTTAATTTCTTCCTCCCAACTGAATCCTATGTACAATCAGGTAGATAGATATGTCTCCCCCATCTTTGTTTTTTTTTTTAAGATTTTATTTATTTATTTGACAGATAGAGATCACAAGTAGGCTGAGAGGCAGGCAGAGAGAGAGGAGGAAGCAGGCTCCCTGCTGAGCAGACAGCCCGATGCAGGGCTCGATTCCAGGACCTTGGGATCATGAACAGAGCTGAAGGCAGAGGCTTTAACCCACTGAGCCACCCCGGTGTCCCATCTCCCCCATCTTTAAAGACGATTTTTAAATTCTATTTTAATAAATTAAAAAAAAAAACACCCTTGGTCCCTTAATGAACTTTAATTACCACATGATCTCCTCCACTTCTCAGCTAAATTTTTCTGAATGATTACTTTTGTACCCATTTCCACATTACTATTTCCCTTCTCATGAAAGTATGGCTTCTGAACCCATCAATCCATAAAAACTTTTAGCCATATGAATTATGAATCTCATGGTAGCTAAGGATTCTGAATGTTTGAAAGATTGCTATTCTATCTCTCTCAAGCATTAACATTTTGAGGTTTTTTTTTTTTCTTTTCTATAATTTTTGTGCTGGCCTCAGCCTATCAATAAGCAAGGCTGTGGCTGGACTGACCCTTGTGGTTCATACTGGGATTGCAAGACATTTTCAGCAGTAGCCATCAAGAAACTTTGGAAAAAAACAAGTTTACTACTTCCAGAAATTGGAAATTACACAGCACCCCCAAGGCCACACAATGGGGACACAGGTAGAGAAAGAACAAGAGTGAGAGAGTGAGAGTCAGCATGACCAGGAGTCTATGGTGAGGCTTAGGATTTTGCAAACTCCTTTAACGGGTGAATTTAAAACTTAAGAACAGTAATTTAAAGTGCAAGAAGAGGGGTGCCTGCCTGAATCAGTTGGCAGGACATGTGACTCTTGATCTTGGGGTCTTGAGTTCAAGACTCACGTTGGACCTAGAGGTTACTTACAAATAAAATAGAGTACAGGAGGAGAAAAACTGAAGTGGACCAAATGGTCAGTTATTAAAATCAAACAAGACCTCCAAAACTAAGGAGCTCAGTAGGGTAAGAGGACGTCACTCTTTAGTCTTGAGGCTGTCCATGTGTTTAGTCCTGATAGCTTTCTTTGGAATGGATGCCGCTTTGAAGTGGATAACTTGGCAATCAAAACTTAAATCAGGCACTTGCATTACAAAAGGTGCCAAGCGTCAGGCTCACATTAGAGCCTAATGTTTCTATTTGACTCACATTTGCATCTCAGATCTCTGCTTCAGTCTTTGCAGACAGGTACTTCCCTGTTTGTGTTTGTTGTTATTATATAAAGCTATTATTTTGAAGTGTGGGAAAACTCTAATTCAAACATACTTTATTGCTCATACAATAATAACTAACAACCATTGTTCCTTTTTCTGTATATAAGCAGAATTCTAGAGTTTTACCTACACCAACCTGTTTAATCTACACAACAATCTTATTAACTATTATTTTCACTTGATAGGTAATGCATCGCTCAAAAACCATTAATTAATTTGTCAGCAATTGCACAGATTTTAATTAATAAATCATCATCTAATGCTAAGTAACTATTCCAGAGTTTGTGCTCTGAACCACTCTGCTATATTTTCAATCCACATGCTGAAGAATTCCAGTGAGCTGAATTTAGACATAGCTCTGGCAGAGATTTAAGTAATGCAATACTGACTCTGCCCATCTTGTAACTTTATTTTCTTATATATTGGCTCTCTTTACCAATAAACCCTAGAATTTGGAGGCTTACATGATCCTTAGTCCTTGTGATAACAGAAAGAAGACAGCTCTTTCTTTCAGGATCAGATCAATGGTCCAGAAAGGGATTAAAAACACACTCATTTTTAACTTACTCCCACTGCTTAGCTCTGCATTCAGGTATATGAGCCCTTTGGGCCAGGCCTGAATATTTCAAAGGCCAAGCTTATGAAATAAGCAGCATCTGAACCTATCACCTGACCAAGGTCAGTACAGACAATACTAATCACTGTTCTCATAACCACATCGTTAAGAATGGTTGGAATAATAGGGGTCTACAAAGTATTAGGAGAAAGATAAAGAAGCACACCCTCTATACTAGTGCTGTAAATTGATAATATTGACCTGCAATTCTGATTAGATTGTTTTTCTAAAATAAATAAGGCTGTACTAAAACCTAAAAGATAATGAAATGTAGCATGAAGATGAAAGAGAAACGACATGGGTATAGTATAGAAAGAATGATGCTCGAAGTGAGAAAATGAATAAATTAAGAAAAAAAGACATTTTAAATGTGGTGCTTTTTTAAATTTTGGAGAATATGTCCAGAAGTGCAATTGCTAGATCATATAGCAGATTTGTTTTTAGTTTTTTCAGGAACCTCCACATTGTTTCCACAATGGTTAATCAGTTTACATTCCCACCAACAGTGTGTATGTAGAGTTTCCCCTTTCTCTACATCCTCACCAACACTTGTTACCTTTTGTCTTCTTGACATATGATCCAGTAATTCCACTTCTAGATACATGCGCAAAGGAAACGAAAAGAAAATACTGAGGAAATATCTGTATTCCCATGTTTATTGCAGCGTTATTCACAATAGCCAAGACATGGAAACAATCTAAGTCCCTGTCAGTGGATAAATGGATAAAGATGTGATATGTCACACACACACACACACACACACACACACACAGAGTAGAATATTATTGAGTCATGAGAAAAAGAATTCTGCCATTTGCAACAAAATGGGTGGACCTTGAGGTCATTACGCTAACTGAGATGGTTAGACAGAGAAAGAAAAATACTGTATTACAGAGAAAGACAGAGAAAGACAAATACTGTGGAATCTAAAAATACGCAAATTCATAAAAGCAAAGAGCAAAATGGTGGTTATCAGGAGCCAAAAGTAGAGGAATGGGGGGATATAGTTTAAGTTTACCACAAGTAGTAGGTAAGTCCTAGAGATTTAATGCATAGTAAGGTGAATGTAGACCACAATATTATATTATAATCACCAATATTGCTAAGAGGCTTAATTATTCCAGCCACAAGAAAGATGTGATCATTATATGTCAGGATAGAAGTGGATCACTACAGTGGCAATCATATTGCAATGTATAAATGCATCAAATTAACATATGCGGGTAAAATTCATATGATGTTATATGTCAAATATATTTCAATAAAAATGTGATTCTACATTTTAAAGTTTCTACATTTTAAAGAGGTTTACTTTACATATATATGTATACATACATATTATAACATATTGAGCTAACTAGACTATATACTTCCCTTCTGTCTAAAATATATGAAATTATAGTCACAATTAAAATTATTGAAGCATATTTAAATGGAATTTTAAGAGAAAATAAAACACTTTTCAGCAAAATGCATGGAAAACATCATCATCTTAAAATTCTTGGTTGTATGAGTCCATTTTTGCATATTTTGTCGGGAAAAGATCCTTAGAGATTGGTAACTAGGTATAGATGTTGCACAAAAGAAGAGTAAGTAGGTAAACATGCATGTGAATTTCCCTACATTTACATGTTACTTACATCATCTTAATAAATCAATTTATAGTGACTTTCAATAAATAAAAGTATAATTTTTGAATTGACTTGAATGTGTAATTCTTTGAAATAGTTACTGCAGCCAGAAGGAGAAAATCTGGTATGAAGTCATTTGTGTGTGAGCTAGCCAGCTTCCTATATTAAAACTTCAAAATAAAATGAATGATTTATGGTCCCTAGAAAAATGCCATTTTTAGATTTGAAATGTCACTTATACTTTTCTGTCCATTCAATTTGTTTCCCTCTTTTGCACTTAAATACATTATTCTCTTACCTCAACCTCCCATAAATATCACGGCTTATATCACCATTGCAAGTAGTTTCACAGCACTGGGGGAATATCTTACAAAAAATTGTTTTAAGAAAACTATTGAATTTACTTAAATATTCTATTAAGGGGAAGAATGTAGCAATAGATCTATTGAATTTTCTTCTCAGCATAGAGTCTCTAGTAGGGAAACCTAGATTGTCTGATCAATCTAGGTTTATATATATTTTACCAAAAAGGCAGCTAGAAAATTATTTTTCTTTTTTGTTACTTTTTAAAACTTACTCAGTTTTTCTACATGAAAGTAATTACTTCACATGAGAGAAGTCATTGGTTTTAGTCCTTATTTTTCTAACATAATATTTCTTAAAATGCAAAATGTTTTGGTTGCTAATGGCTAGACATATATAACCCTACCCTAATCAATTATATTATTGCATTTGGTTTTTTTTTTTAATTTGGCTTTTTAGTAAGTAAATTCTGTAATTTCTATCATTGTATTATTTTGAATTATTGTATTGTATTGTATTTGAATTATTATAAATATGTATGTGCACACACACTTGTACTTTTCCAAAGAGGAAAGAAAAAATTAATAAGACTTGAATTTTGCCTTTTAATGTGATATTGTCCTCCAGAATAATTTTTAATATAGCATTACAAGATCTAGAGAGATTATTTTAAAATATCTAGAGAGATTATTCTAAAATAAATTTGAAAATATCAAAAACTTCCATTCTGTGAGATTTTTAAAATTTTCGCTTGAAATCTAAAATTTTTCACATTTGAGTGGATAATATTCTAAAGCAGAATTGCATTCATTGCTAATAGTTCTGGGATAAGGGATGGACAATTATTAAAAACCATCTTTTGGATTGTTTATATTCATGAAATAGAGCCAGAAATAAATGAGTCATTTAGCCAAGAATTCAAAACAATTTTTTTTAAAGAAAAATTCCCCCCAAACAGTTAAAAGTCAAAATAATGTCGTGGGTCCAAAATTCCTGAAAAAATATTCTTGGGAATTCAAGAAATAGAAGGACTGCTCGAGGGCAAAGGCTTCAGCCAAAGAAAAACCAGCTGAATGTTTGTCAGCTCAGCACTGGGGTGGAGTAGGCCAGGACCCCGAATCCTGCTTCTTGTGAGGAAGGACTTCACCTTTGTACCATTCGTTACCAACACAATTTGAATCCTTTAAGTTTCTCCAAATGAACAAGTATTCAGGCTTGACTTGAGATTTATAACTGACAACTTCAAACCCAACTTTCTAAGATGGTACGCTTAACCTTGTTATCAAGACTGAGAATCTACTGTTTATAATCATATGTTTATTTTTTACTGAAATGTTCAGAGCCATATTTCACAAAACACTTTGTCTTATTTGTTATTGCTTCTGGGACAAAAAGCATTCACTTGTTTTAGTTTGAAAGTAGAATAACATGCTAGTTTATTTTGAAAAGTTGAGTTCAATTTAAGTGTAGGACAGTATCTTGTAAAGTAACCTAATAATCAGAGGTGGTTGTTTTTGATCAGAGATTATGTCTGCATCGTTCGTTTTCTAAGATTCCTTATTAATAGCTATCTTTAGCTTACATATGATCAGAAACTGTGTTATTGCTTGCTTTTCCATTATATAGTGTCAAAGAACTTAGTTGCATACAAAATACTTAAACCGAAAACAACTCAAGGAGGGATGATGTGAGCTGTCCAAACTTGTAATAAACTACAGCCGAGGAAAGGAATTTTCTTAGGCCAGACAGGGTGCTGAATGGGACAATAAATCAAGCTTCTGAAGGAAAGCAATTGTGAATCCTTAATACGCAGACACAAATTATACATGTTCGACGACTATATGTGAGAGCCCAGTAGAAACATTTACACAGGGGCACAAATTCCAAGTTTCGTCTTTGTATACCTTAACTGAGCAAGTTAATTGAAAGTGAATTATAACAAAATAAAGGAGAAAATTACAAAGAAGGAATATATAAGAGGAGCTGTAACCCAAGAGTTCAAGGAAGGGAAGTCACAAGATGACGACTGTGCATCAGGTACGTGGAGAACATTCACTGTGAATTCAGCAGTGCGGGGAGGGCTTTGAGAGACCAGAGTTTCTATGCACTAGGTGATCATAATATGGTAAAGGTGCACTGCCCTTAGATTAATGAGAAAAAGACTATTAGAACTCCAAGAAGGGAAACTTTGCAAGAAAAATGTGACCCAAGTATATATAAAGCAAGTATAATGTGCCATTAGACCAAACCATTAAGTATATATAGGACAAAGGATTTCAGCCAATATTAATACTGACATTGTTCTCTTTTGAGATACATGGAGCTCCTACATCATTTATACACACAAAACAGTGAGATTGAAAACACACACTTTGGAAATATCTGAAGTCAAAATAACGCAGTTTGTTGTTTGTAATATTTTTTGTTATGTTGTGGGAAATATTATTGGTTGGTTTTTCATTCTTTATCAGGGTTCTATATTTCTTTTTGAAATGGTTTCTTTGTTTTTCTAAGTTCATTGCCTGCTATAATCATCACAACATCTTCTCTAGAAATATTGGCTTTGTTTTTGGCCAAGCTTGTTCCCACTGTAAAGCTTTGATCTAGCTACTATTTTAGAGTCCAACACCTTCTTCCCAGGTTTGCATGAGCTGTTTTGTCCTGCCAATCAATTTTCAGCTTGAAAGTTTTTAAAGAGGCTTTCTCTGACAACCATATGTAAAGCAGAAATTCTTATATTGTATGGTATGTAAACTTTGTATAGCTAGAAGCCTTATGTGGATGTAAGTTTTAAGGATTATCAGGGAGTTGAATGGCTAATTGCTTGTAAGTGTATTTTTAGCTGCTTTTTAAGAAACTGCCAGATTATTTTCCCCAATTGACAGAATCATTTTATATTCTCAACAAGAGTGAATAAGAGGCCTACTTGTTCTACCCTCTCACTAGTGCTTGGTATTAATAAATCTCTTAATTTTAGCTATTTTAATGGGTATGTTATACTATATATTTATGGTTTATAGTTTACATTTCTCTAAAGATTAATGATGTTGTGTATCTTTCCATGTGCTTATGCACTGTGTGTGTATCTGTGAGCTGCTCAGTCTTTGCACATTTCCTTTAAATCTAGTTGCTTATCCTATAGCTGAATTCAAAGAATTATCTACACATTTAAGATACAAGCCCTTTGTCAGATACACATTTGAATAAAATTTTACTTCGTCTCTTTCCTGCCTTTCCATTTTTGTATCACTGATTTTGAAGAGTAGGTATTTGTTTGCTTTAACTTTTGACTTTGTCATGTTTATCAGTTTTTTTATTTCATTGCTTGTGCCTTTGTGTCCTATCTTGGACATTTGGCATATATCAGGGTGCGAAGATTTTCTCTTGTTTTTCTTCAAGAATCTTTAGAGTTTTATTTAGGTCTCTGACCTATTTTGAGTACTTTTTCTGCAAATGGTAAGAGAGAAGGATTGTGGTTCATTTTTTTCCAAACTTTTTTTCTTTTTCTGGGACCATTTGTTCATATTTAGGGGCTTTTAAAAAATAATTCCCTTTTATGTTTCAAGTTCTACTGTCTTCATCTAAGAAGACAGCCCAATGCATATGGCTTATTAAAAAGAGTGAAGAGTCAGGAGAGGAAGACAAAGAAGCCAGATCATATCCTTTAACTTGGATGCTTTCACTTTATTCTGAAAGATGGGGAGCCAATGAAGAATTTTAAGAAATGACATGGTCACATTTATACTTTAAAATGCATTCTGGCTTCAGTAAGCAGGAACAATATGTATGGCTTGCTGCTATCTCCTTTGTAGTACTAAATATTTATTTGTTCCACAATACCAATACAGAAATATAAAAGCATTTAAAGAGCACTTGAAGAAATAGTTATAAAATGAATTCAGTTATTCTGAGCATTAATCATTGTCATCTTACTATGTTAAACACTCAGTAGTTTAATTCAGTGCACTCAAATTCTCCTTTTCCTAGGAGTAGAACTGTGGGGAATAAATGTAGACTGTTTTATCAAGGAAAGCAAGAGTTAACTTTTTATATATTTGTAATTGGTAAGATTTCTTTTAATATAGAATATAGACCAAATATTATATATTTATGTGAGCACGTAAATACAAGCAAGCCTTTGGTATGTGTACGTGCATACTTTTTGGAACCAGAGCCAGAAAATAAGCAATAGCTTTGTAACATGTCGACAGAGATCATTCTATATTTCCATAGTGGGTAATAATAAGTCTATCTGTAGTAGTCAGTGACTTGACAGAGGGGGCTAGGAGAAGACCGAAGGAGGACAGGAAGGGGATGGAGAAAGATGGGAACAAGAATGGGGGAAGAGGGGCGCCTGGGTGGCTCAGTGGGTTAAGCCTCTGCCTTCGGCTCAGGTCATGATCCCAGAGTCCTGGGATCAAATCCTGCATCGGGCTCTCTGCTCATCGGTGAGCCTGCTTCCCCCTCTCTCTCTGCCTGTTTCTCATCCTACTTGTGATTTCTCTCTCTGTCAAATAAATAAATAAAATCTATAAAAAAAGAAAAAAAAGAATGGGGGAAGAAAGAGGTAACTCTTTGTCGGAGGTGGATTATGTAAGCCTGCCTCAACTCCAAAGGAAAACAAAATCCAAAAAGCTATAATGTACTGAATTCTCCCGGTTTACATTCTGAGGATCATTGACATACCTCAAAGGAGGACCAATTATTTAATTTTAGGCAAATTGATAAGTAGACGGAATATGGTACAATTCAAATATGAAATCATTAATAATTGTTGTAGAACGTTTTTAAGATGTTTTACACAGTATAAATTCATTATCATGAACCAGGATGTGTGCTCATCAAGCAAGAGCCTAAATATTTGATTCATCTGAAGACTTTTAGGGAAAGCTTTGAAGATGTATTACATTCATCATTTTATCATATGGTAATGACACTAAGTTTGATTCTATACATTCTTTTACATGTGATTTTTAGTGATATCAAGTGAATTTAGCAGAGGTTTAACAGAAATGCTAACTCCACAAAGTCAGAGTTTTCAAGAATTAAATGTTATTAAGGAACACAGAATGTAGTTTCAAGTATTCCTGCTTGGCAAAAGTTTGGAATGACGTTTTAACTCAAGAACATATCAAAAAATGATAGTGGTTTATAATGTATTAAAGAAATTGTTTTGTTATTTTGCTCAGAATTTTGTATAATCCTAAAAAGTTACCTTAGTAATTTTTTTTTTTTGGTCCGTTTTCTAACTATGGTATTTTTTGTAGGCTTTGGTTGAGAATGGAATTCAATAGGGCATTGGGATTTACAAAGATATTGAAAGACTGACAGATAAAAATTCAATTTATCACTGTTTTAGAAGAAAGTAGTTTAAAACAGCTCACTGGGAAGCTGTGACAGTTTCCCTGTAAGTCAGGGAAATTCCACCTGTCACATTAAGCAACAGAAATGTGGGTGGATCAGGACATTCACCAGGAAGCTGATGTGTCTGGTCAAACTTCCTCTGAGAAGCTTGTTCTTCTTTTGCTGCCCTCCTAACCTTGCATTCTTGCCCTTCATTGGCAATCCCTAATCTGAACCTGTGCGAAACGATGTCTGAACAATGTATCACTTCTCTTCAGTGATAAAGAAGAAGTCTTTATAGAAAGTTTTGGGTTAAAAGAGGTGATATTGGGGGGTCTGGGTGGCTCAGTGGGTTAAAGCCTCTGCCTTCGGCTCAGGCCATGATCCCGGGGTCCTGGGATCGAGTCCCGCATCGGGCTCTCTGCTCAGCAGGGAGCCTGCTTCCTCTTCTCTCTCTGCCTGCCTCTCTGCCTACTTGTGATCTCTGTTTGTCAAATAAATAAATAAAATCTTAAAAAAAAAAAAAGAGGTGATATTGGTAGAAAATGAATAATCTCAAGTATTAACTTTTATTTCTCCTTCTAAATAGTGGAAAATCACATTGCCTCGAAGAGATAATTAAATAATGAAATTATTGATAATGGGATAATTAAATAATTAGCATAACATCGTTAGCATTTATTTTGCACATTTTAATACACAAATCAAATGATTTACGAACTTAAAGTTTCTCACCTGATACTCAAAGCATTTTAAAAAGCAATTTAGCCTATTTTCTTAAACTTATCTCCCGATCATTTCCTAAACTGTATAATCAGCACCAGCTTTCCCTACTCATATGTGTTTGTTCATGCTAGCCCTCTACTTGAATGAATTAGCCTTATAGTCTAGTTAATCTAAATTTTACCTATACATCAAATTCATTGTTCTCAGCTGACCTGAAGATGGTTTGAATCTTATTCAGTTGCTGATTTGGGGAGCTCCTAAAAATTTTTGAAGGAGGATTGCACTGCAAATTCAAGTCTAGCCTTTCCAAGTGTTCGGTTGTTCTTGTTTTTTTTTTTTTTTTTTTTAAAGATTTCATTTATTCATTTGACAGAGATCACAAGCAGGCAGAGGCAGGTAGAGAGAGAGAGGAAGGGAAGCAGGCTCCCCGCCGAGCAGAGATCCTGATGTGGGGCTTGATCCCAGGACTCCAAGATCATGACTTGAGCTGCAGGCAGAGGCCTTAACCCACTGAGCCACTCAGGTACACCTGTTGTTGTTTTTAATAAGTCTTTATCCTTCCTGCACAACTCCCAGCCAGTGTTTATTGAGTATTTAACTAATCTTAGGTGCTCTTATTGGGATTAGGGACCCTGGCTGCCTGAAAGTACTATCTGCACTAATTCAATGGTTAAATCTTAAATGATTCTGATAAAGGTCCTAGAATAGAAAATTGTATATAATTCCAACAAGGATTGGTGCTATTTTTGCTATTATTCTCTGTTACATAGTGTAAAGTCCTAAAGGCCATTGCTCATAAGTGCATTTTATGTGTAGGTTTCCTCTGAGCTGCATGATATAGGAGACAGTTCTCTCAGAAAATTTCAGCTTGACAGTCCAGAAATACTTGAGGTCTATACCCAGAGTGGGATTGGTGAATAATCAAAGAAGCAAGGGCGCCTGGGGGCTCAGTGGGTTAAAGCCTCTGCCTTTGACTCAGGTCATGATCCCAGGGTCCTGGGATTGAGCCCCGCATCAGGCTCTCTGCTCAGTGGAGATCCTGCTTCCTCCTCTATCTGCCTGCCTCTCTGCCTACTTGTGATCTCTGTCTGTCAAATAAATAAAATCTTAAAAAAAAAAATGTCCATACTACCCAAAGTCATCTACAGATATAATCCATTCCCCAGCAAAATACCAACAAAATTAAAAAAAAAAAATCAAAGAAGCAGCAAACTCTTTTTGATTTCATTCTCCCACTCAGCTTTATCAGGAAAAAAGAAAGAAACAAAAATGATGTTAGCTTATTTCTTAACTGACTCCAGAATGAATTCCTCAGTTGGTTAAATATTTGGAATTGAAAGTGATATTATTGATTAACACTTAAAAGTCAGTCATATTTATAATTTCAGAAATTATTTATTTTCTCCTATAATTAAAAAACTTTAAATTATCTTATTTTTATCTTCAATAGTATCCAACATAGTATCTTATAATTTATGCATCTAGTATACATGATATAATGGTAATATATAATATAACATATATACTACATAAATATTTATACTCTGTTTTTTTTTAGTATTAGACCCTGTATTTCCATTCACACATGAACACACACACACACAAAATGTTCTATGTACAGCTTATATGATTAGATAAACAACCACATTGTCTGTTGTTTCTGTAAATCCTGGAGTATTCCAAGAGGACTGTTTAGTTTGAATACTTCAATACATGACTTGAGAAGCATAGTTAAGTAGCAATAAATGGTTGCTAAGCTATTTTTAGAAAACCTTAAGTTCAACTAACGTTAAGCTTTAATTTTGCTGAATAGATTATGCAGTTTATAGAAAATTCACATTTTATTTGCTTAGTACAATAGTGTCATATGGAAAACTTTGGTCTCAAAATATAAGAGGGAAAAGAGAGCTGATATGACTAGAAGCCAGAAACAAAACAATTCCATTTAATTTTTCTGAATGTTGTAAAATATAAATCTCCAAAATGTATAATGTAAATTTTATTAACTGTTAATGAATTGTGGAGTTGTCTTTTTTTTTTTTTTTTTAATTTACCTTTACGATCATCAAGGGCAAGGTTATGACAAATGTTAAGTGCTGCTTCATGGTAAGTGAGCTGATAATAGAAAATGCCCATTTAGGTACAGTCATTCTAGTCCAGTCTATGGTACAGATTTACTGAGCACTCTGAACTTTTTTATGTATATATGCAAAATAATTCTATTTTTCTCCAGTAACTTTCACTCAGTTTCTGCTACTTTCCCTTTTAGTCCATTAATGATATTTAAAGTTTATCACATTGAAGCACATACTTCGCAATGACAATTACCTTAGAGACATAAAATAGAGAGTGTAGAATATCTAATTCAACCTATTTCAATATAAAACTTCAGTTTCATATATAATCCAACACTAGTCTCCTCTGTTTCCAGGACCTGCCAGATTCTCTCTCCTTGGAGGCTTAGATGGTATCTTAACTGTTTTCACTCCTCTTTCCTCACACTCATCTGCCTCTTAGTATTCCAGAGTCAGGAGGGGGGAAAGAAAAATTTGGAAGACATAGTCATTTCCTAAGGCTGCCATAACAAAGTATGACAAATGGGTGGCTTAAAGCATTAAAAATGTATTTTCACAAATTATGCTGGAAGCTAGAAGTCTGGAATGAAGGGTCATCTCGTTCCGTCTGAGGTGTTTGAGAGAGAATCTATTCCAGGCTCTTTCCCAGTTTTATGGTGATGACCAACAATCATGTCATTCCTTGCCTTGTAGATGCATTTAATACTCCAATCTCTGCCTCTATCTTCACATGGTATTCTCCCCCATGTCTCCGGGTCTTCTTATAAGAACACCAGAGATTGGATTAAAAGCTCACCCTACTCCAAATGACTGTAACTTAATGAAATACACCTATAGGGACCATATTTCCAGATAAAGTCGCATTTTGAGGTAATGGGTGTTAGTATTCCAACATAGATTTTCCTGGGGGCATAATTCAATCCATACAGAAGAAATGTACATAAAAATACAAGCAAAAAAATCCTTTGCTTAATTGGTGATGCTTAATACGTTCTTAGCTCTCTGATGAAAAGTATGTATGATTCTGGGGGCAGGATGCATAAGCTCTCCATTGCATGATTCCCGACATGGGAAATTTGTTCGTTGGCTAACCCCTCATTCAACACCTGCCTCTCTGGTCTATTCCACAGCCATCTCCTATTGGCATGTCCTTATCTGACAGCTCATATTCTGGGTGGGTGACCATAAACTGTACCTAGCAATTTTCAACCTAAACTGCAGAAAACACATCCTTTGCCTGACCAAATCATGGGACTATCAGCTGAACCATTGTTTTCTTTCTGCCCTGTCATGTCTCTCAGATTGTTTTTTCCCACTCACTCAAATTCCTACAGAATTCTGATCAACAAATGCATTCCCTGAATAATAATCAAGTGGGAAGTGAATGGCCTAGCTTTCAAACAATCGCTGTTATCTCCGAGCTTGTTTGTTTTATAATCCACCTCTTTGACTAGGCAGCGGGAAATGTTTCATAAGATTTGACCATTCTGTTCTTGTTGTGTAACAGATAAAAGGCAGATTTTTGTTTGTTTGTTTGTTTTTGTTACAGCTCTAGATAAAAGAAGGCTGCCAGGCAGGGTTGCAATTTAGCACAACGAAGTAACAAGCTAGAGCAGTAAAGGACAGGAGTCCCTCCAGCAAGCAACGTCCGGTTAGCTAGAGCCTCTGAGCAACTTGGGAATTGCCAATCTGAATAATTTCATAGGCTCTGGGGCAAGGGACTTTCCCTAGTTGTCTGGCACTTGGCCCTGAGGCAATTAGGGTGGGTTGTTGTAGCTCCAATTTTAAGAGTCCTATGAGGGAAGTGGGTGGAGTTGTGGACTTAGTGGCTGCTCAGAAAGGGAAACTAACTGACTTCAGAACTGGATCAAGATAGTATCATTAAAAAACAAAACAAGGGGCACCTGGGTAGCTCAGTGGGTTAAGCCTCTGCCTTCAGCTCAGGTCATGATCCCAGGGTCCTGGGATTGAGCCCTACATCGGCATCGGGCTCCCGCTCAGCAGGGAGAGCCCGCTTCCCTTCCTTTCTCTCTGCCTGCCTCTCTGCCTACTTGTGATCTCTGTCATTCAAATAAATAAATAAAATCTTAAAATAAATAAATAAATAAAATTAAACACACACACACACACACACACACACAAACAAGAACTGTATTATAGGGAAGAACCTTACTCTTAACCATAATGAAAAGGCTAAAGGAATGATCTCTCACCAAAATCACCATGTACTACTGGTGCTATGTCTTCTTTAACTTGCTTGATTGGGGTATCTTAGTTTACATCCTTCCTAATATCCTTCCAGTCTGAGCAGTGTGCATTTCGGTGCCTCTTGACAGTCTCCTTTACACTTTGGTGGTACTCTGATCCTACTTTTTTCAGCTTTGGAGTTTTAGTAAAGAGCTTTTCATCTGTTTGCGACAGGAAAGAAAAAAATCCATTTAGCATCCTTTTCCTGATGGCGCTTAGTAGGCTCTATGTCTTTAATAAGATGCATTCTGATTAATAAAACCAATATTCCCTATTAAGAAAGAGAACACTAATGTCCTGGGACACAAAGATAAATTTACCTGTCTCTGATTTATCTCCTTCAACCCTAAGTATTCTTTAAAATCTTTTATGTTTGCAGCAGATAGAAAAGCATCGCTGGCCAACCCATTACTGAATAAATGGTGTGTTCGGTTCTCTTCAAATGATCAAGATTTAAGGCTTTTCTCAGGAGAAGCTTTCTGTAATAATTTTAAAATCAAGGCAGAGGAAACTCTGAGACCTACTGAGCATTCTCCAGGTGAAACAATAAAGCACCTTGGAAGGGATTTTCTTTCAACCTCTTTCTCCTATTACTCCGCTGTCTATCTAGTATCTTCAGAGTTTATGTGGCTTATAAAGACAAGAGAAATCAAGGAAGGGTGATATTTCTTTCTTAACATTCTAGAACAACAGTGACTAAAGAGTTTTCCTTAGAACACTAGTCACTCGGTTGCTCTAAAAATATAAATGGAGTGTGGGGGAGAAAATAGGAGTCCCTAGCCAGACAATTTTGGGAAATTCAGCTTCAACAAAAGAAAAACTTCTTTTGCAGCTTTGTAACGTGATTTAAAATGTGAAATGATAAAAAGAATTTTTCAGCAAATTTGCCACTTAACATAGTTTAAATTAAACATCAAAATTTTCTGACCACAGTTGTTTCCAACAGATAACATTTTAGTGATTCTAGTGGATACTTTTTCAGTGTTTAACATCTTTGGACTTGGGAGGCATAGTGAATTTGTTAAGATCTCATTCTCACCATTGTTTAGGTGACAGTACTGACATTTTTATCATTGTTTGTTTGTGTATGCTTGAACTTCTTCATGACTTTTCGTGTGGTCGTCACTTCAGTTTGTGAATTATTGTTATACTTTTGTTGAATTTAACTGTCACTTAAAACTTTTTTCCATTTGTTTTCGGAAATATCCCATGGAAACTATATAGTTAGACAAAGGGAGAGCCTAAGTATTTGCAGAATAGATCTCATTAGCTTGAAAGAACAATCAGGAGAAAAGAGTGGAACACTTTAAGACACGCTGAATCACTTGCCTTATAACTATATAAAAATCTAAGAAGTTTTAATATATGACCATGGCTGTTACTAAAATTGGACTCTCTCTGGGGTGCCTGGGTAGCTCAGTGGGTTAAATAAAGCCTCTGCCTTCGGCTCAGGTCATGATCTCAGGGTCCGGAGATTGAGCCCCGCATCGGGCTCTCTGCTCAGTGGAGAGCCTGCTTCCCCCCACCCCCCTGCCTACTTGTGATCTCTATCAAATAAATAAATAAAATCTTCTAAAAATAAAAATAAAATAAAATTGGACTCTCTCTCTTACTCTATCTCCACTTAAACACATGTGGAAATGACACTGAAAATTTATATTAAATTTATATATGTGAAATATAAACATTCCTTGATTAAACATAACTGATACAGAGGTCACTTTTATAGTTTATACAATGAATAATTAAAAGATTTTTAAGATTTTACAGATTTTAAGGTTTATTTATTTATTTTATTTTATTAGAGAAAGAGAACAAGAAAACAGGTGGGGAGGGCAGAGAAAGAGGGAGAGAGAAAATCCCCAGCAGGCTCCCTACTGAGTGTGGAGCCCAATGCAGACTGGATCTCAGGACCCTGAGATCATGACCTGAGGTGAAATGAAGAATCTGACACCTAACCAACTGAGCCACACAGGTGTCCCAAACATGTTTTATTTGTTAATTTTTTTAAAATATTTTTATTTATTTATTTAACAGACAGATCACAAGTAGGCAGAGAGGCAGGCAGAGAGAGAGAAGGAAGCAGGCTCCCCACTGAGCAGAGAGTCGATGCAGGGCTTGATCCCAGGACCCTGGGATCATGACCTGAGCTGAAGGCAGATGCTTCATAATCTGAGCCACCCAGGTGCCCATCCAAACATGTTTTAATTAAGCAGACACACACATGCACGTATGCAAGAAAATGATGCATAATAATTTTTTACTTTGCAAATTACATAATAAAATTGTCACAATGTTTTCTTCTGAACAGATTATACCAGTTGCTTATGCTCAAGGTCTAAGACAATAAAGTGGATTCAGAGAGATAAGGGAGGGGTAGTGCAGTATTTAACTGGATTATCAGAGAAGGCCCATTGAGAAGTAAGATTTGAACAGAGGGAGTTAGTCATTTAAAATAATATTCCACTCTCATCCCCACTACCCCCAGCAATCCTCAGTTTGTTTTGTGAGATTAAGCGTCTCTCATGGTTTATCTCCCTTTTTGATCCTATCTTGTTTCATGAACATTGGGGAGGGTATGTGCTATGGTGAGTGCTATGACGTGCGTAAGCCTGACAATTCACAAACATGTACCCCTGGAGCAAATAATATATTATATATTAATAAAAATAGTTAATTTATAAAACCTGGCTCATAAAAATAATAAATAAATAAATAAATAAATAAATAAATGAAATAAAATTACATTACAGGCAGCAGAGCAGCCAGTACTAAGGCCTTAAGGGTGAAAAGTAATTGACATACTTGACAGAAAGCAAGGAGCCAAGAAATATTGGAGTAGGGTGAGTGAGGAAGAGTTGGGTAGGAAATGACTTCAGAGATATAATGGAGAGTAGATCTAGAATGTCTGTCTCACTTTGCCTATTGTTATTCTTGTTTTAACTCTGAAAATCCTCTCAGTAAGCCCCTGAGTCCTGGCAATCAAGACATTTGATTGCCCGATTGCCTTCTAGGGGTTTGTAGGATAATTAAAGATTGTAAATAGAGGAGTCAGTGATAACTCCTGTGTGTCTGGGGACTCAGTCCACCCTGAGATGGACTCTGGGCGGGATACATTTGAAGGGAAAAAATAAATTTTGGGAAAGTTAAATTTGAGATATCTGTAGGATATATGTGTTTAGATCATACAAGTTTAGAATTCACAAGAGTAATGTTGGGAATTGTTTGCCTACATAGGGTATCAAAGTTATGAAACTAGGTAACTGAGAAGAGATTATAGAAGTAGAAGAATAAAAAGAGAGATGAATTCTATGTCATAGAGTACACACTAAAGATCAATGGCAAACTCAGAGCAGTTTGTCAATTTTTGATCATGAAAGTACTATAAGCAGTTAGTTTTTTTAATATTACATGCTCTTTTTAAAGAGACCAAACTCTAAGATCATTAAAAATATAAATAAAAGAGTAATTTAAAAGGCTTGAAAGTTCAGCACACTAAATTTTCCTTGGTGTTCTTTTCTCTCTGGAACCTTTCTTTTGGTAGGGGTTAAAAAAAAAAAAAAAAAGATCTTCATAGGAAACATGCTTATTGAGATATTTCCATTTATAGAATTAATATTGCATGATGTAATTTACTCATTCTATAGCTATATCCATGCCTGAACTCATACTACATAGTTTAATATATAATTAAGTTAAAAAGAACAGTAGAGGAATTGGATCTTTTTATGAACAGATTGAAGATTCTATGCTTTACCTTAAATATATGAAAATAGATAACCAACATGACCGATGTGCAAAAATAAAAGAGAACATCCTGAGTAGGGTGGAAAATTGTACTCCCGTAGCAAATGTCCTTTGGTTGGGGCCAGCACAACTAGCACAATGCATATCAGAATTCCAGAACTTGGTGGAAGATGGAAAGTGTGATTATCATTAATGCTTTCAGTGAAAAGTTATAAACCCTTTTCTTCAGAAGTCAAAATGCCATTCTAATTTTAAATTAAAATGAAGTATGTTGGAATATAACAACTGCTATCTGGCAGCAAATTAAGCAGGAAAAGTAGGGTGACAGGGGTCCAATGGAAGATAACACGAAAGCCTTCACTGAGAAGATCACATTTGCTAAACAAGAGTAGTGTTCCAGCTGGAAGGAGCATAAGAATGTGTGTCAAGAGCGTAGGGGTTTATCTGACTATTTTTAACAAGTTTGAGGTCTTAGAGCAGAATAAGTGAGCAGAGAATTGTCAAAGGTGAGATCAGAGAAAGAAAGGAAAGACAGATCATAAAGGTTCCGTTGGAAGAGCTTTGGCTATTATTATGGGGACAGTCGATGCCTTTGGAGGATTCTGAGAAAGGGAGAGACAAAATACATCTTTAATATAAATAGGTGAGAGTAGCCTGTGAAAGACGTAACCCAGGTGAAAGATGGAGTTGCAAGCTGTGGCTTTCATCAGGGTGTTGTCAGGAGGGATGAGGAAAAAGAGTCAGTTTCAGGGGATTTGGAAGAAATAACTAACAGACTTTGCTGATGGATTACATGTGCGGTGTCTCGGTGAGAGGAATACAGAATGACTTAAAGCTTCTGGCATGGACCACTGGTAGAATTCTATTTTTGATTAACTAAGGAAGGAAAGACGTTAGGTGGAGCAGGTTTGGTCAGGCATAGGAGAGGTAAATCTCAGAAGTGTGGTTTTGAATACAGGTTTCTTCCACATTCTGAAAGTTTGTGCCATTTTGCTGTCATGAAAGACCTATGTTAGAATATAATGGCTTTTTTTCTGTATAAGCAAAAATTCTCTTCACATTTCTTTTGGTTGATGAAAACAGTTATTATGGAAGGTCTTTGGTAAAAGCAAAGTATATAAGACCAACTTTTGGAAAGGAGGAAGATGCTCTTTGCTTTCTGCCATTTTGGCTTAGGAAAGGTTTCATAAGAATGTTCTCATTTTGGCTAGCGAGGAAAACCTGTATATTATATTTCATGATGAATATTTTAAGTAGGCTTAATTATAATGAAGAAAATTAAACCCAAGATTAGCTTTAAAAATATTAATTTTAAAGAGCTATTTCTTTTTTTAGGGATTTAATTTTAGAATTAGGGCTATCTTAGACATATATGCTTAATTGTATCAAAGGTTACATTTTTCTAGTTTATGGGTTTCTTCCATCACCTGAACATATAAATATATTTTGCTGGATATTTTAGATAGTAAAATACCCATATAATCTATATCTATATTAGTTTTATATTACTGTGTAACAGGTTATATAAACATAGAGGCTTAAATAACACCCACCGTTAACTCACAGTTCATGGATCATGAGTTCAGGCGTGGATTAACTGGATCCTCTGGTCAGGATCCCACAAGGCTGCAATAAATGTGTTCCCCTTGGTGTAGGTTTCATTTGCAGGATCTGCTGCAAATGAATGAAAGACCTCATTCAGGGTCTTCCTGGATTTAGTTCCGTGTGGTTGGAAGACGGTTCTCTTTCTCGCAGTCAGCAGGAAGCCACTCTCAGTCCTAGGAGATGCATAGTTGCCTTGTCACGTGCCCAACCTAATCAAGTTCACAACAGAAATATTGCTTTTTTCTAGGACAGCAAGAACACATCTGATGTTTCATCTTTTAAAGCCTCCTTTAATTAAACCTACTTCAAGATCATCTTCTTTTGATTAACTGAAAGTCCACTGATTAATAACCTAATCACAAGAGTTGACATTCTATCATATTCACAGATAATGCCCACATTTAAGGGGAGGTGATCACACGGGACATTTACGGAAAGAAGCTATAACATTAGGGGCCTCTTAGAGTCCTTCCTACCACATTTACCCTAAATTTTATCATCTTCCTAATGACAAATTAGAATATTGCTACTGGTAATATCAATATAACACATAAGTTTATGAGTCATGATGCATTTCTTAGTATGACTCACTCCATCTGCAGTATTTCTGGTGATATTAATTAATGCTCTAATAAATATATTCAGTTATGAAATTGAGTAAAATAGGCACTTATTAGAAATCACAGAAAAACTTGACCTTTGTATAATTTCCATTGCCAAATAACTAAGCAACATTCAGGACATAATGCACCATTGGTTCTAACTTTTATTTGAAAGAAGGTTAAAAAGAGGAAATAAATTTTCTTTATTGAAACTCAATATACACTTTTATTTTTCCTATAACCTAAGATTAATGAGCATATGAGGTTTTGATAAATGGTCTATTAAAACAGAAAAATTACATAGAAAGAATGAAAGACAGCCATTACTATGAACAAGCAGATGTTTTCTTTTCATATTATTCTGCAGGCTTTCATCAGACAGTCCTAATTACAGTCTGTACACTGGTATTCTTGCAATTCAAACCATTAACCTTCATCTGAAGCATGAGTGTCTGCATAAGGTACATTGTCACTGAAATGCTCTTTCTCTGTGGAAGTATATGCTTGCTCACAGAATGAAAAGACTATTGAATGGACTTAAGGTTCATTTTCTGTTCCAGTGGGGGGAAAAAAAGTCCTAAATTCCTCTCCAACAGCTCAGAATGAGACATAGTCTATATAGCCATTTTCAAGGAGAAACAAAAATATTTTAATTATAGAATCAGTAATAATGTATTGCTGAAAAATAGTTTGGCTAAAAATGAAGAGAAATACAAAGAGAATTAGAGGAATAATTTAGCAGTTACAAAAGGAATGATGTGCAATTATAATGTACAATTAAATTCAAGGCTATTCTTCACAAAAGAAAAGGGAAAATGGCATACCCAAATAATAGATACTTTGTTTAAAATGTAGTTTTGTTTTCCTTAATTACTACTTAAGATTCAGATTTTTTTCTTTTAGGGTTATAAGAGCAAATAATCACTAGTTTCTTTCATTTCTATAGTATAAGCTTAATAAGATAGAAGAATATTGCATGCATTAGTTTATGTCTGCTGGTGAAGTCTGAATACGAACTTGAGCAGAAAAATCACTTGATTCATGTTTTCTCTCAATTAAACCTTCAAATGTTAGAAGGAAGAAATGATGATGACAACGAACAAAACACATTTAAATTATTTTCTTCCTTAAAAAATGGTGTATATTTCTATTGATAGTTTTTTTTCCACAGAGGAAAAGTAATTTTAATATATGTAAATGACAAAATATCTTCTATCAGCTGGATTTGATACAATCTGCTTAGTATATTTTTCCTCAAATCCAAGGAGTTTCATCTTTTAATGGGTTTCTTTAAATATATTCAAGGTGAAATGCTTTCAGACACATTTATTCCAAACATCATTAACTCATTTCTCAGATAGTAAGGTACATTTTGAAAATATGAAGTATGTAGAATTTTAGAACTGAAAGAGACCTCAAGAATCATCTAGGACCATTCTTTCATATAAATTATGAGATTGGCTGGCACCTAAGTGTATGAAGCGGTTAGTTATAACAATTATTCAATAAATTAATTAATTGATCTTAAATTCCTACTTAGCTAATGAACAAATAGAGATTTTGAAACATGGGTTTCTGGACACCAAGTTCAGTATTTTCAATGTTAAATAGTTAAATTTTATTAAAACAGTCTCTATGACTACTTCCTATGTATTTCTTGACATGTATTATTTAAAAAAATCATTTTTAATGTGAAAATATCAGTGTTTTGCTGTGGGATCAAAAATTTAATCTTGATAAATTACTTCACAATGGGATTTAGAAATTTGGGGCCCTAATTTCACTGGAGTTTTTGAGAGTTCACTGTTATTTTACATGGAATTAATCTCAATACTTTTGCTATAAAATTGTTTATATGTTACCTTTAACTCCTGTTTCCATATCACAGACCATGGGTTTGGATTTCATGAAATGACATGTACAAGAAATTTTCAGTTGCTTCTGCATACTTTGGGTAATGCATACTTTCCAATAAGTTTGAAGTATTAGGTATATTTGGTATCATCTACTAATGAAGTAAATAGCTTGTTATTCTTTTTGACTTTATAAAATTTGACATTTTATCCTAAACTTCAAAGTTTACACCCAGTTGTCTCAAAGGAAGAATTTTAAATTACTATCTTAATTACTAGCTACTATATGTTTTAGTCAGAGTACAGATGGAAGAAGAATTATATAAAATAAAGTAGTGAAATTTTAGATCTTTGAATTGGATCAAGAGTAGAGACTTTCTCAAAGGTTATTGTACTAATTGGATTAATACATGAAAGTAACTTAGCTCAATGCCTTGCATATAGCAATCAATTATATCATCCATTATTGTTATTAAGTCTGATAATAGGGAAAGTGATAATGAATGGAATATTTGGTTTTCCAGGTCTTTCACTGTGTGGATGCATTTATTAGTCCATCAGTCTTGAAAATTAGTAGACTATGTGCTAAAAACTAAATATATTTATGAACTTGATAAAAGTACATTTAATGTAGTATATTTTTTAAATCAAAGAATAAAAGTTGCCGATAAATCTTGCCATCTTTAAGACAGTGTGTCAATAAACACAATGCTATTGTTTTAAAATAAATGAAACAAAAATTCAATTTCTTCAGAGCCATGGAGTTTCCTCACTTTTATGAGTCATGGATGTGTCACAGATCCCATATTTACTGTATTGAACAACTTCTGCCTCACAAAGAATGAGTCATGGTACATGCTTTTAAGAACCCTCTCATACAAGTTGGGTCAGTATATGTGACAGAACTACCCAATCAGAATCTTGATTTAATTATTCAACAAATAGTTATAGATGCGTGGTAATTGAATGTAAATATGCAAATAAAAAGAAAGCATTGTGCATTACAATACAATCAAATATGATAGAATAAATGAAAAGAATAAATTATTTAAGGAAATGCAGCAAACACAGTGGTGATTTCAACAAGTGTAAAATATATATATATATTGCAGACAATGAATTGCCAATTTGTAGAACAGGGCACTATGGTGCTGTAACTTGCTTCCATGCTGTCCTGCCCCACAAATGTCAAGGTTCATTTTTTGTCCTAACAAGAGTGAACACTTTTATGGGTGTTACTCTGACTGTTTTGTGTATATGAGCTTACTTCATACTATAACAACCTATGTAGCTAGAACCATTAACGGTGCCGCCTTTTACAGATGAGAAGTCATGTAACTTACCTAAGGCCACAGAATGTGGAGGTGAGAAGAAGATTTAAACTTGAGCAGTCTGTTTCACAGTTTGATCTCACGGTAACTCCATCAATCTAGCCTTCTTCCTCTTTAATATCACTCTGTTCTCTAACTGAATCCTACTGTTCTTCAAGATTCTGCACAGTAAGTCTTATTAGTCCAGCCTATGAATGCAAGAACCCAAACAGCATTAAGTTACATGATTTGGGTTTTTTTTTTAAGCTGTTCTCTGACATTCCCTCCTACACTTATCTATCTATGCATCTATCATCTATCTACCTATCATTTCAATTATCATGACCCTTCTCTTCCTCATCTATTATTGATAGAGTTACTTCTTCAGCTCTACAACCAGCCTGGAAGACAGTTGAAGAAAGTGTCTAAAACTTCATTTCATATCTTTTTTTTAAATTCTAACAATTAGTTGGCATACATTATGCTAAGTATTTTAGATACATTATTTCAGCTCGCAATAACTGAATAAAATTGGCCATTTAAAAATAATTTATATATTGGGGCACCTGAATGGCTCAGTGGGTTGAACCTCTGCCTTTGGCTCAGGTCATGATCTCAGGGTCCTGGGATCGAGCCCTGCATCGGGCTCTCTGCTCGGTGGGGAGCCTGCTTGCTCCTCTCTCTCTCTCTCTCTCTGCCTGCCTCTCCACCTACTTGAGATTGAAATAAATAATATCTTTAAAAAATCATTTATATATTAGTGGGAGATAATAATCCCACTTATCTTTCTTAGGAAAATTTGTATAGACTGATGCTGATCACACTATGGAAATATTTACACTGAGGTTTCAGATATGGTTGAATCCCATGCCTTACTCATTCTCAAAGTGACACAGTGTGTCAAAATAAATTTGTTTTTCCTCCATCTGGCTTTCAGCTTTCAATTCAGTATTATTTCACTTGATGAAAACATTAATTACTACATTTAAATTATAAATGCTGTAAATAAGGTAATTTAGTATTGGAATCAGATTAATATTCACTGATAATCTTTTGCGAAGACTTCTCATATACCAACAGTGCAAAATTAAGAATAAATAACAAGTAATAAAACTATTAGTGCATTAGGTTAAAGAGAACTGGAGAGGTTACCAAGAAAGATAATCTAGGTAAAATGAATTTGTTCTAATGACTTTGTATTCTTGTCATAATTCCATTTATCTTTTGTATTTCCTATGATGGGTTTGTCTTTTCTTCATGGGTCTTTGTTTCCAAATGGCAAAGCAAAACAAATCAAGTCAAAACAAAACAAAAATACCCCTAGAACAATATATTTTAAGTGCTGGATATGCCTTCTTAGAAGAAATAATGAAGAGTGAATATTTTTCCCCAGGTGAATCTCTTGCCTGGGGTTTCTTCTCCAACAGCAAAACGCTATTTTTAAATCTTCGAGTGCTTTAGGGAAGAGAAGCACTACAGGGGTGTGTGGGTTAGAGCTAATGAGCAGAATGGTACCAGTTATGCTTTTCACTTTTCATCTTGGCCTGAACTTGTATTAAAGGAGGAAATGTAAGGAAGGGGCCATTTAGGAAATAGAGTTTTAAAGAAATAAAAGATACAGCTATTGCCAACAACAAAAAAATAGAGCCCTTTCTTAATCCACAAGTGATAATATATGGAATTTAGTGTTGGATATCATGAACAATATAAACAGAACTTTTGGAAAAACAAAAGGTTTATTACATTTATCTTAAAATCTTCAGTCCACTTTTAAAAATGAAAAGCTTAAATAAGTCATGATGAGCAAATGGTGAAAACACAAAATACCAGAAAATGATATTTACTAGTTTAAAGAGGCTTGCATAAACAAACTTCAAATTTTAGTGTTTTTTGTAAACAGTGGACACCTTATCTTTGTGTGTGCAAATGCACAGTCCAGAAAAACAATGTTTTTGCTTACTTCTGAGGGAAAAAAATGCTGAATTAGGAAAAAACAATAAAATTTACACACACAGAATTCAATGTTTTACAGATTTAAAAAATTTCTAAAATCACTTAGCATAATTTCTGCTTATACAGTGTAATTTTCAAGGCCAGGCATTGCATTTTTTTATTATTGCTGTTTTTGCGTGTAGAATATAGTTACTTCCTAAATATTTTTTCCTCAAATTAATTTAATTCACAAAAAATTAAAATATCACATTTTTCTTCAAATTCTGTAGGATAAGTAATATTATGGGAGAAATATATGGTATATCTGTATGTGTTGTCTAACATTATTTGAATTAGCATACAAAAAATTAGGTAACACTATGTTTTTAAGAGAAATTGATGTCCCAACTATAGGTATTTAAAATTATTTCTTACTGCCAACAAATCAAAATTGTAAATTTTCAAACCAGAGTATTATGAAACACTGAAAACCACATACATTATAAGAAATTGCATGCTGTCTAAAATTTTTAAAAATTAGAATGCTTCCAAAATGAAAGATTTAGCACAAAACTGTAAAATAATCCACATTGTGTATTCCTTTTTGAGAATAGCTTCCACTGAATCCATATTTCCATCCAGCCACTACTCTGTTCCTCTGTGTGTCAGACTTTTTGAAAGAATTATGTTCTTTCCAATCCCTCTCAACTTATTCTCTCTTGAACTTACTCTCTTGATTCCCAAAACTCCAATGACTTTATTCTCATCCAGGTCATTAGTAAAATCCATATTGCTAAAACCAATGGACAAAACTTAGACCTTATCTTCCTAACCTCTTGGTGGCATGAAGTATAGTGGTTTATTTCAAATACAGTGGTTTACTCCATCCATCCGGATGTGCTGTCTTTATTTGGATTAGAACTGGAAGCCCCTAGTAAGTTTCACATTAGCATTTTGAAACACATAAAAATTCTCACTGTGATGTTCCTTCTGTCTTGGATAACTTATCACAGCCTTTTTAGAAGTTTCTTCTTTCATTCCCAGTGAGTGCCTCATGCGTTCAGTTTAGTATTCTTTGCACTTCTTGTATCTCCTTTCTGAACTGTCCTACTCTAACTCTCTTAAAATGCCCTCTATATGTTATGTTTTCCATATATATGTTACATGCCTTGATCTTTTCTCTGAAATTGGAACCAATTTATCTATCCCCTTACTCTACCTCTCCATTTGGATTTTATATCTGTATCTGTATATATATTATATATAAATCTATATCTAGAGATCCAACTTCACAGAAAGAAAAAAATTTTGTCACTGAAATGCCTTTCTGCGGGAGTTAGAAGTGCCTACAGATTCTAAGATAACTAATAGAATTCCATTAGCACTCAATGAGGGAAAAAACAACTAGAACTGAAGAATAGAAGCAAGAACAGGTTAGACATTTTTTAAAAATGTAACATAGGTCAAATGACATTTTGTATTTAAGGTGACTAGCTTAATATCTTAATAAATTTTGTATTTCTTTCCTATTTTTTAAATGTGATTAACAAAGAACAATTTTAGTGAGTAATTTTTAGTGCCTTGATATCAACAGGTTATTCTAAATTATGCAAACCAATATCCACAAACACTGCTCTCTTTTCTTATTTATGTGTCATTGGTGTACTTATTATTAAGTTATAAAAATAAATTAACACAGAGTGGCAGGGAGTCAGTTATGCCTCACATACACCTCAAAGGGCAGAAGAAGATTACCTGGTAAATCTAGAATGTAAACTACTAGGCATAAACATATATTTTTCTGTTTAAGTATCAATGAGTATACTTTACATAAGGATTAATGGAATGTTCGGCAAGACATTTAAGTGTAGATTAAAGAACTTCTGCAGTGCCCTTGTGATATTGGGGCAGTTCTCAAATTCCGTGTAAATGTTATTTCATAATTTGAAGTTATTGTGGAAACAACAAAAAAGAAGGGCAAGGAGGTAGAGGAGGAGACAAAGACAAGAGAAAGTGAAGAACAAAACTTTGCAAAACACACATTTGCAATTTTTCCTCTTTAGCCTAATGCAACTGATAACAATCGTATATATGATTGCTTACATTTCCAATTAAAATACTCCTTGATTCAGTCTTCTGAAAAGCTTAGACTTTGAAATGTGTCCTAAATATTCAAAAATACACTTCGTTTTTTATTAGTAGAAAATATAATTAAGGTTGATCAAATATACTTGCAAAGGATTTGGTCTGTGTATAACTCATTCCTTCTGCTGACTTGGTTTATTTAAACAGAAGAAAAGTGAGTAAATTTTGTCACAGATCAACATTTACTTTGTCGACCAAGATTGATTTATGGGCAATATTAAAGATGTAATGATACAAGAGTCCAGTTCTTTTACCTACACATTGCACTCAGGCATCCTGTGAATACAAGAAAATTCTGATTTCTTCTGTCTAATTTTTCAGATCAGCTTGGCTTGGATTTCAACTCTACTGAAATCAGTCTTGCTACCTTTTTTTCCCCAAGTATTAGTAGACAAATATCGAAACAAAGGCTTTTGTTTTGCTTAGAAATAGATTGCAAGCTTTTTCTTCATGTTTTTGACATATAATGTGTGTGCATTTTTATTGACAGAAGTGAGTTTTTATATAAACAAGCGTCAGAATTCCTCCTCCTAAATCGAAGTCCAAAAATAAAATACACCTCTTACAGAAATGTCAGTGCTATTTGCTGAGCTTAATAGAGAAGAAAAAAAATATGAACTTATATTAATCTACTTATTTATACCTTCTTTCCAAAACCATAACAAAACAATAATAACAATGAAAGAACAAGAATCGTGAAACAAATTCTCCTTTTAGAAAACTGTAGGTGGGAAGTTTTAAAATCGACTTTTAAGCCTTATATCTTCTGAACTTCATTGTGAGATCTAACAAGAGCTTTCTTACTTTGGTTCTGGTTTTCTTGCAGTGGCATGTTGTTCTCTTAAGGCATTAAAATGTTGAATATAATGATTTATCTTTCAGAAACGCCAAAAGTGGAAACCGAGCTGAAGTGCACTAGGAGCCTCGGAACTTCCTCCAGGCAGAGTAAGGTGAACATCTTTGTGCGCTTTCAGTTTATTCTGCATGAGGCAGCTGTGCTTTTTTTGAGAGTATAAATGTGATATCATTACAAAGTCACAATGGAAAAGGCAAGTATATACTTCTGTATACAGTGATTATAAACCACAAAAGAGGACATTAAATATAAATAATTTCTTTCAATGAGTAAATGTAATTCCGTTATTTTTTCCCTGAAATCTACATTAAATAATGCCCGAGAGTCCCTTCAAATTAAATGATTATGAACATAATCTTTTAGCAATCTGATGAAAAATCAGTAATATTTCAGCCAATAGAAATACATCAAGAACTTATATCTTAGTTAACAAATTACTTGTAAATAAAGGTTTCTGAGAAGTTCAAGGTTGCAATAATGTACTACTATATTAAAATTAAGTATTTCATTGAAGCAGTTCAAGCAAAGTTCCATTACGTTTAATACTGCAATGCACTACTTTGCATTACTTTTCTTTTTACCAATCTCCCAAATATGAATTTCTGTTTTTTTTTCTCTAACACACTTATTTGGTTCTTTACTCATCATTTTTATTTTATGTGTGAAAACCCTTTATTAAGCGTTTAGAATTCTCATCTAGATTTATTAGAAAAAGCATGTAAACTCTGTGGGATCCAGAATTTGGACCTTGACTTAGGAGGTGGATGAGATCCCTTGTTGCAGACTTTAGACATTTGTGTAGTATTATTGAGTTATTTTTTTAAATGGTGTATTTTTAATGTGTCTGCATAAGAAGAAATGTGTTTGGACTAGGGCATCTACTGCCACTCGTATTCTAATACCAGTCCAGTCATACAGACCTCTGTATTTTTGCTCAAAGACCTGTGTGAGGAACTTGCTCTGTGGTAATGGCTGTTATTGGTGGTACTGACCCAAACAAAGTAGTGCATTATATTATCCAGAGCCAGAGTAATTTCTTTAGGGATGGACATGTGACCTAAAGCAGAGAAAACCAGATTCCTTAAGACCTTTTTGGACAATACTAGTTCAGAAAGTCACCTGTTTCCCCACTGAACTTGATGCTGACCTTGTGACAAATCTGGGGTTGCAGCCAACACCTCAGCACAACAGGAGGCCTCACAATGCTGCAAGGTTAAAGAGAGGTAATTGGTGTGACAAAGACAGGACAATGGGGCCATTATTTGAGACCTGAATCAACTTGTATGGAAGCCTGTAATTATATACCCACGGACTTTGTGCTTTTATAGGTACTATGTTTCTGCCCCTTTGATATTTCTCCCAAACTATTTTTTCTTAAGCAAGTTTTTTTGTGAATTTTCTGTCATTTGGAATTTCTAAAAAGTCCCAACTAGTTAAGAAAGATAAAGTATGTGCCCATGATTCTTTCCTTCTTCAGGGGACTGCACTTTTTTTTTTTTTTTTTTTTCCGGATCATGTGGCTCATATTTCACACCATCATGTAGCTGGTATGTACATCTAAGCATTGTTAGCTTCTCTAGAAATGAGGGTTTCCTGGCTCAGTCAACACAAAAACTGCCTTTCCCTAGATCTTTTAACTTATAATTAAGGAAGTCAATGTCACTCGAGGAAAGAGTCATAAATTTTAAATTATGAAAGCTAGAGACAGTTGTGTTTCCCAAGTTGTTTTGAAAGCCTGTTCCCAGTGAGATTGGGATGCTTGCTGCTAGAAATGGAATTATGAATACTGAATAAACTAATAATGGCACATGGATATAAATTTGTGATATTCTGAAGTGGAAGCAAATAAGGCTAATTTTAAGTGTTCAAAGGTTAGATAAATTAATGGGAATTCAAAACATAGGGAGATAGCAGAATATAAAAAGGTAAACCCTGAAAAATCACTTAGGTTTGAGAGTAAATTCACATCAGGACTTGGACTATAATTTCAGATCCTGGACACTAAAATAGTTAGTTTGAAATGCCAATTGAATATTACCCCCACCTTAAAAGATCCTTCAAGTTATGGGCAAAATAAATGTATAATTTCACTTGAAGCTTGTATGGAATTTCTCTGAGGCCTGAACACATAATTGACACCTAGAGATGGAAATAAGGAGAGACAACAATGAACAGAGATGTCTCATTGATTTCTCTCAGTCTCTTCTTCATTAGAACACAGAAAGTGGGAATAGATTGGTGATTTGGGTAAGAAAAGGCATATCTGACTTTTCAGCCCCAGTTTGCTCTCTCTTTTCTGCAGTATAACAGGAATAGAATTACCTATTGGCTATCTTGCCTGAAAGAAGAAGTTAAAGCAGTAGAGAAGAAGAAATCAAATTTGCAGGGAGAGAATGCAATGCATCTTGTGTTGCATTACGATATTTACTCAGGCATTTACTCACATTTCAAAGCTGTAAAACATAATAGGCATTGCTGACAGTCATTCGAGGAATCAAGGAGTTCCTTTTAGTGCCGTGATTGCCCAAGGAGTGCGGGATAGAGTGTTTAATGGATAACCTATCAGAAATAATATTTGAAAGGTTTTAGATTCTTTAGTCACATGTTCTCCTTCATGCACAACTTCCCAAAGTATAAATCCTTTATTAGAAACTTATAATTAAAAAATGTATTACAGGGATTTGTAAACCTTAATGAAAGGTGGTATGTGGTATGTGGTATGTGGTTAATTCTGTAGGATTGATCCATGGAAAATAACATCAATCATCTTGCTAAGATGTCCTCGTTATTATAGTATATAATCAACTGGAAAAATACACTGCTATTGCCCTGTTTCTCTCCATTTTTTTTACACTCTTCATTGGAAAATTTCTTTTCTAAACAAAAAATAACCTCCTTTAACTTCCGATGTTTCTGCTAAAGGCTCAGAGGTTTTGACGTTTTTTTTTCTTTATCTGACCGATCTTGGCCTATTTATTTAACTTTTTTAAACTGAATTTTCTTCATTTGTAAATATTATTGATTAAAACAAAATTAATAAAGTCATTGAGAATATTTAAGAAATAACCAAGTAATTTCTTGTTCTGATACCTGACACAACAATTGCTTTATCTTTGTAGACAGAATGGAGGCGGATACCTCACAGAACATGTGTCTAAAGAGATAAGTGTTAGTTTCATATTTTTAAATAGAAAGCTACATATATTTAAATTCTATATTGCCTTATCAGTATCAACAGGATATGGTGTTAGCTTGGGTTAATTCTGAAGCTCCTTTTAAAATTTTTGATTAAAATTATATATTATTATCAATTTAAAAAATCTTTATTAGGAGCACCTGGGTGGCTTAGTGGGTTAAGCATCTGCCTTTGGCTCAGGTCATGATCCCAGGGTCCTGGGATCCAGCCCCAGGTCAGGCTCTCTGCTCAGCAGGGAATCTGCTTCTCCCTCTCCCTCTGGCCCTCCTACCCCCTTGTGTTCTCTCTCTTTCTCAAATAAATAAATAAAATCTTTAAAAAAATTAAAATTAAAATTAAAAAGTAGGAAAATAAAAAATATATGTTTTCTATAATGTTATCATCATCTCAAATTGATTCTTTTTCTTGGTAAGAATGATTATTCTGGAAAAGATTTATTAAAAATTATTTTTATTTTTTCTATAATTAGTATGGTAAATTTAGAGGGAGAGTTGATTTGTAATGTCCTTGAAGCTGTAGTGCATAAAGAAAAAAAAGATATTGCATGTATTCATTAGAATAATAGTAGGGTTAATGGCTTTAAGAAAAACAATATATACATATATAATAGGTTATTTTATATTGTTCAGAATTATTTTCATATTTACCTTTTATTCCATAATCAGAATAAAATGTATAGTCATCTTATTTCAAAAACAAATGAGCTATACAGATAAACACATTGTATGAAATTTATATTTCCTTTCAGTTGAATTCAAATACCTAAGAAGCTAGAATTCTAAGAAATTATGTTTCTCAAGCATTTTTTTTCCTATTCAGGAAATTTGGCAAAACTTTCAGTCTCAGATTTTAAAACTCATATTCAATCCAAAGGAAATTAGAAGAAAAGCTTATCACTTGGCTCATTTTTTCATAAACAATGGAATTAATACCTCAAGTCATGTCATTATATTCAAGTTTTATATATTACTCTAGCAACAAAAGTAAAGCCAGTTAGACTGTTTTCCAAAGAAGTCCCAGAGATAGCTTGGACAGTCCCTAGGTCACTCTGAACTCCTATTTCAGAACCTGACAGTTGAAGATGCATCGATCACAAGGCCAACATTCGCGGGGGAAAAGGAATAGCAGTGCATAAAACCTACATTTACTTCAAGTCTTAATCCAGAGATGCTGATGTTGATCTTAATTTAGAGATGCTCTTTCCTTATTAAGAAAAAATGTTTTCTTTAATAAGAAAATATTCATATTAATTTATTTTTCTAAGATGTGTTAAGCACAAGTAAACATAATCTTTTTCTCTTTTTCCTCTTTCTTTCTTTCCTTTCTTTCTCCTCTATTTTCATGTGGATTTCGGCATATAATGTTGGCATAAACAACAGATTTATGTACATGCTTCCTGGTTTATACATTTATACACATACATTTCAGAGATAGTCCTCCTACTTTTGGATTTATTTACTGAAGTAAGTGATTCTCTCATCTTCCTTTCTTTGTGATATTTTCGGGTGTTTATGGTATCTCCAATGTTCTGCTTTGGCTTTTCTTGTGAAAATAAAAACAATTTTGATAATATGATCCAACTGTGATGTGCTTATACATATGATACAGAGTTAGCTGATTTATACTGTGTCTTGCTAGAAAGGTCTACAAAGATTGCACAGAAATAGACCATTAGAAAAACAGAACTCAATCTTACTATTTGCTTGAAGAATGGTGAGACTCTGCCAACTTCGGTAAAGTCAAACTTATAATTATCATTCACAAAAGGTAAATTTATAACCCTCAAAGTCAGTAAGGCATTTTTAAACTTAAATACATCACTGTAGTACCTTGACATTGAGTATCATAGTCAACTACTTAAAAGTACCCTGCGCAATTTAAAGCAGGATATGTCACCTCAGCACTTACATTGATTGAACAAAATTTCACTAACTGGAAGCTGGAGCATTTTATCAAGCTCAGATTGTCCCTACCATGCAAGTTCAATAGACTCACCTGGTCCTCTAATGATAATAAAGTGGCATTTCACCACCTCTATTGTGATGAGAATAATAAATGGAGAGCACTGCCCAGCTTTCAAAGCCTCTTTCATAGAATAAAGAGGATTATATTAAGGAGGAAATATGATTATGAACAATCACAACCCCTAAAGTAAATAAAGATCATAAACAGTTGAGCAAAACATACTAACGATGTTTTTAAATGATTGAAGGGTAATATGCCATAGCTCTAAAACTCTAACCAAGAGCATAAAATGTTCCGATCACATAGAATGATTCAATCACAAAATAAGGACATTGTTTATTTAACTAGAAAGAAGAAATTCACAAGTTACATAAGTTTAAAAAAATTTGATTGGATTTGAAAATGTAATTTCTAATGAGCATTATGTCCACATTTCTAAGGCAATGGCTATAGTATTATAGTACTGAGGGGTGGTCAAAGAATGAAAAAAAAAAAAAAAAGACAAGGAATACCATGCTTCATTTACTTCACTCCCTTTTGTAATGGTGAGAAACAACAAGAAAAGACTAATCTAGAAATATCTATAAATTGATTTTTAAACCTGAATTAACACAGACTTTCTAATTGGAATGATTCTTGAAGTGCTTGTTTCATACTGTAAACATTTAGGGAATTTGATTAAGGATAATAGCATATTCAGGCAGTGTTTTGGCAATGTTTGTGCCTGCATTTCTCAACGGACACCAGGGAAGTCAGGCCACTGGCTTCCCATTTTATCCTCCTGACTGAGTCCCCACTTCTACTCCTCCCACCTCAGGCCATTCCCTGGTGAGTATCTTGCCTTCTGGCTTTTTTTTTTTTTTTTTTAATCCCTAATGTCAATTGGATCACTTCTTTCCTAAAACCTGTTAGAGACTTCCACTATACCTCCTATTTTTGACCAGTGTTACCTCCGAACATCACTCCAACCTCGCTCAGCTTTCCTTTCTCTACCTCATGTTGCGCCACTCACCTTGTCGTGCTTTAGGTGCACAAACCACACCAGCCCCTCGCTGCCTCGGGAACCTTTAACATTTCCTGAAGCCCGATGTAGCTGCATCTTCTCGGCCTCTGCGCCCCGACCTATGATCCCTCACCTACCCAGAGAAGCCACCAAAGACATTGCAGTTAAAGTGCTTGTTCCGCTGCGTTACCCTTCATACTATTACTTCTTCTTCCGTGGTACACACAACTAGCAGTTACTTTAAATTCTTAGTGCATTGATGCTTTTCGTTTCTGGACCTCTGACTGGAAACTAACTGAGGTTAAGAAGGTGTCCCTCCCATCACTACTGTATTCAGATCAGCCAGCCCCACGGCTCATCCATAGCAGATGCTTAACGGCAGCTTAGTGAATCCATGAGCAGTTAGTCAATAGATCCAGGGCAGTAAGAATACCAGGTAGGACAAAATCTATGAATTTTCAGGCACAAATACTTTCCTATTCTAGTGGTGTGATGTAACTGTAATTGTGATTGTTCATATTCAAAGGAGATGCATTTTATAAACTGTTAGTTTGATTTAAAACCTCCTTCCTGCCTTGTTAATTGTTACTCCCTTACTGTAGAAATAGGAAATTAATTTTTACTCTTATTCTTTGGATATTCCTCTTACATTTTATGTTAGTGTACTAACCAATCCCCAACCTCACAACCCTATCAAATCCACTTTAAATTAAGTCTTATTGTAATAATTTCTTATGTCTAAGCAAGTCATCATTTTGGTAAGAGAATACAAACTTGTAGGTAGAATATATTTCTGGAGATCTAATGCACAGTATTATGATAGTCAATAATACTGACTGCATTATATACTACAAGTTTCTAAGAAACTAGATCTTAAATGCTCTCACCATAAAAAAGGAATGATGATTATGTGAAGTGAGAGAAGTGTTTACCAAACACTAGGGTGATAATCATATTGCAATATATGTGTATCAAATCTATACATTGCACATCTTAAACTTGCACAGTGTTTTATGCCAATTGTTGTATCTCAATAAAAAACAGAACTGAAATTAATAGTATGTACTAGTCATTCTCTAGAGTCAAAATTTTATTTCAGGTGAAATTGTGTGAAGTTATTACAATGGTTATAAGAGTTATAAGCACTGGTTCTAAAGATAGAATCGCCAGAATTTAAATCTGCCTTTGGCACTTTCCTACCAATATATTTTTATACTATTTTTTCAATGGCATATTGACATTGAAAACAACAACACTATTTTCTTTTTAAATTTGCTGGGGAAAAATAACTCATTCGTTTATTCAGTAATTATTTTTCTATCTTCTTCCATAGCACTATCTAAGAGAAATATAAATCAAATTGCAGATGAGTTATATATGAATTTTAAATATCCCAGTAACTGTGTTAAAAATAACTTTAAAAAACAGGCAGATTTAATTATATATAAATATATAAATATTTGTGTGTATATTGTATTTAAATAATATGTAATATATAAAATACCGATTTATATATTAATAAATATATGATATTATATAACTAGTATATAAATATATATATAAAACTTAAGACAAAATATCACTTTAACATGTATTAAATACAAACATAATTGATGAGATATTTTCCATTATTTGCTACTAAGTCTTTAGAATCTGACATACATTATAAACTTATAGCATGAGTTAATCTGGACTAGGTGCGTTTGAAATGATTGATGTATGCTGTATTAGTAGGAGCAGATTTAATTTTGCTTTCATAGTAAGGATTCAGCAATGAAGAAAGCAACCCAGTTTGGGGGAAGGCTTATTCTAGAAACAGAAAAGCATTGCTTATGTTAATACTGTCGTGCTTACACTGAGAAAATACATTATAGCAGTGACAGCAGGTACTCTGTGACCAGACTGCTGTGTTTAATCCAGCTCTACCACTTCAGAATTATGAGACTGCAACCAATTTTCTTAACCTCTTTTTGCTTCAGTTATCACAGAAATTTTTCAAAAAGGCCTAATAATAGTACTTATCTCACAGGAGTAGTCCTAAGGGTTAAGTGAATTAATATATGTAAAGCAGTTAGTGTCTGTTACACAGTAAACAATGTATGAATGTTATCTCTTGTCTAATTAGTAAGATTAGTTGGGAAGACAAAAATATAAGCCTGGAGTGGAAGTGCAGGGCATGGCTATGTTGTTGCAATCTTAACTGAGGCACAAAGGGAAGAAGGCATGACTGAGCAGGTAACACTTGAGTAAAGTTTTTCATGGGTTAAATGAATGATCCATTCAGTTACCAGGAGTAAGAAAAATGCAGGTAGTAAAAACATCAGTTGTAAAGCCTGTAAGGCAGAACGATGTCTGGCATATTTATGGATTAGCAAGGTGGATTGTGAGTGAACAGATCAGAATAACCAAGGGCTAGAATTAGAATAGGTGAGTTCAGATAAGTCATGGAGGGAAAAGCAAAGACCCACATATTCCATATATCAGCCTCATAAGTTCAATCAGTTGACTCCTGATAAGGATATATTGTTCACTTGCCCCCGTATAACGTTTTCGCAGCTTTTCTAGAAGTGGGATGTAGCTCTGTGATTATGGTCTAGAGCTAGATTATGGTCTAGTCAATACAATACAACTTCTGCACTGTGTTTCAGGGCACGTTGTCCACATGGTGATGGTAGTGTGGCATTATTTTTCCCTTTTCAGTAATAATGCTTACTAAACTGTGGATTTTATCCTGGAGTCTGAGAACTGGTTTTCAATGGTAAGATGCAAGTTTCATTCTGAGGGTGAGCAAGGAGTCCGAGCCCTGATGATCCTGTTCTCATCACATCTACCCACAAGAGAGAAATAAACTCATGCCTTTGATAAAACTTTGTAATTTGGGGAGGGTTGGTTTTTTAATCACAATTTCTCCAAACATCTTTCTAATGGCATTTACACTTAAAGATTAGCTAGTGTTTATTGGCTGATTATTATATGCTAGCCACAAGCATAAGCACCTTGCATAAATTGTCTATTTAATCCTCACAACAAGCCATGACACTTACATTGTTAATGTTTGCATTCCCTGGCAGGGAATGGAGACTGAAGAGATGCCAAGAAGTATTTCAAAGACTATATACATCTGGAACTAACAGAGGTGGATTTAATTCAGTGGTATATAGAGATCTGTAACAGTTTGTAATTATTACACAACAATATAAAGAGAAAGCTTCCAGAAGAAGCAATGCCTTATCCCCAAATAAGATTTTTGTAGTGGTACTATGTAAGGTACTAAGGAAGTCTGGGAAAGCTGAGTTTGTGGGGTAGGATGAATTTAATGATTCTGAGGGTTCAATTTTAGAGCTTATTACACATCAGGTAAAAACAATTCTAATATGAGAATAATGGCCTGTTACTTCAATGATTAAAATTCTTAAAGGGTAAAGAAATGAAAGTCAAATATATTTCTCAGCTTTTCAAGTTTCTACAGATGACATCATACATGTATGCACATCATGTAGGTAAAAGTGATAACTACTGCAAGAAACTAAAGTAAGTTTTCAAGAAATATACATTGTAATAATTTTAAAGATCCTTTATTTGCAACCATATATTAGCATCAGATACTATAGATATGTGACCAATATCTAGAGTGATATATCTATACACATACAGATATTTGATCACATCATTAGGTAGTACATTCAGGTATAGATATTTTTATTTTCTTTTTTTTCCCCTGTTGAGGATTCTGTTAATCACTTCAAATATTCTGTACTGAAAATTATTACACAAATTCATTTTCAAGGAGAGGTTTTTTAAAATTCTCCTTAATAAAAATAAAGTAAAATTTTCATTGGAAAATTTTAATCTAATGCTCAAATGTAACATGCATATGTCCAAAGAGACATTTTACCATGACAACTTTTATAAAACACTGAAACAAGTTTTCAGACATAATTTTAGTTGTTATTCATTTAGAATGCATAAACCATTGATAAGAATTATTTTTTCAGCTTAGAAGGTATTATCTATAAATTATCTTTCAAGTTCATATTTCATATATTATGACTTTTTTTTTGTCTCTTTCACGACTTACTGACCCAGCTGCTTTTAGATATCCATGTGAAGAAGCTGTGCATGTTCTTGGTATGTTTCAGCATCCAAATAAATAATTTGCATTGTTTTTTTAAAGGAATTTGTTTTTATCTCATTTCTCATATCACAGTAATGTTTTCTACATAGGGCTCAGTGTAGTAAGTAGAGTGGTGGTTGATTGATGAATTTAAAAATGATACAATAGGGGCGCCTGGGTGGCTCAGTGGGTTAAGCCGCTGCCTTCGGCTCAGGTCATGATCTCAGGGTCCTGGGATCGAGTCCCACATCGGGCTCTCTGCTCAGCAGGGGGCCTGCTTCCCTTCCTCTCTCTGTGATCTCTTCCCTTCCTCTCTCCTACTGTGATCTCTCTCTGTCAAATAAATAAATAAAATCTTAAAGAAAAAAAAATTTTAAAAATGATACAATAAAAATAAAAAAATTAAAAAAAATAAGACAATAAGAAGACCTTAAGTAGGACAATTATAGTATATTACTAAAAAATAACTAATGCATGCTATAATTTAAATTTTTACATCTTGAAAAGGAGACACTGACTTTCACTCATTAAAGAAGAATATTAATCTGATATATACTGAGAATAATTCAAGAGGCTGGGATATAATGTTGACAAGGCAAAGTCTGTCCACATGACACATTCTAGTAGGAGATAACCATAAGCAAACAAAAACATACTTGTGGCAATATTCTTTTTGAAGAAAAGTCATTAAAAAAAAAAAGAAAAGAGAGGCCTGTGGTGGTGGTGGGACAATGATCTTAATGTAGGGTGGTCACAGAATGTTTTTGAAGTAGGTTGCATGTTAGCTCAGCCATGAAGGAAATGTGGGAGCCGGCGTGATAGGAGAATGAAGCGAGGGAAGGAGTGGTGGGTCATGGAATAATACGAGGGAAGCATATCTCCAGCAAAAGATCGCACAGATCTGACGTTCATAGAGCAGAGTTGAATGTGGCATGTTTGGTCTGGAATAGCAGGAGCAGCTATGGTTGGAACAAAGGAAACAAAGAAGAGTGTGGCAGCGAAGGGCCAAATCATGGGTCCCTGGGGGCATCATAAGATGTTAGAATTTTTATTCTGAGTGTGACAAGTAAATATTGGCGGGAATAGGGCAGAGGACTGTCATAATGACATACTTTGTCATGTGTGTGTGTGACTAGAGATAGAGGATTATAAATATGAAGGCAAGCCAATCAGTCAGAAAGTTATTGATATAATAAAGATGTGAGATCACTGTGGCTCCAAAATGGTATGATATCCTAAGATGTCAGCTCCGTTGTGTAAAAGAGGATTCCTAGTTTCCATATAGACAAGTTAAAATATAGTCACATCTACCTTCACATATACCATGTGATTATCTATTTCAAAGACTTAATTAATATTCCTTAGCATAAGAATCGTTTCCTTTTAATTAACTATATGTTTTCATTGGGTAAAGCTAAGGAAAATCCATCCATTTAAAAATCAAATTTTAGCATTTTATACATAAGTTCTATAAGAAAGAGTGCATCCATAGATAAATGGTATTATAATAAAACATAGTGATCATATTTATCTTTTGGAAATACAGAAAATGCTTAGAAAGGTAAGTAAAATGTACTCACTAATAATCAACAATATTTTGCTAAGCCTATGTACATGTTGTACATACTGATGTTAAATTCTGTGGCTGTACTTTTAACATCAACACACATTTAATTGATCTTACTCTCCAATTCACTGTACATATTGGGAAAAGACTAACCTAACCACTTCCCATGTTTTCCTACACAAGCATGTCTCTTCTCATAATTGATTTCGAACTCATTAATCCACAAAACTCGAATTTGAATCTGGTTATAGCATATAATCATCATCACCACAGTAACATCTAGTAGAATTATATGGTATATGGAATAGAGCATATAAAGAAAAAGGCTTAGAATATAAATCTTTATTATAATAGCATTGTCAAATAAAATAATATATAATTGACTACTATAGTATGAGTAGGGTAACATGGGAAAAATAAATAATTTACAAGTGAGTAATATGTAGAATAATAAATAATTGATTAGTGAATAATATAAAGGAAAAAGCCTTAGAGTCAGCAATTGGATCTAAACATTTTGGTCTATAAGAACTGAAGTTGTAGTGCTGTGATGGTTAATTTTATCTGTCAACCTGACTGAGTCTGAGGGCACATAAACATAAGGGGTTTGGATAGGATTCTCATTTGAATCAGTAGACTGAATAAAGCAGATTGCCCTACACCATGTGAGTGGGCCTCATCCAATCTGTTAAGGGCCTGAGCAGAAGAAAAGGTAGAGGATAGGAGAAATCGCTCTCTGCCTCACTAACTGAGCTGGGACATGGTCTTCTACTCTTGGTTCTCAGGCCTTGAGACTCAAGCTGGAACAATACCCCTGGGTTTCCTGGTCTCCAGCTTACAGGTGGCAGATTATAAAACTTTTTACATCCCGTAATTGCATAAGTCAATTCTTTATAGTATATCTCTTTATAGATAGATGATAGATAAGAGAAGATATGTATACGTATATTTATATGCATTAATTATGTCGTTTATTTCACTAATATATACAAATGATCTAAAAATTGTATGTAGGGAAAAATCTCTTAAATAACAGAATATGTAAGCATAAACATAGATAATTATAATTAATCAAATGGGTGTCCAATTACTATTTGAATGTGTGTCTGTATTTTCTCAAAATATAGAAATGTATACAAATATATATCTCTGGAAATTCTCCTCCAGAAGAGTTATAAAATATTCCAGTAGAAACTCTATTCAATAAACTAACAAGCAATAGACTTTTCTGGGCATCATGCCAAAAAACTATGATAATGCTGATTTGAAACATGAAGCCCTCTTGTGGAAAGACAGCTATATGCTCGTATATTTCCCAAAATCTCATACAGAGGGAAAAATACCCTAAACATATCTCTTACTATACTCATTAAATACTGTGAAGCCATTAGGGCAAATCATCATTCATGCTGCACCTCACTTTGTTTGGCTTTGTTTATAGAATCTATTTAGCAGCACTTGGAGAAAACATTTGCCAAATTTTTAATCACTTATCAAATTTCTAGTAAGTAGAGTGCTTTCAAACACTAACAATCTATAAACACAGTTATAAAATCAAACAAAATGATATAGAATCAAACTGACAACTGAATAAGCATTTCAGCTGCATTTGTTGGAATTTTTCCCACCCTCAAATGCTTTCAGCTAAAAAAAAAAAAAAAGAAAACAGAAAACAGAGCGATCTTTGTCTTTTTTTTGAACTGCTGAGAAAGAGAGGGCAGTTGAATTAAAAACCTTTTATTTTACTTTTTTTTTTAATTTAAAGGATTTTAAAAGATGATAAAATTGTACAGAAAATTATGTTTCTAACAATGTGTTTTGTTATCTAATCGCCAAAGAAATAGTAGCCTTTGAATGAACATACGAAAATCTGTACTTCAGTAATTGAGGAATCACGATTAAACACTCACTCTTAAGTAAGTGCTTAATTACAATATCTTATATTTTAACTTATAGATCTGTTTCATGATTCTCACCATGTAAGGGTTGTAGAAGTACTTTGCAATAAAAACAAGACAAGCAAAGAGCAATCCTCTGCACTTATGCATAAACTTGGTAACAACAGAGAAATGTGTGTGTGGTGGGATTTTATATTCTTTTCTATTTTACATGATGATGTGCTATCACCTATTTCTCTCATTTTCTCAAAGATCTTGAAGAATTTTACCCTATTGAGTTACGCTATATTCTAGTGTATCCACACTCATTTAATCAGAATAAATTTGAATAACCACAGAAGTAAATGTTGTAATCATGTTTGGAAGAGAAAATATAACTATCTTGAAGGGGAATGCCATGGCAATTCTTTTTGTAAAAGTGAGAAGTTTACAGATATGAATGCTATTCCTAAAAATCTGTAGTCTCTTATTAAAATGCACACACATTTCAGAAAACAGCTGTTCCAACCTTGATTGCTATTACCTATTAGAACTGAATAAAAATTGAACATGTAGTCAAATACTGTAAGAGTAAGTATAAAAAACAAACATTGTATTTAATGTAGGTTCCAAAATCTCCAAGAACATGTGGAAAATTATAAAGAACTTTACAAATGTTTTTTCAAAGAATAATTTCTTTTTTTACTCATGTATAATTGACATAAAATATTCAATTAGTTTCAGTTGTACATCATAGTGATTTGATATTTTATATTATGAAATGATGCTCATGCGAAGTCTAGTTTCCATCTGTCACTACGCAAAGTTATTACAATATATATTTTTTACTGTATTTCCTATGCCATGCAAAACTTTAATACATTTAATAAAATCTTCAAAAACTATGTGTATTACCGGAACAAATTCATGCATCACATTTTAATTGAACATCTACTGTGGCCAAATTATAGTGTGGGGAGACAGTGAAAATGGGATATGAAACATCACAATCTGACTATATCTTTAACACCATGTTTTATCTCTTGTTCCAGTCATGCTCTTTAATGGCCGAAAAGCCTTTCTGGTTTAGGATAGGGCCCAAAGAGCCAGTTTTCAGTCAGAGCTACATCAAAATGCACTTGGGGCAAAAATTTATTTACTCTTTTTTTTTTTTCCAGATTAGATTTAGTTTAAATCAAGCCTGAGACCCTTTTGAATAGGCATTCGAAAGCCCTTCTTACTTTTGTCACCTGTTTCCCCTTTTCCCTACTTCAGATTCCTGAATTCCTACCCTTTCCCATATTTTTGGTGTTTAAAAAGGCTCAGTTTCATACTGCTGTCTCTTAAGCATATACCAATAAGTTCCTGGATAAATCCAAACAAAAAAAAACAATTAGCTCAGATATTATTTAAACTTATGTCTATGATACTTATATACATTTTATTATAAAATACCTATTCAATATATAATAAGCTATCTAATGAACATATCTGAAGATCAAGCAAAATATTTATATTATCTGCAATAAATAAAAGAAGTAAAATATGTTTATAAAAATCAATATATCACTAAATAGTTCTTGATTTGCTGTTCCTGATGAATATATGTATATATATGTACATACACACACACACACACACACATATATATATATATATATATATTTATGGATAGAGCTTACAAAATTTTAAAGATAAAACTTTTCTATTTTATATTTTTTCAACTTTTACTCAAATTTTTATAAACATTGTGATTATAGTTGAATGTTATAAATATACTGACATGGTAAATAGTGTTTCTTGATACTGTACAAACATACAGCATCTAAATAGATACATTTCCACTGATCTTAAATTTCCTTCCAGGTGCTTCAGTCCTTCTAGCTTTGGCAGCCTTCGGAGATTCAAGCGGATTAAAGGAGGAGCACATGATTTTCTGAAATGTGATGAGAATAAGGATTGGCACTGGGCAGCAGAAGAGTGTTGATATCACCATAGGGAGTGTTTCACCTGCAATCACAAAATGTGACCTGTGGCATGTTAGATATGGCTGAAATATTTTAGTTTTCCAGAATGAACAGATGGGAGAATTAAAAAAAAAAAGAAAAAAAAAAAACAAGTAGCAGAAGGGTAAAACACCTGCTCCCAATTTGGGGCAAATACGGAAATTGCAGTTCTAGAGAGATTTATACATTTTCGTTCTTTATTCTAGTGTCTTGATTAGAATTTTGTAGTAAAAACACTTGAATTGGTCCTTTGGACCAAAATGTTTTCTCAACTATAGGTTTTATTATTGCTAAGAAATAATTCTCCTTATGAAATCCACAGACTGTTCTTCAGTCTAGTAAATATCCTGCTAGAGCACAATATGAACCTTTCCACCTCTGTTTGACTATTGTTTATAGCAACTGATCTACTGAAATATCAAGTCTTAGAACATTGGTAAAGAAGGGACAGTCATGTGGAGATACACCCAAATGCAAACCAGGATGTGATTTATCTGTAATACAATTTAGAAACACTGTAATAAAAAATACATATACTGGCATATTGAAAACCTAGCCAGAGTTGTTAGGTGACATTAGAAATTAGATTGAGACGATGTTAAACTAAGAATTATTAGGCTGTCTATAGGCTCTAGGGATCTCAAGTAGTCATTGTTTTCAAACTGGATGGTATAATTAGCTTCTGGTTGGATGATACATAATTACATTTTGCAACCAACCCTGACACTTATTATCCTATGCCCAGAATTGACACACCATTAGTAGCTTTGGGAATTGCTAAAATCATCTTATCTATGGATTTATGTAAGCAGTATTGGCAAATAGCCTTGCATAAAAAATTCAGCCAAAATTAAATTTGTGTATTGGATGTGAGATACATGCTCAATAATATACCCTTTAGACTAGAAGAATCCATATTTGTTTTTTCTTTGGAGGCAGGTTCATGATTTAGGCGGACTTAAAGAATTTCCTTTAAATTTATTACTGAGGGTTATTTTTAGTTAACACTACATAAACATCAAAAATAATTTATGCTACTGCCAGCAAAATTCACAAGACGAATCTCGATGAATCTAACCCAAGTTTCAAAAATTATAAGATCTAGAATGCAAAATGGGGATTTTCTCTTAAAGAAGTCATCTACTAGGCCTAACAAATAGACACAACTAAGAGATATTAAGCTATTTGGTAAACTCAGAATAATGCAGTTTTCTTTTATTCTTTCAATCTGTTCTAAATTTAATAAAGTGTATAGATCTTAGACTTCCTTATTAAAATGCATTATCATTACTAGTTTTGAAAATCCTTGACTTTTCCAGACTTTTTCTAGGTATATCCAACACACTTGCTACTACATTTGATACAATTTCTATGACTTAGAAATAAGTCCCGTGACATCAATATTTTAGGCTTTTTTTGGTAAAAAATAAGCTTCATGGGAAATAAGCTTTTTAGAATGCCTTACAGATTAATACATTGTACAGTAAGTTATCTCTTGGAAAAAATCTTTTTTTTTTTTTAAAGATTTTATTTATTTATTTGTCAGAAAGAGAGAGAGAGAAAGCATGCAAGCAGGCAGAGAGGCAGGCAGAGGCGGAGAGAGAGGCAGGCTCCCTGCTGAGCAAGGAGCCTGATGTAGGACTTGATCCCAGGATTCTGGGATCATGACCTGAGCCAAAGGCAGCGGCTTAACCCACTGAGCCACCCAGGCGTCCCTGGAAAAAATCTTTTATTTCTAACTTCAGTAAATAGGTACAGACATTTATAAGAAAGAGTGATGGACGACGTGACGTAATTTTTGTCTTTCTACTGAAATAAAATGTTATGTATTTCTTGAGGATTAAGAAAAATAGGCTCATGGTACACAAATGTGACTACCAAAAATTATTTAATATAATTTAAATTGCTATATATTGTACATACACTCTATATATGCCAGTATGTTATTTTAATTTGGTACAATGCTGTATTGAAATTATTACTGCAATTCTCTGGATGAGACATATTTTCTTTCTGAGAGAAATTTCTGATACTCTTTTGAAATAGCCATCTGTAAAATCTAGAACTGAGTTTTAGCTATTGTCAGAAAAACTTGAAAGTCTTTACAGCTACATAGTTAATGACCAGAATGCTTGATGGAAATTTATTTTACATATTTTTCTCATTTTTATAAGTATTAATATTACCTCATTTTTATTTTTAGGAAATACAACAAAGGCTTAAATTCTTTTCAATTTTAATTTATGCTATCACAAGTGGGGGAGAATGCAAGATTGTCTACAGGGCCATTAGGTACAATTTTTCAACTGGTGTAGTGTTACATCATCTGTGCAGTCTAAGAAACAAATAGAATATTTGTTGTATGAAAGACTGAAGTCACCAACAATTGTGAAAAATAACTAAAGCACATTTGACAATAAGCAGCTATATGGTTGAAAAGGGGGAAAAAAAAAAGAAGCAGCAAAGCACGTCTAATGGCAAAGGAATTGGGATAATTGAGTCATATACAAATCCCAGGAAAGATTTAAAATGATTAGAAGATTCGAAACTGTAGTTATCAAAACTGTGGTTTAGAAATTATAGAATAAAATAAAGCTGGGATAAAATGCTAACATAAATAGTTAAATATTAAGAAAAATAATCTAATTCTGTTTAATACGTATTTTTACCGCGATCTATTAGGGAAGAGAGTAAGACAGATAGGCCTTCAAAGTTAATTATAGGAGGGACGCCTGGGTGGCTCAGTTGGTTGAGCAGCTGCCTTCAGCTCAGGTCATGATCCCAGGGTCCTGGGATCAAGTCCCGCATTGGGCTCCTTGCTCGGCAGGGAGCCTGCTTCTCCCTCTGCTTCTGCCTGCCTCTCTGCCTGTGCTCGCTCGCTCTCTCTCCCTCTGTCTTGGACAAATAAATAAAATCTTTAAAAAACAAACAAACAAAAAAAAAACACCCAAAGTTAATTATAGGAAATTGGCACATATTTGTTAAAAGTTATAAAAAAAAAAAAAAAACTACAAACATGGAAATAAATGTACGAATAAACAGAGCAAAATTGTTGAAAGTGGGTATGTCCGGGATTGAGAATGTGGGACCAGGATTGGCAGACCTAGAAAGAATTGTTTAAAACACAATGCTTAGTTACTAATTTATGCTTAAATGTCCAGTCTGAATTACATTGGCAAAATTAATAATTTTCAATATAGGCAAGGTTTTTTGTTTTGTTTTGTTTTCTCTAGCTTCTTCTCCCCCACAAGGGCAAGATCTATCATTCAAAAGTGTATTTCAAATTTTGTTTTAAAATAGTTTTTCAGACTTCCTGATTTTACTTTTTGCAAAATTAAGCCATTACTTGGTGAAAAAACATAAATTAGAAATATTTTAAAAATAATGAAGATGGGCTCTTAGATACGGAGTTCGAATGGCATTAAAACTATAATTATTTAAATTCCTTTCACTATCTTGGTTTTTATTTTTCTTCTTGTTTTCATTAAAAATGATTATTAAAAGTGGGTATGGAAAAACACAAGTTGAAAGGAATTTATTCATCATTCAATCATTAATTGTGAATTGTTCAATATTTATCTACAATGGCCAGATATTTGAAAGTAAAAATAAAACTGCTTTTCTTGCTTATTAGAAGTTTACCATCTTGCTCACATAAGAGAAATAAGACAAAAAATACAGTGTGGGGTGTAAAATTTTAAGACAGTGAAATACACTGGGTTCTAGGAGAGGGCAGGATAGGGGTATCTTAATCAGTCATAAAAACTTGTCCTATGTGACAAACTAAATAGTATTAACATATGTATATTAATTAAATTATTTTCTGTTTCCCCTTTTTTACAATCTCAGTCATTATTTTTTGCATTGTATATGTAAAAATGCAACTCAGATATTAATACCTTGAACAATTAAAACAATTAAAAAGCAAAGCAGATAGATGTGTATACATAAAACGAGAACAAAATTTCAAAATGTGTAAGAAAGTGATTGTAATGGTATTTAAACTGTAGCTATTACTGCCATCATATAGTAGTTATTTTAGAAAATACAGTTGTTACATGCAGGTCAAATGTTTAAACCACAAACAAACCTGCAGCTCCAGAACACTATTTTTTTTTAATTATTATTTTTATTTTTTAATTTTTTAAAGATTTTACTTTTTTTTTTTTTTTTTTTTGTCAGAGAGAGCAGTAGGCAGAGAGACAGGTAGAGGCAGAGAGAAGCAGGTTCCGCGCTGAGCAAGGAGCCCAATGTAGGACTTGATCCCAGGACCCCGGGATCACGACCCGGGGCAAAGGCAGCCACTTCACCGACTGAGCCACCCAGGCGTCCCTCCAGAACATTATTAATTAAATTCGGTATCTTAAACTGTGCCTTCAAAAAAGACTGGTGGGGTCTTTGCAAAGAGTAAGTCCTTTTAAAGGAGAGTTAGAGTGCTTATAAGGGAAGCATAGAAGGAAAAAAATATCTGTGACCAATAATATGTCACTCACATCTTAAGTAGTGGCTAAACCACACGTGGAATACTGTTTAAACCAATGCAGTAGCCTGAAGTCAGAATCCAATCTGTGCTGAGAATAGAGGGAAGATAAGCTGTCAAACTATTATAGCAATATTCTAACTGGACTTTCCAGAATAAGCCAGATTTGGCCCCAATCTGTTTGGGCCTGTTTGTTTGTTATCAAACACATTATTTGGATATGATTTTTAATTAACTCAATACTTAAAATATGGGAGGTTGTCCACAAAAAGTCCAGCTTTCAATTTTCTCAGGAAAAATGTAAAGCATTGGCCTTACTAGGCCCACGCTCTTGCATACTCACTATCTTAATCATTTTTTATTGGCTCCCTGATCCTGAGTCAAAGTGTCAGTTTCTGTGCTGAGTTTCAATTTATTGCCTTTCAGTTCCAAGTTCACCCTTTTTGATTGCTGGGTAAAAATGGACCTGGGGCCTTTTAATTTTTTTTTTTTTTTTTTTTTTTTCCTTTTGCCAGCTGGCACTGAAGGTTTGTCAGTAGAGGGCACTGGAGAGACATTGGAGGAGGAAGAGGTTTGGCTTCCAGGTCCCAGTGTGTTCCCCACCCTAGCACCTGCCGGTAAAAACACCTGCACCTGCCTTCTCAGCACCTGGCTGATGCCCTGTAGCTCATCCTGGCTGGGAGAACCCACGGACCAAGAAGTTCCCTTGGTACCACCTCCTCCTCAATGTCTCTCTGGCTGTTAGGTCTCTAAGTGCCTGCAGTGAGACACCACCCAGTACTTGAGAAGGCAGATTTCCATGAGGTTCTCTGCCTTCCAGCACGCCAGTGCCTTGCCCTCTCCAACAGCACCTGCTGGGGTCCTATAGCTCTGCCCTGCACGACGGCTGTTGACATAGGATTCTGTTGCTGTTATATAGGAATGCTGACAGCCTTCCTTCCTTACGAGTCAACCCTGTGTTCCTCCAATCCCATGCTATAGTTAATAACCCCTTTTATTAAACTTCCCCTTTTCAAATTACTGTGTGGTTTCTCTCCAGTGATTAGAGTTTGACTGGTATGGCTTCCATCTATCATGGGGCTTGCTCTTGTTTTCCTTGATATTAGACAAATATTTCACTATACCCCTTGTCTTTATCAAAAGTGAGAACATGAAATTGAGACAGGGACTTGACTTTTTCAAGAAAAACGTAAGGGTATGTTTTCCTGTGGAAAGGCAATGTATTCCCATGTGTTTAATAAGAAAAATATGTAACTGTGGCAAGAAAGAAAAGAGGAAAAAAAAAAGCATGTGCCTGAGATTTCAGTAGGACTCAAACCTGTAGGGAAATGTGATTTTTTTTTTTTTTTTTTTCTTTAGCACTGTTAAGGAGGAGGCAGGGGAACGGCAGGGATGCCTGCTGTTTGATTCTGATTCTGCTTCCTGCCCCCACCTCCCCATATTGATATTGTGGCTTTGTTGCCACTGATTTTGGCTCAATAAATAGAGAAGCCATATCCACCCCCCCTTTTTTTAATGGAAGAACTAAAAGCAAATTGTGGGTTTAAGTTTCTCCTGTTATGTGTGTAAGCCCCAAACTCCAGTATAAAATACAGTTGCTTGTATCTGGCAAGATCGCCGTGTGTAATATTTGCTGGCACATTTTCCTGAAGGTATCCCCCACTGAGTGGCTTGTGAGGCTCAGGGAGTCTTAGAGGTGCTATGCAGCACCTATTCCTTCTCTGTTTACATTTCTCCTCAACTGACTTTCCTTTCATATTCTTTATTAAATAGGAAACTTACATCCTCTTTTGTGTGTGGGTTTCTTCCCCAAATCAGTTAACCCATGTGCAATATTGCAATACCATTATAAGAACCATAACAAGTTTATGAAAACAAGAAATGGTAAAAAGTATAATAAACTGAAAATAAGCATATCATCTAGGGGTGTTTTAAATGTTAATTAATGAAAACATAACATTATGAAATATAGTGATATATAAAGTATTAAAATTGCTTGGAGCCCAATCATTTTACTGATGATGGATTTAAAAATAAGTCTTTTGAGTAAAATATAAAATAAATGTTCTGAACCAAACCAAACATTTTCAGAAAGAATCGGGCTGGAAATAATTTTACTTAGTTTGCAAAGATATGGCTGAGAACCTATATTATGATATGTCTAAAAAATCTAAATTATCTGTGTCATCTTCCATTATAAATGAAAAATGGACAGAAAAGCATAAATGTCATCTAATTATATAAGAATGCTTATTACACTGAAGACATTTTGTCATGGTATGTGTGAGAACTGTTTATGTGTGTATACTCACATGGTGAGAAGCTTTTTTTTTTTTTTTTAAGATTTTATTTATTTATTTGACAGAGATCACAAGTAGACAGAGAGGCAGGCAGAGAGAGAGAGACAGAGGAGGAAGCAGGTTCCCCGCCAAGCAGAGAGTCCGATGTGGAGCTTGATCCCAGGACCCTGGGATCATGACCTGAGTTGAAGGCAGAGGCTTCAACCCACTGAGCCACCCAGGTGCCCCACAGTGAGAAGCTTTTGAGAACTTTATCGCATACCTGCCAAAATGAGGAACTACAAAACAAGGTTACCATTGTGTTGTTTTATATTAATATTATACTTATAAAATTTTGTTAACATACAATATGGCAACAATTTTCAGAGACATGGAAATAAAGTCTGTTTCTTAAACCAAAAATTTAAAATGAAGCAAGTTTCAGTTGTTAATTGCAGAGACACCTAGTCACTTGAACTATAGACTTGTATATATACCAGTATATTCAAAATAGTTTAAAAATTATTTTTGTTCAACTATGAGCATATTATGTATCCAAAGATGTAATATTATCACTTAATTTATAAGCATTTTAATATTTTTTATAAATACTGAACACTTAAAGTGTTATACTTAACACTTTTTGTGTCTGGCTGTTCATATTTTTATTGTAAAAATTCATGCAATTTTAATCAGGTTTAGAATATCCAAAATATTATCAATTGTTCATTTCTAAACATAGAGCTCATTTAGCATCTATTTACAAATGATTTTTTAAATAATTATATTCCTAGAGAATCGAGGTGTGGGTATGGCAGAATAGTTTATATTCTATCTCCTGAGAACAACTAGAAAAAAATGGAGAAAACATAAAAATCCATTATGACCGATTTTCGTATAAGAAGAGTAGATTAGGACAGACACATACACATGGGAATAACCATATGAAGACACAAAGAGAAGAGGGCCATCTCTGTAAGTCAAGGAGAGAGACTTCAAAAGAAGTCAGCTTTGCTAGCATCTTATTTCTAGAATTGTGAGAAAATAATGGTCTGTTGTTTAGTCACTCAGTCTCTGGTATTTTATTATGGTATTCTAGCAAACTAATACAGCGACAACAAGAAAGACCTGATGAACTAAATTCCACAGAGAACTGAGCCATCGTGAGGTGAGTGGGGAGTGTAACACCTTCCTTTCCTGAGGGCAGATGTCTAATCAGTATATAAGAAGATCTGATTAAGCAGAGAGATTCTGGGAAGATGAGAAGAAATGGGCCAGGCCCTGAATGACAGGAGAATGAGAAACACAAGAATGATACTAGATCCAGCAGTTTCCCCCTACCTTTCAGTTTTTCCAAGAAAATAGCATGGAAGAGGGAGTGATAAGTGGAAAGACAGGGCTTAGAGATTTGCTCAACTTCACAGAGGTTGTGTTCAGGGGCATTGTTGGGGCTAGAGCATAAATGAACATGGGTCAGATTTCTGGGGTACTGGTAGTATTCAGTCATTTTTTTTTGTCTTTTTCTGTGATGTGTATTTGGGTGTGTGTTTCCTTTGGTGCATTTACTAATCTGTAAACTCTTAACTTGTGCACTTTGCTGTAAGTAAGCCATGTATCTGAAAAATTTATTTAAAACATAAATATTTAGCAGCCAGTATAATATGTGTCTCAGAACAAATTTACAAAAACAATATACATATGTTCTTAATTTTGTTAGGCTATCTCTCAATGTGTCAACCTATTCATTGATCTATTCAGTAAGTATATATATTTCATGCCTTGGAAACACCCTAGTTATAAATACTCTAAAATATTAATATTGATTCTTCCTGTATTGTGTAATTGTAGGAAAGCTTTCCTTACTTTATTTCCAGTGATTTGGGAAGTTTCCATGAATTTTCATTGAGAGAAGAAAATAATATTTGTAAAATATTTCATGTCTCATAAAGAGGAACGTCAAAAATTTTTAATATGGAGTTCGATTATGGGTTATTTTTACTTTTTATTGAGCTCTTTGTTTCATTTATATTTAATTACTTGGTATTCCCCTACTCTATTTCATAACTACAGAATTTTAAGTATGTTCTCCTCCTCCTGTTAGTAACTGCTCTTTCCCTACTCTTTTCACTTACCTTCTTATTTTCAACTCTCAGGATATGCTACTTCATTTCTAGTTTTCCCCTACTCTACCACCCTTCTTAACCCCTTCCAAATATTCAGTTTGGACTAATTTGAATATTAGATTGCTTACTAGTATCTTTCTTAGTAAGAGGCTATAAATAAATTAATGTGTATGAATTTATATATATATACACAATTATTTCTTTATATAGTTATATAATTTTATATATAACACATATTTATATTAGGCATATACATATAGATTATGTAAAGTAAGGCATCTTGTAGAAATAGTTAATTCTTAAATTATCTTCAGAGGACAGAATATGTGTAAGTAAATGAAGGAGGGAAGGAAAGAAATAAATATATCTGTTTTAGTCCAATTAGAAGAGAGAAACTACACAATAATTTTAACAAAAAAAAGGTTTAATATGAAGAATTACTATTATAACAGGGGATTTGAGTAACGAGAAACTGAATAGTAAGAAGGAAAATCTAAAGGCTGTAGAAATAGATACTAGGGCTGAGATACAACACTGAAAAAAAAAGGCCGTGTCCAGGCAGTGATCCAAACCTTCCTGGAGAAGGCACAGTCTTAGATCACAGAATAGCAGAGAAGTCACTGTGGTGTCACAATGGCAGAAGTTTTGAGAAAGATGCCCTCCAACTTCCTGAAATCTGCCCTCTAGGGTGTCCTAGAGGTGCCTCACCTGTGGCATTCTGCAACAGCACAGAAGCAAGTGCCAGAGAAAGCTGCGGCCACAGGATACTTCTGCCCACTGTGCATCTTCAGGGTCCAGACTTTGGAAAAACTACCCGTATGGCATGAACTGGAGCTGGAGAAAGCTGAAGGAGCTCAGCATTGGGATGGGCGAGTGTCTGCGGAGCAGGAGGCCAGACAACCTGTGCATGCTGCAGGCATCTGCCCGGGAGCACACTGGAATCAGAAAGTGGCCCTTTCTCCTTGTGCTGTCTCTAGCTTATGCTCTATAGACAAAATTTAACACCATGCCAGCTGACAAAGGAAAGATATTTAAGGACCCAGATCCATTTTTTGCAGTGTAGCAACAAAGGTGGAATTTAGAGCTGAGAGTAAATAATACAATCTGCTAAGAATAGAAGAAGAAAGGAAGGAAGGAAGGAACAAAATAGGGAGGGAAGAAAGTCACATAAAGGAGCCCCATTTTTAGACCACATTTTAATTTTTTTCTTTGACTTCCCTTCATAGCCAAAGTATGAGCTATGCAAAGAAACCATTCTCATTGTCTAGAGAACGAGCTCATCTTAACTTGGATTAAAATTGGTTGGTAAGTTTTTTGTTCAGTTGTGTGTGTGTGCACATGTCATATATTTTTCTTATTTTGAGTCAAAATCAAAAAGTTTGAAAACCATTCCTCAAGGTAAATCTTTTCAAGGCATCAAACAACAAACCCTTTTGCATGTGTAAATTGTAGTGTTTTTATATTTTTAAGATTTTATTTATTTATTTGAGAGGGAACATGAGAGGAAGGAAAAGCATGAGAGAAAGAAAGAGAAAGAAAGAGGCCATGAGCAGGCGGTAGAGAGACAGGGGAAGCAGACTCCACTGAGCAGAGAACCTGATCTGGGACTTGGTCCTAGGACTCCAGGATCATGACCTGAACCAAAGGCAGACACTTACCCAAATGAGCTGCCCAGGCAGCCCAGTTGTGGTCATTTTTAATACTATTTAATCATGCCTATTACATCTGGATTCACTAATCTTTATACTTTGGGGTTGTTGAATTCAGTTAACTCATAGAAAAATTTCCCTGCTCATGGTTGAGCAATATTATGTCACACATACATTAACCAAGCCAATGAAAAACAGATAATCAAACACTTAAGAATAAAATTTATATATAAACCAAAAATGAAATATCAAAACTTTATATTGGGGCTACAAAATAAATACTTTTGGTAGACCCAAGTATTAATATACATATTCAAAAGTGGTCACTACATTATTCAGTCTACGATTTTTTAAATTTCCTTTTTTTTCTACCTTTTTTCCTCTTTTGAAATTAAAAACATTTTACCACAAAATATATGTGAGTTTTAAGATTGAAAATGCTTTGAATATGTTTGATTATACAAGATAATATAAAATGGTCTACTCTTAACACTATATTCCAAAACTTCTTGTGAATCCTAAAAATGGAAATGTCTTTTACAGATTTATCTGTAAATCTATGAAGATGAACTGAGTTAAAAAAGAAAGAAAGAAAGAAAGAAACCATGAAAATTTGACTTATGGAACATTTAAATTTAAATTTTTTTTAAGATTTTATTTATTTATTTGACAGAGAGAGATCACTAGTTGACAGAAAGGCAGGCAGAGAGAGAGGAAGGGAAGCAGGCTCCCCGCTGAGCAGAGAGCCTGATGTGGGGTTCAATCCCAGGATCCTGAGATCATGACCTGAGCCGAAGGCAGAGGCTTTAACCCACTAAGCCACCCAGGTGCCCCTGATTTATGGAACTTTTAGAGCAAGATACCAATTGGCTATTTCTAAGCCAATGCAATAACATAAATTAGATCAATGTTGTCAATTGGGACTTTAGAGGATTTTTTCAAATTAGTAATAAATAGAGTTTTTAGCTCAGCTACTAAATTTTACACATTGTAATAAGTGCATCTAAAGATAGTTTAAAACGTTTAGGTAATGTTAGGTAAAAACCTTGGAGAAGTTTATTTCCCATCTCCAAAGAAAGTGTATGATGAATTGTGAAATACAGCCCTGAACTGGTTTCTGGTTTCATGACCAAAAGTTGCCAAGAGCCAAGTAAGTCCTAAATATTAACTAGACCTATCAAATCCAGAGCAAGTTAATGTAGCTGAGACTCTATAAGCCAACTAAATCAGTCTACACAGACAGGAAACACCTCATTGTCAATGAAACTTGAACCCAATCATAATCCTCCTACTTAGCTTTAGTTAGATAACTGGAGCTGCCAGTTTTATGAAGGAAAACCCCAACTTCCTAGCCAATCATACCCTGTTTCTGCATTATCTTCTTGACATTCTGTATAACTTCCTCTTGCCCCAAATCCTTGGTTGGGGAGTGCTCCACTGATTGCGAGGTGCTATATTCCTGCATCCCATGGATTGTGTTCCCTTGAATAAAGGACAGCAAAGTTGTTACTAAATTGTTTTAGTTTTGTCATTTGATTGTGACTATCTCACATGTTGGGAAGTATAAATAGAAAGCATCATTATGTTTTGTGAGATTATATTCCTAATGAGATGCACAGATGAAATTATAACCACTTCTACTCAATCTGATCTGTAGCACATGGATTGACCTCAATATTTCAGTAAGGCAGAGGACATTTGGGTATAAACTATTAATTACATACCTGTGCTCCTAAAGATAGTAGTTCCTAATATTTGCTGAATTTTAAGTTATAATTAAATTAACAATGAAAGCATATGTACTCATGTAGATATGTATATCTATATACATATAGATATGCTAAATATCTATTTATATCTATACATATCTAGATATGTATATCTAAATATATATAAATATAGATATGCTAAATATCTATTTCACTGCTTTCATCAATAAAATGATGAGATTATAAATTGCCACAGAAAATATTTCAATAAAACTTCAAAATTCATGCAATCATATTATATATTAAATTATTAAATTGTATTTCTGAAAATTGTTAGAGATAGTGAGGAAAATTATGCTACAGTTGTTTTCCACTTACATATCTCAAGAAAACTGTGACCTTCAAAGGAGAATGCATTGGACCTTTGTATTATTAACCTGTCAATGCATATCTCTCCTGTACCTAGTTTAGTTCAGGTGTTTATTTCCATTTCCATTTAAAATAATATTTGTTTTTAAAATCTGTACTTTAAAAAAGACTGAAGTATTGATGACAAAAGTTATTTTTGTAATCTAAAGCCTTTTAATGATAAGTCAAATAATGGTTGTAATAAAACAATTGCTTCTTTCCTAGCCTTTTAGAGAACAAGGAAACACAAAATGTCCACTTTAAATGGAAAATTCTGTTTCTAAACAAAATATATTGTCTTGATATTTTTCTTATTTCAATTTCAATTATTTTTATGTTTAATACAAAAATAAAAACAAAAAAAAGAAGCATAGCCCAAATGAAAGGACAATGGTATTTATTTAAAAAAGGCCTCCATAGCAGCACAATATCTCATGTTATTTATGTTATTACATTTAAAACCTGACTCTCTTATCTAATCACACTGAAGGTGTCAGAGAAGTACCGGCAAACAATGCTTGAAACATTCCCTTAATCGTTTTCCTGCAGTGGTATACAAAATGCTGTAAATAATTGGAAACAAATTGTATCTATCTGAGCAAAAGAAACAAACTACATGCACTTAAATACAGCAATTGAAGACTATTTTCATCAGAAACAAATAAATGTACGTGGATATCTTAGATAACAAATATGGCCAGCTCAAAGGAAATAAATAATGGATATTTTATAACCACCAAAGAAGGAAATTTATATGTGAAACTTCCATTTAAATTTAGCAGAGACTAAAATGTTGCATAGAATCCTGAATAGAAAACGACATAGAGAATCGTTTTCAATGTCTGCATTAATCAGACATTGAAACATTTAAAATGTTTAAAATGTTACTTTCTGATTTTATAATTGGTTAACTTTTAAAATCATAATATCCTGGGGGCACCTGGGTGGCTCAGTGGGTTAAGCCTCTGCCTTTGTCTCAGGTCATGATCTCAGGGTCCTGGGATCGAGCCCCGTATAGGGCTCTCTGCTCAGCAGGGAGCCTGCTTCCTCCTCTCTTTGCCTGCCTCTCTGCCTTCTTGTGATCTCTGTCTGTCAGATAAATAAAATCTTAAAAAAAAAAAAAATCATAGTATCCTGTGCAGTGACATAATATGATCATTTATATTGCTAATTGGAACTCATATATCTTTATTTCTTTTTAGAAAACAGTTTAACAATATGTATCACACTTATTTGTTGTTGTTAACCTTGATTCTACCATATTTTTTTAGTAAAGTAGTAACTAGAAAAAAAACATATAAATTCTGACTGTATAGCTTGAACACATCTGTCTAACCAATGAAAAGTAAAAAGTAAGTTAATATAACTATCCAGTCGTTATTCCCTCAAAGTATCCTTGGTTTAACACCATGGACACTACCTTTCTTTTTTCAAATCCAGGAAGTAATAATGTTCCCGCCAATAATGTCTGAGAAGTCCTGGCCTCCGTATCTTTGTCAACACTTGCTATTATCAAGTGTTGTTTTGTTATTTTTGCAAATTTAGCCATTCCATTGGGTATCTAATTGAAACTTTTATTTTATTTTATTTTATTTGTTTAAAAAATTTTAAATATTTTATTTATCTATTTGACAGACTGAAATCACAAGTAGGCAGAGAGGCAGACAGAGAGAGAGGGGGAAGCAGGCTCCTTGCTGAGCAGAGAGCCTGATACGGGGCTTGATCCCAGGACCCTGAGATCATGACCTGGGCTGAAGGCAGAGGCTTAACACACTGAACCACCCAGCCGCCCCTCTAATTGAAAATTTTAACTTGTATTATTTTATTGAAAACTAATAAAGCTGAATACTTATTCATTTATCTGTAAATTAGTAGGCTGTCTTTCTACATTCTAGATGTAGTAATCATCTATACATAACCAGAGTTACATAATGCCTTTATATATAATTTATATATTTACACACTTTATATAATAATGTTTTTTTCTCTACTGCTTTGAAGGTATAATTCTCATAAACTGACTATGGTATACAAATGTGGATTTCTTTCCATGGCTTTTTAATAATTCTTGAGTATTGACTAAGAATCCCCTTTATGGATATAGAATGCAAGGCAGTAAAATTCCCCCTTTTCATGTGTAAGTTCTGATGATTATCACAAATATATAAACATGACATCACTACCATAACCGAGATTTAAAAAAAAAAAAAAAGCAACACTTTCATGACACCCAAAAGATTCCCTTGTGCCCCTTCCAGCCAATTCCCACCCCCAGACCCACTGATCAGACCAGGATTCCATTCTAAACAGGTACTAGAGTATCTCTGAGGAGACAGGTAGGAGGAAACAAGCCAAGTGAGAAAGGGATTCAAAGAGGAAAATGGGAACAACATGGACAAATGCACATGATACCTCACGTGCGATGAGAACTGAATCAGAACCAGCATTTGGCTTTCTCCAAATGGAGGTTATTGACAAGAGCAGTTTCTGTGGAGTAGCTGGGATGACCCGACTGGAATAGTTTTAGGGGGAAGCTAGAGGAAAAGGAATAGGGCTTAGTGAGCATAATGATGCAACTCTTTCAAAGAATTCTGACACCAAAAATGAACAAGAGAAAGGAGGCAGTAGCTTATCTCATCCATCTCATACCCGTGACTCTACCCCTCATTCGTCCACCCTTGGTCACACTGGTCTTCTGCTGCTTCTCAGGCATGCAGGTCATTCTCCCTACTGTTGGTTCTTTAGTCTGCTCGGAATGCTTTTTTCCATATAGCCTCTGGCTTAACTTCCCTCAAATTTGCTCAAATATCTTCCAAGTTTGTCATTCCCTGTCCATTCTTTTAAAATTCCATCTACCTCCTTCCATGCTCAACCTGCTTCATTTTTCTTTTTCCTAGCACTCAGTGCTTTCTAATATAATACACAATTTATTTATGATGTCTACTCCATTGTCTGTCTTTGCTAGTCAAGGTAGCAGGAATCTTTGTTTTGTTCACAGATGCAATGTAAGCACTTAGAAGATTGTCACAGAGTAAGTGCTCAAGAGGTATTTGTTGGGGCACCTGGGTGGCTCAGTGGGTTAAAGCCTCTGCCTTCGGCTCAGGTCATGATCTCAGGGTCCTGGGATCAAGCCCCGCATCAGGCTCTCTGCGCAACGGGGATCCTGTTTCCTCCTCTCTCTCTGCCTGCCTCTCTGCCTACTTGTGATTTCTGTCTGTTAAATAAATAAATAAAATCTTAAGAAAAAAAAGTATTTGTTGAATAAGTAATTGAAATCAAGATGGAAAATAATGGCTTTGAACAGACCAATAGAAATCTGGAACTTATCAGAGAATGATGAAACATGTCTTGTTTTGGAGTTCAACGAAGGCTGGATACATGGAGCTATGAAGTGGCTATGCTATGTTTTGTCTTCTGGAGGAGTAGCAGAAGAATGAGTATCCCAAAAGAGCATTGCAGGGGTAAGAGGGTAAATTAATTAAATCATGTTCCTCTATATGGATTATTTTTCCAGTTAGCAGGCAAAATATTTTTCAGGTGGTCGGGGAAACATAAATTTTAAGAGGGATGACCAAGTATGGTTTCATTAACAGCATTTGGGCAGTGACTCACTTAAATGTGTTAATTCTGCACTTACACCTATAGCACAATGTATGCTGATGTGATTAAAAGCATGGTTGACATAATAAAAAAATAATATGAGTCAGCAAAAATGCTAGAGAATAACACCACAGCTTAAAAACAAGCCTGTTAAAACAAATACAAAAAAAAAAAAAAACCCTGAAAAACACATGTCAACAAAGCCACAAATAATTGCACATTAGCATCAGGATTTTCAAAAACAGATATTTAAACTGCATATGCAAATGACATATTTTCACATGCCAATGAGTATTTAGATTTGCAATTATCCCTTTTCATGTAGAAGTATCTTTTAAAGTATGCAAATAAGTTATTTGCATACATAATGTGGGCACTCCCTCTGAATATTGGATTTGTTGGAAGATTGCTAATGGTAGCAGAAACAGTTTACCTTCTGAGAACTGCAAACATCAAAAATTCAATTTGTTCAGTGTATTTTCATGAAAGACAGAAATTTTTAATTTTTAAAAGCAAGAATATGTCCCTTTGATGTAAATTTATTTATTTATTTATTTATTTATTATTAATGTATTGAACTGTACATAAAATTTACCATCTTAACCATTTTATTTATTCATTTTTAAAGATTTTATTTATTTGAGAGAGAATGAGTGAGGGAGATAGAGAGAGAGCATGAGTGGGGGCAGGGGTTGAGGAAGAGGGAGAAGCAGATTCCCTGCTTAGCAGGGAGCCTAACTTGGGTCTTTGTTCCAAGACCATGAGATCATGACCTGAGCCAACCAAAGGCAGGCACTTAACCCACTGAGCCACCCAGGTGCCACCATTTTAACCAATTTTTTTTAAAGGTTTTATTTATTTATTTGACACAGAAAGAGAGATCACAAGTAGGCAGAGAGGCAGGCAGAGATAGAAGTGAAAGCAGGCTCCCTGCTGAGCAGAGAGCCCGATGCGGGGCTTGATCCCAGGACCCTGAGGTCATGACCTGAGCCTAATGCAGAGGCTCAACCCACTGAGCCACCCAGGTGCCCCTATCTTAACCATTTTTAAGTGTACAGTTCAATGGTATGAACAATACACTCACATCACCAACATCCATTCCCTAACTTTTTGCCTTTTACATCTGAAACTCTAGGTCTATTAAAAAATAACTTCCCAGGGGCACCTGGGTGGCTCAGTGCGTTAAGCCTCTGCCTTCAGCTCAGGTCATGATCCCAGGGTCCTGGGATCCAGTCATCTCTGCTCGGCAGGGAGCCTGCTTCCCACCCACTCCCCACCTCTGTCTGTTTCTCTGCCTACTGGTGATTTCTCTCTCTCTGTCAGATAAAGAAATAAAATATTTACAAAAAAATTTATAAAAAAAAATAAAACAACTTCCCAGTTTTTCCTCCTCCAGCGCTGGCAACCAACATTATACTACTGTCTTTATGATTCTGACTAAGTATAAGTGGAATTCATACAGCATTTGTCTTTTTGTGACAGGCTCATTTCACTTAGCATAATATCCTCGAGATTCATCCATGCTGCAGTATATTGAAGAATTTCTTTCATATTAAGGCTGAATGGGGTGCCTAGGTAGCTCAGCTGGTGTGCCAAACTCTTGATATCAGCTCAGGTCTTGATCTCAGGGCTGTGAGTTCAAGCCCCACATTGGGCTCCATATTGGGCATGGACCCTAACTTAAAAAAAAAAAAAGGCTGAATAATATTCTATTTATGTATATACTACTTTTGCTTATTTATTCATTAATCGATGGACACTTGGTTTGCATCCATGTTTTAGGGTTCATGAATAATATTGCTGTGAACACGGGTATACAAATACCTCTTTGGAACCTTGCTTTTGGTATTTTGGGGTATATATCGAAGAGTGAACTTTCTGGGTCATATGGTAGTTCCTTTTTAGAATTTTTTGAAGAACTCCCATACTGTTTTCCACAGCAGCCATACCATATTATAGTCGCACCAATAGCGCTCAAGCATTCCAAATTCTTTACACCTCATCGCCAAAACTACTTTCCTTCCTCATAACTATCCAAATGAGTTTATGGGTGTGAAATATTATTTAATTGTAGTTTTTTTATTATGTTAGTCACCATATATTATTTTTGATGTAGTTTTCCATGATTCATTGTTTGCGTATAACACCCAGTACTCATGAAATCTGTGCCCTCTTTAATACCCATCACCAGGCTCACGCACCCCCCAGCCCCTTCACTTCTAAAACTTTTGATCTGCATTTCTCTAAGCCCTGGTATATATGATTGAATAATTTTGGCAAGGGTGCCAAGACCATTCAGTGGAGAAAGGACAGACTTTTCAACAAGTGATATTGGGAAAACTGAATATCAACCTATAGAAGAATGCAATTAGACTCCTACCTAACACTATGTACACAGCTAATTCAAAATGAATCAATGATCTAAATATAAGACCCAAAATAAGAGCTTTAACTTTTAGAAGAAAACAGAACAAAAGCTTCACAACACTGGATTTGGCAATGATTTCTTGGATATAACACTAAATACACAGGCAACAAAAGAAAAATAAGCAAATTGGACTCCATGAAAATAAAAAAATTGTGCATCAAAAGGCACTATCTACAGAGGAAAATTCATTTTGAAGGGAAAAACTGGTCTATGATTAAAATAGTACATCACAAATTGTGATACTCATAAATCAAACAGATCAAATAAGTTAGAGAAAATCATAAAGTTGGCCAAAATGCAAGTATTTTTTCCAGAAATTTGTGAAAAATTATGTATATTATTTCCACTCCACATGACCTTTTCCTGACACTGTTTTTGCTTAGTTTTATTATCTAAGAAATTATTTAACAATAAAACCTTTAAATGAAAGACCTCACCATTATATATATACAAATTATCTATAGGCTACCTTGTAAGAATGATTAACCAATAAATATTTTAATCCAAATAAATATTTTTGACTTAATATGTACAAAATATTCTAATAAACATTGAGCTCAACTCTAAAACTGATTTGTGCCACCAAAGAGTTTACCATCAAATGAAAAGACCAAGAAGTGATGTTGTAAAGTACTTACATACCTGAAACCACTAAAAGGTATGCACAGTGAAGTAGTCCAGACAAGGAAGAGATTTTATGTAATCAAGGAAGTAAGTTAGAATTAGTATTGAGGGGTGCCTGGGTGGCTCAATTGGTTGAGCATCTGTCTTCAGCTCAGGTCATGATCCCAGAGTCCTGGGATCAGTCCCATATTGGGCTTCTTGGTCAGCAGAGAGCCTGCTTCTCCCTTTGCCTGCCACTCCCCCTGTTTGTGCATGTGTTCTCTGTCAGGTAAATAAAAATCTTAAAAAAAAAAAAAAAGGAGTTAGTATTGAAACTGAGTCATGGGAATGCAGATGTTCTTTAGAAGATATTTTTTAATAGTTTTAAAAAATAATTTTCAGAAGTAGATGCTTGCACACCATTAAAGGCAACATTTTAGGAGAATATGTATTCATAAGTGATTAACAAAAGGACATCAAGCCAGTAGAAATCAAATGGGCAAATAAACATCACATTAACTAGAAATATATAAAACACCCAAATTGAAAAGACCAAAAAAAAAAAAAAAAGAATAACATAAACTTAAAATTGTGATTTAAAAAGTTTTTAAATCCTTTAGTGTTTTTTCAATGATGTAAACATCATTATCTATTTAGAGATACTACATCCACTATTAAGTTCTCATTATTATAATCTTGGTTACTTTGTACTGCTTCTAAGGTATAAAAAGTACAAATTGATTTTTGTTCAATACCATAATGAAACATTCATTCATTAGGATATACATACATTAGGATATATTCATTTTTGGTCCATTTATTTTTCCTTTGGAAAATCTCATAACAATATTGGATATGTTTTATATTATATACCCAAATTAAAATATATTTGGATATTTCAGAAGATATTTAACAAATTCATCTAATTTAATTCAACAGCTTTATATTGTCTAAAATCAAAACCAAATTATAGTAATGATTGAATTTTCTCCTGAAAGAAATCTTGGAATGAGATATTTACCCAATTTTAAAGTTATGAAAATTTTCTTTTAAATATAAATCTGAAAGAAATATTGCAATATTAAAAGTATAAAGATATTACATCACTATGCTGTATACCTGAAACTAATGTGACATTGTATGTAAACTAGACTCTAAATAAATAAATGTCTTTAAATATTTCATTATAAAATCAGTTGGACTAAAACGGTAAAAAACTGTCTATTAAAAGAAATGTTTCTAAGAATTAATGTTTGTACGAAGGCTTATTTAAATATAAATTTAATTTAAAACAACATGATAGTACTACACACATATTAGGATGACAAGAGTCCAAAACACATGGTCACTTTGGAAGACAGTTTGACAGTGTCTTACAAAACTAAATATATTTTTACCAAAGTTCAAAGTTTACATAAGAGTTTACTCTGGGTATTTTCTGAGTTTTAACAGCTGTGTAATGACAGTAGCTATGATTGATGTATCATACAGAATAGCTTCACTGCCCTAAAGATCTGTGCTCTTTTTATTCATCCATCCCTTGAACCTAACTTTTGGCAGCCACTGATCCTTTTATTGTCCTTTTATTGTCTCAATGGTTTTGCCTTTCGAATTTTAGAAGGTCATATATTTGATATCATACAATATGTAGCCTTTTCAGGTTGACTTCTTTCACTTAGTTACATGCATTTAAACTTCCTCCATGTCTTTTCAAGTCTTGATAGCTCTTTTTTTTCTTTCTTTCTTTCTTTTTTTTCCATTGAATAATATGCCATTGTCTGAAAGTACTACGATTTATTTCTATATTTACCTGGTAAAGGACATTCTGGTTGCTTTGAAGTTTTGATAATTCTGAATGAAGTTGATACAAATATATTCATGCAGCTTTTTTTGTATAGACATAATTTTTCAACTCATTTGGGAAAATATTAAAAATTATGATTATGGACCAATAAAAACAAAATTTGATTTTTAAAAAGTCTAAGAAAATCTATAAATCTCTGAAAAAACTGAATCAAGAAACAAAGGAAGAAAAATCATGTTTAAAAGAACAACAAAGGGCGCCTGGGTGGCTCAGTGGGTTAAGCCTCTGCCTTCAGCTCAGGTCATGATCTCGGGGTCCTGGGATCGAGTCCCGCATCGGGCTCTCTGCTCATCGGAAAGCCTGCTTCCCTGTCTCTCTCTGCCTGCCTCTCTGACTACTTGTGATTTCTCTGTGTGTCAAATAAATAAATAAAAATCTTTAAAAAAAAAAAAAAAAGAACAACAAAGACATCACTTCAGATCCTCACACTTTTCAAATATAATAAATATTAACAGATTACCATGAATATTTTTATGTTAATGTACATGAAAATTTAGATGAAATGAACAGGTTTACATTTCAAATATAACTTAAACTGATATGTTTACGTCCTTGATTTGGAACTATTTACTTCATTGATATGTAAACAATCAGTTTAAGTAAACAATTAAAAAGAAAATTGGATATTACATCTATCTAAATTATTAATAATTAAATATTAATATTTCACAAATAAAACTCATGAATGAGTTTCTGTAAGAAATTTTTCCAAATTTTTATGGTACAGTCTATTCCAAACTTATGTAAACTATTCCAGAATTTTAAAATAACAACCAAATCTGATTAAATTTTGCAGACAATTGGATCACATATTGTTATGTAGGTCCTATGGAGTCCTCCACCCCACCCACCTTTTTTAAAGTGTTGCAACTTTTCTCTTCACTTTAAACTATTTAGATAATATCTTCAAATGGTCTCCAAATGATTCAGAAAACATTAAAGGTCCATAGTGAAAAATTTGCTCCCTGTCCCTCTCCCTTTTCCCCTCCTCACCTCACCCCATCTCATAGTTATCCAGCTTTATCCTATCTCACTTCCCCAGGAAAAGGTCTTATAAAGTCTTGATAACAAAGTTGGCCAGGGCATTACCAGAAAATAATATCAGGGAATAATTTCTCTCTTATCATAAGTGAAAAAAAAAAGCCAAATATTAACAAATTATATCCAATGAAAAATAAAATGATAATACAACAGAAAACAACATATTCATGCTGCATTTATTTTAGCAACATAAGGTTGGTGTAACTTTTAACAAATCAATTTAGGTAATCTTAACATATTACCTGAAATAGGAAAAATTCACTTGATTATCCCAATAGTCATAGAAAAATAATTTTATAAAATTGAATACCTGTTTACGATAAATATCTCAGAATACTAGGTATAAAATGGGATTATCTTTGCTCTAGTAAAAAATACATTTTTTTGCTTAATAATGAATCAGCATATAATTCCAAAATCAAAGCTCAGGGGAGAATATTAATTACTCCTGTGCTCGCTTCGGCAGCACATATACTAAAATTGGAGAATATTAATTACTCTTGCTTTTATTCAATAGGTTGCTGGTGGCCACAAAAAAATTAGTCAAAAGTAGATAGAAAATTTTAAAATCTATGGTTAAGCAATTTAAATTAATAAGTAAATACAGCAATACCACTTGATAAACATGATATACAAAAATTATCTATGTACACACAAAAACTATTTAGAAAAATGAGTATCAAAAAAATCTAATACCTGAAGATTAATCAAGTAAAAAATGTGACAGGTCTCTACTTAGAAAATTAAAGTAAATACTTAACAGAAATTATAGAAATCCAAAATAATAGAGTGTATGTCACGTTAACAGTTTGGAAAACACGATATTATAAAAATATTAGTTATGTGTAATTGATATCTAGATTCAAGATAAAAACAAATATTCACATAGTTTTTTTTTTTTTTTTGCTTGTTTTGGCCAAAACTATACAAACTAATTCTAAAATTTAAGGAAAATGAAAGGAACCAAGAATAGTCAAAAGTTTTGAAGAAAACCAAATATGGAAGATTGCACCAGCAAATAATCAGTACTCATTATCAATGTATGTAGAGAGATTAATGCAATATGACATGGAAACAAAGAGAGACAGTCAAACCAATGGGACAGAATAGAGAGACTAAAAAAAGATTCATGCTTGTATGAACAACTGATTTATGAAAAAGATAACCCTGTCCAACAGAAAAGAAAATGTGTTTTATAATAAATGTCTCTGTGTCGATTGGTTATACATATTTTTAAAATTAACTATTGATCATACTATCAACAAATATCAGCATAAGATTTTTGTAGCTCTAAATAATAATTAGATCGCAGAACAAATAAAAGAAAAATTATCTTTATGATCTTGTGGTAAAGGCTGAATGTCCTAATGAGAATATCTATTTATATATTTCATCATTTATTTCTCTTAGTAATATTTTGTGCTTTATTTTGCCCAAGTGTTTTATATCTTTTGTTCAAAAAATGTATTTCTGTGTATTTAAAATGTGGAGTATATATTTTCATCTTTATTTGCCAATCACTTGTTAACATATGAAAATATAATTCATTTCTCTGTATTGGTGCCATTTTCTTATTAAATACATTTACTTCTAGGATTTTATTTCTTTTTAAAAAATTTTTGGATTTCTCATAATTTCCTATGTATATAACCATGCCTTCTGCAGATAAATAGCTTTATTGGCTTATTTGCAATCTTTTTCTCTCTCTGCCTTTCTTTGTTGCATTGTCATTTTTCTGCAGCATGATATTAAACAGTAGTAGGTGGGCACATAATTTTGTTTTATTCTCCATTGACAGTGGGGATGCATTCAATATGTCTCCACTAAATGTAATATTAACTATAGTTCTTTAGTAAATGTCCTTTATCATACTTAGTAAATTCCCTTCCATTCTTAATTTGGTTAGTTGTTAACGTGAATATGTGTTAAATTTGGCAACATTCTTTCTTCCAAGTATATAAGGTGTAGGGGTTTATTCTTTCTGCTACTCTGATGAATTACATGGATTGATTTTCAGTGAATTGTTTGTATAAATATAATTTGGAAATGATGTATCAACTTGTTTATGTATTGCTGAAATATATTTGCTAATGTTTTGTTAAGGATTTCTGAATCTAAATTCTGGAGACATAATATTCTGTAGTATTTTTTCATATAATGTTCTTCTAAGATTTTGATATTAAGATTAAACACATCTTATAAAATGATTAGAAATTATTCCTTCCTGCTCTAACTTTGGGAAATTTTTATTAGATTTATATTATTTCTTCTTTAAATTGGTTTTGTTTAAATGTTTAGACAATGTCATTGCTATATTTACTTACTAATATGAATTGCTTTATTTGATAGAAACCCTGGAGGTTTTGTTTGTTTATGTGGGAAGTATTACAAATGTATTTATTTATTTATTTAAAGATTTTATTTATTTATTTGACAGATAGAGATCATAAGTAGGCTGAGACGCAGGCAGAGAGAGAGAGGAGGAAGCAGGCTCCCTGCTGAGCAGACAGCCTGATGTGGGGCTCGATCCCAGGACCTTGGGATCATGACTGGAGCCGAAGACAGAGGCTTTAACCCACTGAGCCACCCGGTGCCCCACAAATGTATTTATTTAAACAGATATAACACAATTTGCATTTTTTATTTCCTTTTGTGTCTGATGAATTATGTTTCTCAATGAATTTGTACATTTAATTTTTCAAAGTGTATCTTAGTATCTTAAGAAAGAAACATGGATCACTGACATGAAGCCATTTTTCTTTTCTAAACAAGCATTTAAAATATAAATATTTTTATAACTAATGCTTTATATCTCATATATTTTTTATTTGTTGTGATTTGATTATCATTCATTTCAAAATGAATTTAAATTTTCTTGAGATTCCCTCTTTATTCTATTAATTATTAAAAACCATGTTCCTTAATTTCCAAAATCTTCAGGGTTTACTAGGCATTTTAATGTTATTAATTTCTAATTCAATTGAATATATTCAGAGAACATACTCTGTAAGATATGCTTCATTTGGTACTTGTTTAAATTATCGAGGCTTATTTTATAAGATCCAAATATGGACTAAATTAGTCCATGTATTTTCCATGTATTCAACAAAATGGTAATTCCTTAGTTTTTCACATAGTGTTCCGTAAATATCAATTAGGTCAAACACTGGCTGATACTGCTGGTTTATATGCCTACTGAATTTGTGTCTACTTATTTTATCAATTAAGGAACATAGTATGTCAAAAACCTCCAATTGTAAATGTGGATTAGTCTTATTTTTCCTTTAGATTTGTTAGATGCTACACTAGAATCTGCTATGTATATATATGTTTAGAATTGTTACATAGTGAAGTCTTATCCTTTTTATCTTTATGAAATATTCCTCTTTACCTCTTTTGTACTTCTTATCCTAAAATCAATTTTATCTAATAATAAAATCATAGAGGCTCTCTTATGCTTAATATTTCTATGTCCTATCATTTACCCTCTTTTTATTTTCTTTTAAAGAGGACTTTTTTTTTTTTAAGTTAGTTTGTTTGTTTGTTTTTGAGAAAGAGAGAGCATGAGCAGAGGAAGGGGCAGAGGGTGGAGAGAATCTTAGGCAGGCTCCATGCTCAGTACAGAGCCCAGTGCAGGGCTTACTCTCACAACCCTGAGATCATTACTTGAGCTGGAATCAAGAGTTGCATTCTAACAGACTGATCCACCCATACACTCCCCCCTTTATATTTTCAATCTAGCTATCTATATTAAAATGTGTCTCTTGTTGACAATAGACCATTTACATTTAATATAATTTTTATATATTTTATATAAACCTGCTTCCTTTCTTCATTTACTTTTTTTTGTAGAGTTATCTTGGTTTGTTATTTTATTAAACATTTGCATTATTATTTTAATTGTTATTTTGTTAATACTTGGAGTTTACAGAGCTTGATATTATTTTCTTTACTGTTTTTTTTGTACCTATTTGTATTACTATATTTCCTCAGTTTATCACAGTCTATTTAGAATAAATATTAGAGAGCTTAATATAAAATATGGCATTAAGGCTGGAAAATATTTTTCCTTCCTCTGTCCTATTATTTTGTTTTTAATTTTGTGTGTGCCACAAGTCACGAAATAAAAAATATATATATTTTAATGGAGTCAATTGCTTCTTAAAGCAATTAATATAAGTTATCATTTTAAATCAAATGGTAATTTGAGTCACCATTCCTTACTTGTTTGAGATTTTTTCAAAGCATGGATAAATTTTGGCTGGTTAAGGTGTCTGACTCTTGGTTTTGGCTCAGGTCATGATCTCAAGGTTCTGGGATTAAGTCCCATGTTGGGCTCTGTGGTCAGTGCAGAGACTGCTTAAGTTTCTCTCTTATTCTCCTTCTGGCATTCCCTCCTATGCTCCCTCCCTCTCTCCAAAATAAATAAATAAAAATAAAAATAGATAAATTTTAAAAACTTACTAAATCACCAAAATAGCAAAGATAAACCCATGACAAGTCGACATGAGTAAGGACTTTCTATTGAAATAGCTATTTTCAAAAAAAATAGTGAAAAAAGCACATTTTACATTTTTTAAGATCTCTTTAGTGTCTACTGAAAAAAGGATAGCTGAATTATTATCTCTGCTCCCACATTTAGTCTGTTACAATATCACATGTAATGTAGCTTCTGAACAAGTTCACTTTACGTTCACTCTATTCAAAATTCTTTCATTTTGTCTTTTATTTATTTTTTTAAAGATTTCTTTATTTTAGAGAGAGAAAAAGAGAGAGCACAGCGAGGAGACACAGACGGAGAGAGAGAAAATCTGAAGCAACTTCTCACTCAATATAGAGCCTGATATGAGGCTTGATATCTTGACACTGAGACCATGACCAAAACCAATAGTCAGAGGCTTAACTGACTGTGCCACCTAGGTGCCCCTTGTCTTTAGTTTTAAAAGGTAATTTCAGAGTTGACTTTTTTCTCAACAATTAAAATATGCCATTGCATTTTCTATTCACTTCTCCTCCTCCTCCTCCTCCTCCTCCTCCTCCTCCTCCTCCTCCTCCTCCTCCTCCTCCTTCTTCTTCTTCTTCTTCTTCTTTTTTTGTTCTAATGGCAAATCCTTTTTGGAGTTTACTGATCCTGATGTTTTTCACCAAATTTGAGAAATTGTCAACTAGCGTTTCCTTAAATAAATATCTAATACATTCTTTAGCCTTGTCTCACTGGGATATGAATTTTACTGATGTTAGACCACTTAATATTGGCCTATGGTCATTTAGTTTCTGTTCCTCTTTCTTTAGTATATTTTCTTAGATGCCCCTTAGAGTGATTATTTTTAATCAATGAAAATTATTGGCCTTTAATTATGTGTTATTCAGCTTCTAAGTACATCCATATTCTTGCTTTTGAGAAACCTATATTTAACCATGAGACACCACATTTAGTTTTATTTTAGAGTTGTTTTGTTTTTGTTTCTATTATGGATTATTGTATGTTTTTATTTTTGACAATGCTTTATTCATTGGGATTAATAGTTTTTTCTTCTCTCATGTAATTGGTAAATATTTTTCCTCAAGTTTTTAAATTCCTTATACACTTAAATATGGCACTGTCTGTAACCAAGTATATTTTATTGATTGTGTAGCCAAAGATATCAATATTTCATTCTATGGCTTCTAGATTTTAAGACATAGTTAGAAAAGCTTTCCTCAAACCAAGAGAATAAAATTATTGCCTTGTTTCAGTTGGTTGGAGTAGTAAAAGTTGAGTAATCCAGTCAAGTGTTCTATAATCCTGAGGTCTGGAGGTCTGGGAAAAAAGTGTTGGTAGTGTTACAATTTATAAAATAGCAGTGATCAAAATCAACCAATCAATCAGAGAAGTGTGGTAATAAATATTATTCAACTTAATGGAAATTTCAGAATCCAATGAATAAAAAATTAGAAGGGATGAAAAGAAAACCAGAATACTATCCTGTGGAATAAAACACTAATTACCTTGCCTTAATTTTCTCTGAAAATCTATTAGCCAGGAATAAATGGATCTCAAAATTATGGCCTCATCAAAACATTATTATGTCTTTGCTACTGTACCTGCTGTGTTTATTAAGCTGCAGGCTGTACTGAAAGAACACCTCAACACATGTGCCACATCTAGAGGAGAGTTATTTGGTATATGTCCTGGGTAGACTTAGGAATTTTGTTTTCTGTTAGGTTCATAACAATTTTATGACTTAACCCATATGGGTACACCATCTAATTTGATTCAATTTTCCCACTGAAAATAGCTGGTAAAACTTGACATATTTAAAAGATTCCCTTTGACAGCATCATGGAGGTAAAGGAAGTTTTTTGTTTTTTTGTTTTGTTTTGGTTTGTTTTTTAGGCCAAGATATAAGGGAAGGAGTAAACCAAAAGGAGAAGAAATGAACCCTGCTAAAACCCAGATTTTGAGTGTTCCACCCTGAGATAAATATAAATCAGATATAACTTAGACCATGTAGGGACTGAAGAGTAGCCTCAAACCAATCTTGGATTCAGGTGATTTAGAATTGTCACTGCCTCTAGTCACCTGTTAGAAGGAAAAGTATAGGAAGAATAAGGATATTTTCTGGAAAAAAAAAAAAAAAGAAAACAAACGGAAACTAGGAAACTCCATTACCAGCAGTCATGCACCAAAAAAATAAAACCAAAAATGTTCTTCATCCAGAAAGAAAATGAACTAGTTGTTCTATGTATTTTTTAAGGATTCTACATTCAAATGTGTTCAAATATATCAAAAGATATATTCGTAGCTAGTTGTTTAAATGTTTATCTTTCAAAAGAGTTTAAACATCATGAACAAAAGATGGTTTGCTATTTGATTATCATCATCGACCCACATTTTAGCTGCATGTTTGATATACAGCAACTGCTAATTAATTTTCTCCAGGAGAGAATTATGAATTAATTCTTTGCTTGGTAAGCACTTAAGACTTTCACTTTCATTCTTTTTTTTTTTTTAAATAGATTTTATTTATTTATTTGACAGAGAGAGACATAGAGAGGGAACACAAGCAGGTGGAGAGGCAGGCAGAGGAAGAAGCAGGCTTCCTGCTGAGCCAGGAGCCCCATGTGGGGCTTGATCCTAAGACCCCAGGATCATGACCTGAGCTGAAGGCAGATGCTTGATGACTGGGCCACCCAGGCACCACAAGATTTTCACTTTCCATAAGACTTCGCCTTTATAAAAGTGAGTTCCCCAATTTTACATTTGCTTTTTAATCAATAACGCATCAATAGCCCTGCATTTATTCGACAGGTATTAGAATCAATTATTCCATCTTCTTTAGCTCTTTCTCTGCTTCACTAGCAAACTCTCCCTTTTATCCAAATAGGAAAAATTAAAAAAAAATAGTATAGACCAATAAAAACAAAGTATATGTGTTTTTTGGACATAGAAGAGGCAGATGGACAGGAGATTGTATGTTCTAATTTTCATACCACCCATATCTTAAGTATACTTAAGCACTTTGTTTTGTTTGTGTTTTCTGTAATTAAGGTCAGGCTTTAAAAGACTGGATTAGAGAGTGACTTCTGTACAATGTCCCTTCCATCTTTTTTCCAGGTGCCTGAAATTCCTTCTTTAGAGGGGCTAATATTTTTCTTGTGTATGTTTATATATTCTTTGAACATGCAAATATTTTCAAGAAAAGAACTTAGTGAGTTGTTAATACCTTATTTCTTATCATAACACTAACAAAGTAAAATTTAGGGGAATTGTGGGGCACCTGGGTGGCTCAGTGGGTTAAAGCCTCTGCCTTCAGCTCAGGTCATGATCTTGGGGTCCTGGGATTGAGCTCCACATTGTGCTCTCTGCTCTGCGGGGAGACTGCTTTCTCCTTTCTGCCTGCTTGTGATCTCTGACTGCCAAATAAATAAATAAAATCTTAAAAAAAAATTAGGGGAATTGTGAACCAAAAAAAAAGACAAAACTAAATAATTCTACTGAGTTAGTGTAATTTTTCTATAATGACTAAAGCATCATCACACAGAGTTTGATTTTTGTGACTGTGGATAATAATCACTTCTAGTTTTTTTTTTTTTTAAGGTTTTATTTATTTATTTGACAGACAGAGATCACAAGTAGGCTGAGAGTCAGACAGAGAGAGAGGAGGAAGCAGGCTCCCCACTGAGCAGAGAGTCTAATGTGGGGCTTGATCCCAGAACCCTGGGATCATGACCTGAGCAGAAGGCAGAGGCTTTAACCCACTGAGCCACCCAGGTACCCCACTCCTAGTTATTTTTTAAGAATATTTTTGGTAGAGCTAAAATAAGATATATAAGATAGATATGGATCTATCTATCTATACATATATATATATACACACACACACACACACACACATACACATATGAGTGTTTTATCCATTTAAAAGTTCTTTATAAATTTAATTTTAATGATTGTGTAATAAAGCAGGATATAAAAGTACAATAACACATTTAAGCATCTACTCTTCTGCGTTTTGGCTATTTGCATTTTTATTCATATCATTATGTTATAATACACATTTTTCATATATATCTGGTATAAAACTTGTTTTTTATTTCCTTAGAAAAATGTCTTATAGAATAGAATTATTCAGTACAAGGGTATGAGTATTCTAAATAGCTCTACAGAATGGCCAGCTCTGTATATTCTTTAGCCCATTACATTACTGAGCATTTTATATTTTATTTTATTAGTTTGATGATTGATAAGGTTACATATTTCTAAGCAGACATGGTGTATTTATGAGCACTTACTATATGAAAGATAATGTATTACATATTTTACATTTTTTATCCTAAAATTTTAATAACACTAGTATTATAAGTTCAACTACTAGTTTCTCTAATTATAAATGTGTACTCTTTTTGTAAGATTACACTTCTTTTCCTTTTATTTTAGATCGTACTTCCATACGATCTATATACACACAGATAGTGTATCAGTACTATCAACATTGTTATCAGACATATTCATATGCAGTTACATGCAAAAGCACAAATGTATGTATAAAATTATGTTACTTAAATTGTTCATTTTTTATTGTCTTATGATTATGTCTTATTTTTTTCCATGAACTTAGGTAGTCATATTATGTTTCACTACTTCAGTCATATAAATATATCAATATTTCTAGTAATTCCTCAGTAAGCACTCACAGTCAACTTTTCAAGTTTCAATTCAATTTAAAAATATTGCATATTTTAACTATGTTTCCTCATATTTAATCCAAATGTAATTATATTTTAATAAAATTTTTCCATAATTCTGAAACCAATGGTACCATATACTATAGTAAAAACATTTTGTAACAAACCCACATATTTTTAAATATAATATCTATTTTGATGTTCAACTTGACTAACAAACAAGTAAAGTAAATGACTACTTTAATATCAATAAATCCTAAAATGAAAAAAAATTGACAAAAATTCAGACAATTATTTCAGCATTGAATAATGTAGTTTTTATAGGTACTAAAGCCCTGAATAAAAAAATGTCTGCAAACAAATATGGAACTAGTTTTCTGACTATATCATCAAAATAATGTACAATCCATGTTTATGTCATGTAATTACAGACTTTGGTTCTTGTTCCATAATTCAAAGTATATGTATAATAGCCATATCTATCCTATTTGCCGAGCCATGTAAACATGAGGCATTCCATCCAGTGATGCTTGGCCCAAGACTGTTTTTGAAGTTATGAGTTTATTTTTCTTGTATTTTCCAGTTCCTTCAAGACTATACTAGTTTGAGATTTCTCTTAGTTCTTGAAGTAGTCATTTCATATACCCTATTCTTGCTTCCTATGACCTTTATCCAGCCAGGGCTCTTAATTTTAAAAGTGACAATACATCCCCTATGGTCATTTTCATGGTTCATACAGTTCATAACACCCAAAGGTCTGCTTACTACTTTCAGACCATAATTCCAGTGGTAAAGATCATTAATGATACTCAAAACTGTTTACAGCAGAACTGTACTGAAAGAATATCCTAAATATAATGAAATTTGGTAATATGCAAAATTACCTTGGATCCTATCCAAAAAGTATTATCTCTAGAAGTACCACAATGTCACATTATAAGATAATTTCACTTTTAATATGGTTTTCTTTCATAAAATTGAGAATGCCATATTTCTGAGATGAGATGTATTTTTAAATTCAAAGTATTTTAGAATTATAATGACAATAAATAAAGCTCAGGAGGCAAAGTAAAAAGCAAACAAACAAATAAAACAGATACTGAATTTCTGGTATAGGGAAGAATGTATAGACTTGTTACACAATATTCCTTCTTTCAAATTACAACTATCAACCAAAGAAATAATGCAATCAAAGGAAAACTCTGAAAGGTAGAATGGGAAAACAAACTGGTTTGGGACCCCAGAATTGGAAGAATAACAGAGTGGCAAAGCATCTTCCATACCCAACCCAACAGATGAAGAAGATAATTCCAGCTTGATATTTCCTGATCCCTAGTATTAACACAAGATGACTCAGGTATGCTCAGTTCCCCCTGGAATCAAATGGGAGTTCCATTGATAACACAAGACAAAGGGAACTCTATAGACAGGAAAAGACAGAAGAAACCTGCTCCTTGCCTGTGGGGCCTTAGGCTCTATACCCTAGCCCCACCAAGTGACGGTCTGGTGGTAGTAAATAGATTGGCAGCACTGGCAACAGGGATCCCATCATAACAATCAGGAGATGTCTTCATCCTTAGGCACTTAGGACTGCCTTTCTTCATCTAGTGTCATCAGATTGCCAAGTGGCACTGACAAGATGGACAGCAAAGGGACAAGAGTTCACAGCAAGTATGTCAGATCAGAAAGCTTTGTCATCCTGTGGACCTGAGTCCCTTGCCCCACATCAAAGCATCAGGATGGTCCTCCTGGGCAAATCTTTTTCTCTACATGGGCAGAAGATGCAGGGAGCATTAGTAGCTTTCCCTAGATAAACTAAGCAGAGAATTCAGTTGTATTTGAAACAAGAGCCCACAAAAATAGACCAGGTGATAAATAAAACAGGATAATTGTCTGTAAAAGTAAACCATGTAGATAGAAACCGAAGTCTCCTAACATAATATAGAAGACCTGAAAAACATAACAAAATGATATATAATCAACATATTTATACCACTGTACCTGACAAGAGCAGAACACACTTTTCTTTCAAGTATCCGTAAAACATTCATTAAGATAGACTTTATCCTGAACCATAAAACAAACCTTGACAAATTTAAAGAACTGAAATTATACAGAGTATATTCGTTGCAAAAAGTTCTTAGACTTGACACTAAAATATAATCTATAGAAGGAGAATTTGATAAATTCAACTTCATCAAAATTCAAACTATTTTCTTTGCAAAAAATCTGAAAAGAAAAGCTACAAAAAATGTTTGTGTGAAAATATTTTTAAACCATATATCTGACAGCGGATTAGTATCTAAACTACATAAAGAATTGTCAAAATTCCACATTATAAAATAAAGCAATTAGCATGAATCTGCAGCACATTTTGAGTAGTACGGGAATTTTCACAATGTTGTTAATTATTCCAATACAGAAACACAGGTATCTTTCCATTTATTTCTGCCTTCTTTAATCTCTTTCATCATGTCTTATAGTTTTCAATGTACAGGTCTTTCACCTTTTTGGTTAAATTTATTTCTAATTATTTTCTTGGTTTTGATGGTACTATAAGTGAGATTGCCTTTCTGATTTCTCTTTCAAATAATTTGTTGTTAGCATATAGAAATGCCACTGACTTCTCTATGATGATTTTATACTCTGCAACTTTACTGAATCCATTATTAGTTCAAACTTCCAATACCATTTTTCACAGAAATAGAAAAAATATTTTAAAATATGCTTGGGACCACAAAAGAACATATGTCATATTTTATGAATAACCAAAACCATCCTGAGAAAGAAGCAGCTCATTTCTAATCAGCAGGGAAATTCAAATCAAAACCACAATGAAATATCACTTTACAACTGCTGGAATAGCTTTTTATCAAGAACACAAGAGATAACAAAATGTTGGCAAGGATGTGGAGAAAAGGAATCATGTACATTGTGTGGGAATGTAAACTGATGAATTCCATGTCAGCTTCTTCCACCAAGTAGAGTAATCATGATATTGTCAAGTTATTTATTTTCCTGACCTGTTGTAGAGACTTACATGGACATTATTATGAAATTATTATTTTTTTGAAATGCTTGTTTATAGGAAGATGAATAGATAGTAATAGATTGCAAGTCAATAACAAAATGTTAATCCCTGAGTATGGAACTCTATATCATATCCTTAAGCTTCCTTCTGAATCCTTAGTCAGACTACTCTTAGCTTCCCTTAATTACTGTGTTCCCTCATATTATTATTAGTTTAGCCTAAAATCAAGCTCTCTTTTTATCATTAATATCAACCCCCCCCCCCTTTAGGCTTCCTGGTCCAAGTTAATGATCCTCTAATTTTTTTTTTTTTTTATTCTGCTCCAAAAGATTGAAAAGTGATTGGAATTTTTCTTTAACATCTGTTCTTCCTTTACCTTCTGTTCTAGTCAATTAGAAAAGGTTTGGCAATAGGTTTTTAATATTTTGCTCATGAATTTTTTTATATGTAACATATGAAGAGAAAAACAACTTTTGAGAAATTGCTATCTATGCATTTTACAGTTTGATAACCCTGCTCACACCAGAATCTGGACATTTACATAAAAACTCGAGTTTAGGAGACCTGCCATAAGTTCTTGCTGTACTTTTGTTAGAAAAGTTGGTGACCTTCCCCCCCAACCACCTTAGAAGTAGAATTGCTTTCTAGCAGGCTGTCTCTGGCTTCTTCCTTGATGTGAGAGGGATGGGACGGCCCTCCCCCTTCCCCACCCCTTCCCCACCCCTTCCCTGCTCAATTGCACCCCCTGGCTTCTGGGGTTCTGTTAGTAAAAAAAACCTTGTGACTGCTTTGTGTGGCTATGCCTTCAATCAAAAGGACTCCTTGGGTTTCACTTCTCCAAACTGGGAGCTCAGATACTGAGGGAGCCCCCTGCGCCCCCAGGTGGATGGCTTTTGCCCCCTGATTCAGCAGGCCGTAATTTGCATGTTGTTAATTCAATACACCAGCTCTGATTTCTCAACACACATGGCAATGAGTTATAGGGATACATTACATCTTGTTTAAACTATATTAAGCTTCTGATTGGTGTCCTATTTCTAGTCTCTTCCCCTTAAAATCTATCTGACATACTGACATTGCTTTAGGTTTACTAACATTGCGATTTTGTGCATGCCACAGTCTTATACGGAATCACTAGGTCCTGTCAATTGAAGTAAAATTTGCATACTCTAGGCTGACTTTATAAGCCTCTGTAATGTGCTTCCAAGCTCACATTTTCTCTCTTCTTATTACCATATCCTGATAATATCTGTAACTCTTCCGTCTTACATCCTTGGCTAGTGTTATTCATTCCTCCTAGAATATCTTTGTTTCTCCTCCACTACTTTAAAAAAAAAATCATCTTTTACTCTGGGCTCAGCTCCACCTAAAACTCTCAGTGAAAATTTTCTTGTTATTTGGTCTATAAATCTTTCATGCTCCTGAAACTCTTTAAAGAAATATAGCAAACTCTTCTATATTTGATAACGTTAAGAGTACTGTGTTTTTATCTTTGTAGAGAGGCACTTGTCATTTAATCACATATTTTAAAAACTAATTTTTTAATAGTTACATGTTTGTTTATTCATCTCAGCTGCAGTTTGACAGAAATCAATTACTGCACTCAACTTACTATTTTTGACTATAAAATTTTCTATTTTCTAGGTTACTTGGTATATTTAGAAATGTTGGTTTAATTATAATTATTTTGATTACCATTACAAAGTTTTATTAGCATCTGCACTAGTCACTTATTGCTTTCCTTTAGAGTAGTCTGGTAATGCCCATTTACTTACTGAAGTTTTAGAGTTGTATGTGATTCCCTCCTTTCCTTTTATAGGAACTCATGTTATTTAAGACATGGACCTTTTCCCTCTTTGAAATGTAAAAAGTTGTTTGCTTATAAATTATATTTGCCTACCTTCTGATATTGAAAAGAGTTTAATATTTGAAAATGAATATGTCCATTTTACCTTGAATACATCTATGTTTTCTAAGGTTGAAAATTCTGCCCAATCTCCAGTTTTTAAATATATCCACATTTTAAAACTTTTAAACATTTTTGCAATGTTTACTTTTTCGTCCATCTGGAATTTATTTTAGTACATAAATAAATACAGTAAAAGAGCTGTAAGAATATAAATTGACACCTTTTTTTTTTAAAGAAGAGCTTTCTCAATCATACCAACAACTTCTATTGAATAATAAACACGTTTTTCTTTGAGTTGTCCCAAGTAACATACATCAGCTGCTTTATAATTGAGACTATATATATAAGCAACCTATTTTTAAAAGTGATCAATTTATTCTTGAATAAATATTTCACTATTAAACTTAAAGTAATTGTGTATGTTTTAATGGTTGCCAGGTCTAGGGACGCCTGGGTAGCTCAGTCCCTCAAGTGTCTGTCTCTTGATTTTGGCAGGCCATGATCTCAGGGTTGTGACATGAATGGAGCCCACATGGGGCTCTGCACTGGGTGTGGAGCCTGCTTAAGATTCTCTTTCTATCCTTCCCCTCACTCTCCCCCTGTTTGCTCTCTCTCTCTCTTTCTCTCACACACACAAAATAAACAAATAAATAAAAATAAATATTGAAAAAAAGATGATTGCCAGGTCTAAATTTTACTTTTTCTTTCTTTTTTTTCCACCTTCCTATTTCCAACTGTTTATACTTTGCAGAGTATATTTCTCAAAATTTCCTTTTGATAACAGTGCCCCTTTTGTTAAACAGCTCCTGCAGCAGGCAAGAGTGTAAAGCAGATGAAAGCTGAGCTGCTTTGGTTGCACAAGCTTGTAGCCCTGACCACGAGGATTGCACTACATCCCATCTGCAGAATTTTGGGGTTCCTTAGACTCATGTTTAAATCTGCCACTCTGGAATACCTTTCATATATATATATATATTAATGAATTCTCCCAACAGTAAATTTTTATGTTACTTGAAGTTGCATTAAATCTGTAAATTAATTTGAACATAACTGATAATTATAATTTTGCCTGTTACCAACTTACTGCATCTTTGATCCAAACTAACTAGTCATTGTCTTGCCTGTGATGCTACAGTAGGTCTCCCTTGCTAGCTGTCATTGGTTGGAAGAGGGAGGGAAATAGCATTTTTTCTTCTTCTTGTTTCTTGTGTACCTTTCTTGACTCTATACCAGTAGTGCTTAGCTTCCAGCTTGCTATTTACTCCTGAGTCTCCTGCCCCATCAGCCTCTGTCAACCAGCTTCCTTGAGGGGGTTCTAGGCTTGCCGATGCACTCCTGTCAGTTTTGGTCCATTGATACCCAATAGATGGTTACTTTCTTGTAAGGCCTGGCTTTTGTTTCTCTACTCATCAATCTTGGTCTTCCTATAGTGACCTGATTGAGGGTTTTTGACAGCCAGTCTTGGCCTGCCAGCATCCTTCAGAGAGTTTTAGTGAGACTTTTATGCTTGGCAGGCAACGCATTCTTCCTTGTCCTTTAGTTAGATGACATCCTAGTGGAAGAATTTCTGATTGGAAGACCCAGCCACCGTTCCCTACTGTCCAGTCTCAACCCAATGGCACACTGATAAGAAGCTTCTAGCTTCCCAGTTCCTGCCCAAAGTTTCCAAGTTTCCACATCTTGGGCTTTAGTAACACGCCCTCTAATGATGTGTGAATTACAGTTGTAGGGAAGAGAACCCCCCCAACTATCTTCTTTTTTTCAGTATATTTCCTTAGTCTTACATATATTTTTTTGTTTAGTAGCTAATATTTTAGAAATTGTTAATATTTCTTTATATTAAAACCTTCTTTCTTCAATTACTGTGTTTTTCAGCTTCTTTCTAGATGCTGACTGATAAAATCTCTTGTCCCCTTTTCTTTCTCATTTTCTTTCCTCACTTCCTCCTCCTCCTCCTCCTTTCTCTTCTTTAACTAAAAGATACATCTTTCTAATTATTCAAATCTTCCAAAATGGGTTTTTGTGTTTTGAAAGCTTGTTTTATTTTTCTTTTGCTATGCAGTGTTGTTTTATTTTAGAACTCTATAGTCTGTATTTTATTCCTATGGTGGATGGGGTATTTTCCACTCTATTTTTTCTTGGACTTTATTGATGCATGGGAAACTAATGCTCTGCTTTTAAATTTACTTAACTTCCATTTTGTCTTTTTTTTTTTTTTAAGATTTATTTATTTACAAAGAAAGGGGAGGGCCAGAGGGAAAGAATCTTGGAGTAGGCTTTCCTCTGACTGCAGAGCTGTACTAGAGGCTGGATCCCAGGACCCTGAGATCATGATGTGAGCTGAAACCAAGATTTGGATCCTTAACCATCTGAGTCACTCCAGTGCCCCTCCACTGTGTCTTTTAATTAAACTAATTTATGGTCTGCTTTCATTTATTTTTGAAGTTCTCTATTTTAACAACTTTAGTTTCTGTAAATAATGATTGTTTTGTCTTTTTGGCCATCCTGATTTCTGAGAAATAGGTTCTATGTTTATAAGATAAATATTTTCCAACTCTACATATAGGAGGAAAGAGTAGAGAAAGGAAAACTATGGATGGAAGTGGGAGACTAACAACCCTTCACAAACCCACAAACACTCCCTTCCTCCCACAGAGGACCTCATTTTTCATGTAAAATATTTTGAAGAAACTATTGTGTTTAAAATTAAAGACTCCTTGTTCAAACTTATGTTTGTACAGCTTGTTGGAGAAGCCAGCAGGAATCTCAACTCCGATTTTCAATCAAAATACTCACCAGAAATTTATTACTATTTTAATTTATCTTACTACAAACAAACAATTCAAGAAATAATACCACATTGTATCAATTTGGGCCTCTGAAATGGAAAGAAAAAAATTAAATTAACCTGACGACTCTTTTTAATACTAGCCTTAAGTTCATCTCCATTCAATTTCCTACTCAAGTTTTTCCAAGCTATTTTCCCAGGTGAGTTAACCAGTGTTAACAATGCAAACAATAGCTAACACTTATTAGGTTCTTATGTGGCACCACAACTTAATGCCTTTCTATGTGGTACTTGATATGCATTAACTAACTTAATACACACAACTGCCCTTTTAAATAATACTATTATTCTTTCAGTTTTGCAGATGAAGAAACTGAGGACCAAGAATATAATTTTCTAAAGTCACATAGCTAGTCAATTATAGATCTAAGATTTGAAATTTGGTAGTTTCTAAAATCTTCATTTATTGTCTCTTCGCCTGGCAGCAGAGATCACATTAAATAGTGTTGGGAATATAAACATTTCCTAAATTGTGACGTCTGCATTATATGAATTTTTAATTTATTTTTTAATCTCTACCTTATTTCTCTAAGGTATGAACTATCACTATATTTTACAAATAAATATAATTAAGTTTAAATACTGCATGAATAATTGGCCCAAGGCCATTTATTCTATCCATTCAGAGAAAGTTGAGAAATTAATCTGGTTTGGGTTGACACAAAAATCCATAGTCTTGCAATGAAATAGAGCTTTTATTTTTGAGATAATTGTCCAAGAAACTAAACGCCACTTTTTATCCCCCAAACCAAACCTTCTATTTCATATTTTTATTCTATTCAGTATCAGCAGTGAGGATTACACCCAGGTGTCTAAGTGGGCATAGGGACATCTTAAACAGATACAGCTTGACCTTTCAAAACTGTACCAGTACCAATAACACACATATTATTATACCAAAAAAATCTAGCACAAGGGGCAACTTCTTTTGGGGGGAGTGGGGAGTCAGGGAAAAGCTATTTGCCTATGAAGTTGTTGCTTTGGAGATTAGTCATACCAAAAATAAAAAAGGAAAATATTTTTAAAAAAGTGAAAGAAAGCAAAACAGAAGAAAGATAAAAGTAAAAAGAGGAACACCTGGGTGGGTCAGTTGGCTGAGTGTCCAACTGGATTTCAGCTCAGGTCATGAGCTCAGGGTCACAGTATCACTACTATAGGATTTCATGCCCAGCAGAGAGTCTGCTTAAGATACTCTCTTTGCATCTTCCTCTACCCCTCCCCACTCTCTTTCAAATAAATAAATCTTTAAGAAAAAAAAAAATCTGTTTTCAGCTTTTCTAGCTGCACTGGTGAACTTCATTCTCTTCTTACCAGTTACTGCATGGGTATGACTCAGCTTTGGCCAGGGGGACTCAGCTGGGGTCTTTCTTTGGCCGACAGGGATGGGATCCTGTTGACCTCATATGACTCCTGTTGGATTTGTCCAGCTTCCAAGTCAGACTTTCAAAGGAACTGCCTCCCTTATTATGCTGGATTTGGGAATAAAAGCCTTATTTTTCAAGCCAAAAAAAAAAAAGGAAAAAAAAAAAGGGAATCAGACCAGGAGTCTGATCAATTATTATTATTACCCTTTCTTTGGAGGAAACAAAGAGAAAAAGAACAAGGAAGCCTTTTGCTGAAAGCTCCTTTTATTTATCATCAGACATGTCCTTCTGTATCACTGGAAATGCTCTAAAAATTTTTGTTGTCTGCTATTAATATAGTCAGTACAGCTTTCTTTTGATTAATGTTCATAAGGTATATCTGTTTCTTTCTTCTTCTTCTTCTTCTTTTTCTTCTTCTTCTTCCTGTCTTGTGACTATCCACATCTTCATATTTAAAGTGGGTTTATTGAGGCAGTTTACAGTTGAGTATTGACATTTCTTGTGTTTTTTTTGTTCTTTTCTTTTTTTTTTTCTTTAGATTTTATTTATTTATTTGAGAGATAGAATGAGGGGGGAGAGGTCAGAGGGAGAAGCAGATCCCCTGCCAAGCAGGGAGCCTGATGTGGGATCAGATCCTGGGACTCTAAGATCGTGACCTTTTTAATAAAATCTGAAACCTCTCACATTGTATTGTGATTTCAAGACCATTTACATTTTTTTTTTTAAGATTGTATTTATTTATTTGACAGACAGAGATCACAAGTAGGCAGAGAGGCAAGCAGAGATAGAGAGGAAAGGAAGCAGGCTCCCTGCTAAGCAGCGAGCCCAATGCAGGGCCTGATCCCAAGACTCTGGGATCATGACCAGAGCCCAAGGCAGAGGCTTTAACCCATGGAGCCACCCAGGCAACTCAAGACCGTTTACATTTAACATAGTTTCAATATGGCCACAATCAACTCTAACATCCTGCTAATTGTTTTTTATTAGACACATCCTTACTTTTTGTTTTTTTTTTCCTCTTTCCTGTCCTTTAGATTACATATTTGTAATGATTCAGTTTTATTTCAAATATTGGTTTACCAGTAATAGCTATTTTTATATTCTGCATGGTTACTTCTATTTTGCAATGCACATCCTTTTTTTTTTTTTTCCAAGATTTTATTTATTTGAGAAAGACAATGAGAGAATGAGAGCACACAGTGGGAGAAGCAGACTCCTTGCCAATCAGAAAGCCTGATGTAGAGCTCGATCCCAGGACCATGATACCAGACCTGAGCCAAAGGCAGATGCTTAACTGACTGAGCCACCCAAATACCCCAGGAATGCACATCTTTAGCAATCATAGTCCACAATCAAATATAATACTACTTCACATGGGCTTTAAAAATCTCATACTAATATATTTCTATTTCCCATTTCTTATTCTTTGAATTCTTCTTCTTCTTCTTCTTTTTTTAAAGACATTATTTATTTATTTGACAGATAGAGATCACAAGTAGGCAGAGAGGCAGGCAGAGAGAGAGAGAGAGAGAGGAGGAGGAAGCAGGTTCCCTGCTGAGCAGAGAGCCTGATGCGGGGCTCAATCCCAGGACCCTGGGATCATGACCAGAGCTGAAGGCAGAGGCTTTAACCCACTGAGCCACCCAGGCGCCCCTATTCATTTATTTTTTAAAGATTTTATTTATTTATTTATTTATTTGGCACAGAGAGAGAGTGAGAGAGGGAACATAAGCAGGGGAAGTGGTAGAGGGAAAAGCAGACTTCCACTGAGCAAGGAGCCCAGTGAGGGACTGAATCCCAAGACCCTGAGATCATGACCTGAGTTGAAGGCAGAGACTCAAGGACTGAGCCATCCAGCTTCCTCAAGTTTACATGTTTTAAAAACATTGTATTGAAAGATCTGCCTATTATGGAAATCTTTAATATGCAATAAACAAATAATACAGTTCACAAAATAATTAAAAACGGAAAGAATAAGGCTCATAAAAAGTTGTTATTCAGGTACTCCTAATTGATTATCCAAAATTACTAGGAATCCTTTCTCTCCGTAAATCAGATACTGGACAGTAGTTTGCAAAATTGTTTCTGTGAATTTTAATTACCATCATGTATTTTACTGTGTTCCTATAGTTTATGAAGTCAGTATAAAATACAGACTGAATTATAACCGTCTGTTTTCTCTGGCAATATTAAATATTCCACATATGAATAGATAAAACTGTGGACATAAATTACACAGTTCTTAAGCTTGTTCATATGCAAATAAATGTAAATTTATGGAGAAAAACCCCTAAAGTTACAAAAATTAAAATCTTTCATTTGAAAACATTGTGACAAGGTTTTAGCATTCAATGTAGTTTGAATCAAGAACAATAAAATATTATGGCCTGCTCACGTTTGAAAAACAAGTTATGTTGAAGCAATCTTCAGTCAATTAGGTCTCATTCAGCTTTGAAACCATTATACAAAAAGACAACTTGTAACTAAGGCATATTAAAGAAATTTGCAATTTATCAAAGGGTAATTAAATTTTATATCAGTCCAGCCTCATTTATCACTATCTTTGGAATATCACCATTTTCTTAAATGTAGACAATTGAAGGTAATTTTTTAAATTAGTACTTTGCTCAATGAAATTGATCTAACTTTGGCCTTTATTGCTTTAAAGATGAACTGCAATGAAGGAAATCCATTAAATTACCCAATCTTTTCCAACTTTAGTTTATAAAATCGACCATACTAGAAAAGATCTTCTTTTGTCAATTAAAAAAAATTATCTGTATGATTCTAGTTTATATAAAATCTTTATTATCTGTGTCTTTATTCAAAATATACTTAAGGAATTATTCTCTTAGTCTCAAACATTGTATTTTAGGAAGTTATATTACTAATGTTTTTGAAGCTTCAAATAGATGAATAAAAGTTGAATTATCTGAGTTATTTTACTGTCAATCACATAAACTGATGAAGGTATAATAGAAGTTGTTTATATTAATGAATTTTAGCATTTTTGGTAAGCATATTTGATTATCTCTTTGATTACATGTTACATTAAAATTAAAAACATTGGATACAAATTTGCATATTCAAAAATTACATTCAAAAGATAATATTTTATACAGTCTATACTTATGAAATTCATATTAATAGGAGCTTAAATTAAAATATGAATATTTTTATTTTTATTTCTTAGTTATTTCATAGTTTCAATATTTTAAATTGACTTTATTATATATTCTAAAAGAAGTTGATTTATATAAATGAATAATTGTTCTCTCAAAAGTATCATTCTATTTTTAAGTTTATTTTTTGGTTTCTTAATTCAGAGATTTTATTTGATAATGAGGCAAAGCAAAGCATTTTGTTTAAATTTGTCAAGGGCCAAAATACATACCTGCTGCTTACAATCTCGATGGGTGGTGATTAACTGATACCAAGAAAATAACTGCATTTATAAATTGTGAAATCTTTTTCAATGACTAAAAACTTTAGAATCAAATTTTTATATTCTAAAAATGGATTTAATGAAATAGACAATGAAAGTAGTACAAAGTAATCCATAATTTCTTTGCTTTTTATAAAACTGTAGTGGAATCATAGTCCACAAGGTTCAGGAGTGCTTTATGAAGAATTTTCAGTGTTGAAAAGTTAATATATTTTTAAAGAATTTTAACCAGTAACTTTATTTTGAGCTGTTTTACGATTACAAAAATATTGAGGAGCAAGTACAGAGATTACATATACCGTATAATCTCTCCCCCAGCTTCCCCTATTATTAATATTCTTGCATTGGTGTGGTAAATTTGTTATAGTTTATGAACCAATATTGCTATGTTTTTACTAGCTAAATTTATTAGTTAAAATTAATGTTTACTTTTTGTGTTGTACATTCTATGGATTTTGACATGTGTAATGACATATAACCACCATTATAGTATACGGAATTTACTCTTCTAAAAATCCTCTGTGTACCACCTATTCCTTCTCTCTTATAAATACAATTAAAAAAAATCAAAACAATAATTAACCAACTTTTTTTTTTGTTAAGAAATAGGAGGACTCCAGGGACATTATCTATTTCAGTCAATATGATAGACCAGCAGTCATGACAATTGTTCAATGGAAAATAACCTTGATTTCTGGAAAATAAAACTTAAAGGAACTAAAGAGTTGGCAAGAAAGGATAGAAATTTAATGGAAAGAAAAACTCTTTCCTGAATTTCAGAAAATTCAGTAGAGCATGAACAAAAGGATTGAGCAATGAGGACATTTGCCAACAGAAGTGAAACACATTTTAATTTTCATAGGTTTTAGGGACAGCATGGATGGCATACAAGGAAGAATTCCATTATAGTTGTATAATATAAGAGGGAATACTTGCTAAAATGGGATTTAGATTTCTAAATATTCAGTGTAAAGGTGAAGTAGGAATAAGCCTGTGTTCCAGATCTCTGGGAAAATTGCCTAATTTGGCACCTAGTGGAGTAGAAAACAAATACCCCTGAAAATTAACAACCAAAGGCTAGACTTCACATGAATGTACTGAATGAATTCACACTACTCCAAGCAAAGGATTTAGTTAAAAATAGTCCACTTAAATTTTCATATCTATATTTTTTCCTGAAAAAACATAAGGATTTTGAATCAGAGATGGATTATTCATACCACCTCTTAAATTGGATGGGCACACGTTAATCACTCATTGCTTAACGCGATGGCAGTCAAATGTAGCCTGAACATCACAGAGGGTCCCTTACCTGAGAAGGGTCATGTTGTATTATGAATCTAGGAGATTTTTCTTTTCTTCTCTTTTCTTTTTTTTCTTTTCTTTTCTTTTCCTTTCTTTTCTTTTTTTTTTCTTTTCTCTTTTCTTTCCTTTTCTTTTTTCTTTACTCTTTAAGATTTTATTTATTTATTTGAGAAAGGGAGAATGAGAGAAAGGGAACATGAGAGAAGGAGGCGTTTCAGAGGAAGAAGCAGGTGAGCCAAGACCCAATGAGGGACTTAGTCCTGGGACTCCAGGATCATGACCTGAGCCAAAATCAGCCACTGAAGCAACCAAGCCACCCAGGCATCCCTATGAAACCTAGGAGTTTATATAGTTCCTCATCTTTCCCTACCTAGGATAGGAGAGTTGTTATCTTTCTAATGTAAACCAATCCTTTGGGGGGTGGGGTGGGAATGAAAACTCCCAAAGTCAATTAAGTTGCCCTTTAGAATGTAAAGAAATGGTTCCAGAAAAGATGTTTCTAAATCTCTCCTAAAGTCACCATTTTACTTCTAAGGGTTGTTAGCCATTGTAATATATTTTAAATCAAGTTACCAGTAATTTTTGCTCAGAAACTCAAGACTATGAAGAAACAGAAATATTTATGGAACATTGTTTCCCAATAATAATTGCCCAAGATGTTTTATAGACATGAAAGAAAATTCTTTCAGAATGAACGTGTCTTCATCTCAGGACTCAAAGAGTTCCTACCTAATAATTTCCTCCAAAACTTGAGGTTATATTCATAAATAACAAATTACACAAGAAGACACTGCATGTGAATCAGAGGTAGTAAACACAGTAGGTACCAGAATCATAACAAAACTTCTCAAATGGAATACAAAACTACAAACTATAAAAATAATAATATTTAACTTATTTAAATGCATAAAGATGGAATAAACTTTCACGAGAAACATATTGGGAGAAATTAAGGAGGGACGTAAAAATTAACATAATGTACATTTTTGACAAGCCCATTTATATCAATGGTTTAACCCAATGAAAGTTTAACCCAATAAAAAAATGAAACATTTCTTGTTCACGCAATAGTTCAGAGTAGGATTTGCTAGTTGGTGGTGATTTAAAAAGTCAGGATGTTTTGCTTCACGCAGGCCTTCAGGAATCTTGGTTTACACAGGCTTTTCCATCTTAACAATTCGGTGGTCAATGTCCTCCTGAGACTTGATGTCTAGCTGTCATACAAGAAAGGCAAGGGATGTATTAAGTTGGTAAGTTTATGGGCCAGGATGGATGTGATACCCACCAACTCCTGCTTACATTTAACTGCAGGAACTCTGCCGCATGACAATGTCTAACCTCAAGAATGGCTGTTAATGTAATTTAACTTTATGCCCTGAGGGAAGAGGACATCAATTTGGGACCATTTAGTAGTCTGACACCCTTAATAGCGATAATAATGTTCTACTCCTGCAGAAGATATATAACTCACAATTTTTATGCTCTTAACACAATAATCTCAAAATATATGATGCAAAAATAGACAAAAACAGAATCAGGAATTTACGGGTCTCTAATTACAGTGGAAACACAACACTGTAAACAAAAATCACTATTCATAGAGCACATTTTAACAACTCGCCAAAAAATCTTAACCTAATGATTATAGGTGGAAAACTATAATAAAAAACTGTGGAATATACTTTATTTAAAAGTCTAAATATAACATTCATAAACACTGGACACATTTTCAAATATAGCTAAATATTGTTTTTAATCATTTAAAGTTGACTATGGAGACAAAAAGCCTTCAGAAACAAAACTCTAAAGCCTTGGGGCGCCTGGGTGGCTCAGTGGGTTAAGCCGCTGCCTTCGGCTCAGGTCATGATCTCAGGGTCCTGGGATCGAGTCCCGCATCGGGCTCTCTGCTCAGCAGGGAGCCTGCTTCCTCCTCTCTCTCTCTCTCTGCCTGCCTCTCTGCCTACTTGTAATCTCTCTCTGTCAAATAAATAAATAAATCTTTAAAAAAAAAAAAAAAAAAAAAAACTCTAAAGCCTTTTCACAAATCATATACACATCCATACACAGGTACACTCACATGTGCACACACACACAGAATATGTGCGCATGTGTTTTCTATTGTTGCCGCTGTAAATGACAACAATCTTACAGATTAAACCAACAGAAATTTGTTCTCCTAATGGCCTGGAGCCCACAAATTTAAAGGGAGTCCTACAGAGTTAAAATCAAAGTCAACAGGGCTAGTTTCTTCTTGAGGTTCCAGGGGAGTACACATTCCTTGTCTTTCCAGCTCCTACTTGCTGCTAGCAGTCCTTGGTTTGTGAACCACATTATCCTGGTCCTAACTTCTTCTCTTCTGCAGTGAAATAGCCTCCAGCCTTCCTTTAATGAGGAAAACTTTCATTACATTTAGGATTCACCTAGGTAATCCAGGATAATCTCTTCTTCAAGATCCTTAATTTTATCATATCTGTTAAATCCCCTTTGTCACAAGATGTAACATTCACAATTTGCAGGAATTAGGGCCTGAATATCTTTAAAGGCCTAACAATTACAGAGTTGAGAAAACAGAACACCTCCCAAACTTACCTGATAGAACTAATATAAGCTGGATACAGAGTCTATCCAGATAAGTATAAGAAAACAATATTTATATTTAGAATGGAAAATTCCTTAAACAAACTGGTAGCAAACCAAACCTAACCACGCATTTTAAAAAGAGTAAGGTTATAGACAATTTTTAAAAAGATGCAAATTTACAAATGAATTAATAAAAACTTCACAAGTTAAAGAAAAAATGATCACAAATTTAATAGGAGCAATATAAAAAGTTGAATATAGCAGCAATCATTTGCTATAAGCTGCTTAACAAATTGGAAATGAAAGAAACATCCTTAAATTGATCACATGTACCTTCAAAGTTAAACAGCAAATACTATATTTAGTTGTTAAAATATAAAAGCATTTTTATGTTCAAAGTACAAATGAGGATCTAATATCACCAGTTCTTTTTAACATTGTAATGGGGATCCTACCCAGTTTAAATAAGTAATATTTAAGGATAGAAAAATAGAAAACATTATTATTTACAAATTATATAAATATCTAGAAAAATTTTTGGAATTATTAGGTTTTTCAAATATTCTGGATTTTAAGTCAGCATTCAAAACCAATCACTTTAACTTACATCAGCAACAGGCAAATAAGAAGATGAAATATAAAGAGAAAAATGAAATTCATGAGGCATAGTCCTAAAGAGACATCAAAACATGAAGTATCTAGAGAAAATGCAATACAATTTCACATACTCTCCAAATTGTTAAAAACATATAAAATAACAAAAAGCTGCAGAAAAATCCACATCTCTATATTACCAGAAAAATAATTGCCATTACCCGGTAAAAAGCTATACATATACGAAGTAGAAATCCCACACCTGGGTATAAAACAACAACAAAACTCCTGTACATATCACTGGAAAACATATGTAAGAATTCCTAGTAGCTTTTCCAGTACTAGTAACACAAATAAATATAAAAATCAGAGTAGAAGAATATAGTGTAATATATCCGAACTGTGTTTTACATGCCATACACTACATGTCCCTTGTAATATACAAGTGAAGATGAACAAAGAACAGTTAGTGGCTGCAACATTTAAGTTCTCAGAAACATTTTGTTGAAATAATAAAGAAAATTACAGAATATGCAGAAAATTTAATTCTTGTTAGATGTTAAAGACAGAAAACATTAAAAACTGCATAATATGCATATATATGTAATATATATATAATGATACTGCCATACAGCTATATTTGGTAAACATTTTAAATAAGCAAGAGAATCCTAAGTACAAAATTCTGCATAATGGCTTTATTTGAGAGTGGAAAAGTGTAGTTAAATCAGGGAAGGGATAAGTGAGGAACTCTAAAATTAATGAAATAAATAACAAAAGGTTTTGGTTACATTTCTATCATAAATATTCTTTTCTATTTATTAACACTAGACAATATTTTAAAAATCAGTGACTATACCATAGAGAGCAAGAAAGAATTCTCTGGGTTTTATAACTAAGAATCAAGGCAAATTTTTGCGTCAAAATTTATTGAGTTTAGGATCTATGCTATTTAAAGCATTTACAGGTGTTTCTAAAATATATGCACATAAAAAAATCACATTGGATAAATGGGATAATAGGAAAAAATAATTTTGACAAAAAATTTGAATATAAGTTTCAAATAATTTTTTAGTGAAGCAAGTGGATTATGACAAATTGCTGAATCTTAAACATAGGTTTGAAATTAAATAATCTAAAATTATTTTATGCATAACTAATTAACACTCAAAATTATGTATTATGTTTTTTATGTGGAAAACACATTTTACCATTTATTTTTCCAAAAGGAATAGCCTGGAATTTGCAGCTAAGATCACGAAGGTTTGAAATATATATCAGGTTGAAATACTTAGTGTTTTCCAGGTGAATTTTATGTACACTGTAATGTTATAGAAAGTTTATTGAATACGCAATTTCCAACAGTTAAGCCCTAGTTTGTCTTGCTTGGGAAAACTTAGATTAGACCAAGAAACAAATATTTTTGGTGAATACAAAAGATAATTCTGATAGGAATAAGTTAGGAAGCCCATTTTGAGAAGTTCTTGTTTTAAGCCAATTCATGCTTCTCGATAAAAAGAGAGAATACATATTAGAAATTTGCTAAAAGAGTAGATCTTAAATGTTCTAACCACACACACACACACACACACACACACAGTAACTAGGTGTAGGTGAGCTGATGGCTATGTGAACTTAGCTTATCCTGGTGATCAGTTCACAATACTTCTATAGACTAAAACACCACATTGTACACTTTAAATTTACATGTTATTTGTCAAATATATGTCAGGAAAGCTGGAAAAGAGGGAGAGAGAGAGAGGGAGAAAATTCATCCAAAAGAGTTAGAAGTTAATGGGAAAGGAGAATATTTACATACCACTTGTTAAGAATGTAAATTAATTTTTTTTAGTGTTTATTTGGTTCCTCATAACAACTATTTATTAAAAATAGGCAAGAAACTTTATTTTAATTTAAGATTGCCAACCTTAAAATGAAAATTAATTTTGTAACTATAATCTACATCACATAACTCATTTCTAGAATTTTCAGGAGAAAAATAACCTAAGAACTATTCCGATTCTACCAGCTGCAGTGCTATGATCTTTATGGTCTTTTATTTATTTTTTTTTTAAAGATTTTTATCTGTTTATTTGAAAGACAGAGAAAGCAAGAGAAAGAGCATGGGGGTGGGGAGGTGTCAGAGAGAGAGAAAGAAGCAGATTCCCCACTAAGCAAGAAGCCCTACTCCAGGCTGGATCCCAGGACCCTAAGCTTAAGGCAGATGCTTAACCAACTGAGCCACCCAGGTGCCCCTCTTTATGGTCTTTTAAATGAAATGTACTTTTCTGAGAAATCTGTAAATTTAAACTCTGGATTTAGCACAGATTATTAATAGAATTAAAGATGTTAGTGTTCAGAGCACTAAACCTTAAAATAATCTTTTTCATGGAAAAAATAACTTCCATGTAGAAAATTAAAACATTTAGAGAGGGAAAAGCAGGCTCCCTGCTGAGCAGAGTCCAGTTGCTCAGGACCCTGGGACCATGACCTGAGCTGAAAGCAGATGCTTAACTTACTCAGCCACCCAGGTGCCCAGAAAATTAAAACATTTTTACTAAGCTCTAAAACTTCTAAAAAATGCATGTAACTATATTTGCATAGAAAACTCTATTTTTATGTCTAAACTATATTTTAAATTAAAGTTATGCTTCCAGCCTAACACTTTCTTTTTTTTTTTCTTTATTAGTTTCTGATTGGGAAAAATGAGAAGTATCTAACTTTGGGTGAAGGAGCCTTAGTGTTCATGCTGAGTTAGCTGAATCACAACAACATGAAAATAAGACACTTAAGTTGACATAATGCCACCAATGAATAGTTTTTAAAATGCTAGCCACTAGAGGCATTAATCAAACAAATGAAGAAATTACCATTTTTGGTGATCTTCCTAGTTCTCAGAATTTCAATCCTGTGTTATCTGGCTCACTCTTATCCTAAGACACCAAGATGGCTATGATTTCGTCCTTACCTCTATCTACTTTCTCCTTACCTCCACCTGTAGCCTCATCCTTGAGACTCTGCCACCGTGCTCCAGGCACATCTGGTCCAGGGTTCCATCCTGAAAAAGCTGCTAGAAGCCCTTAAGGATCTCAACAATGAGGATTGCTGGTGGGACCTAAGCTCCAGCAGCATAAACCTGTAGAGCATGGACCCCTCCCTCTGTAACCTATTGCAGCTCACCCTGAGCTCTGAGGGTTTCATTCTACATGAACCGCTAGTACCACAACTTGGCTGTGGGTTGGAATGTTTTTTTTTTTTTTAATAGATTTTATTTACTTAATTTTTTTTTTTAAAGATTTTATTTATTTATTTGACACAGAGAGAGAGAGATCACAAGTAGGCAGAGAAGCAGGCAGAGAGAGAGGAAGGGAAGCAGGCTCCCTGCTGAGCAGAGAGCCTGATTTGGGCCTCTATCCCAGGACCCTGAGACCATGACCTGAGCTGAAGGCAGAGGCTTAACCCACTGAGCCACCCAGGCGCTGTAGAGATTTTATTTATTTATTTGACACAGACAGACACAGTGAGAGAGGAAACACAAGCAGGGGGAGTGGGAGAGGGAGAAGCAGGCTTCCAGCTGAGCAGGGAGCTTCGTGCAGAGCTTGATTCCAGCACCCTCGGATCATGACCAGAGCCAAAGGCAGACGCTTAACAACTGAGCCACTCAGGCGCTCTTGTGGGTTGGAATCTCATCATCATGTCCAAAATACAGTGCAGTCAGTGAAGACATCATTATACTAAGGGCCAAAGATAATGCGGACATCATGGCTGTAGTATTTGAAGCAACAAATCAAGAGAAGTTTTCAGACTATGAAATTAAGGTTGTAGATTTAGATGTTGAACAACCTGGAATTTCAGAACAAGAGTATAGCTGTGTAGTAAAGATGCCTTCCAATGAATTTGCATGTATATGCTGACATCTCAGTCATACTGGAGATGCTGTTTATTTTCCTGTGCAGGAGACAGAGGGAAATTTTACACCAGTGGAGAACTAGAAAATAGAAATATTAAGTTGTCGTGAACAAGTAATGTAGGTAAAAAGGAGAAACCTGTTGCCATTGAGATGAATGAGCCAGTTCCACTAACTTTTGCACTGAGTTACCTGAAATTTACAAAAGCTGATCTCCTCTCTCCTGCCAGTTAACAGTGTGTCTGCAGATGTACCCCTTGTAGTAGAAAATTGCTGATATGAGACATTTAAAGTACTACTTGGCTCCCAAAATGGAGGATGAAGAAGGATCTTAGGCATTCTTAAAATCCAAGAAAATAAAATTAAGCTTTCTGAGAACTGCTTTTGAGATGCTAACATGTTCTTAAGTCTTTTCTGTCACCAATTCATACCTCTGAGTACATACATAGACAGTTTCTATAAATAACTTATTTTTCCCCTCCATTCTTTATTACTTAAAGAATAAAGTCCAAAGTCAGGTCTGGTTTTGCTAACCTAGAAATATTTCTACCTTACCTAGATATACTCATGGTTTTCATAGAAAAAGTGTTTTGACTCTAAATACTGTTTTAAAAAACTTTTTAAATTTAAATTAAAGTTAATTGAATCTCAATCATCACAAGGCATTGCCTTGATTTGGACCATGACTGTTGCAAGTACCCTAGGGAATTCAGTTCAAGCTACTATATCATATAAATGTGCTTATTTTTTCTATCTAGAGTAGTCTGATATAAATACATGAAATATAGCAATAAGAAATATTTCCAATGCAGTTGGTGACAAGATATTTTGGGGGATTCATATGCCAAACTTATTTTGATATTCTAACTTGAGTTCAAAAATGGGCAGGGAAGGGTTACCTAGGGAGCTCACTTGGTTAAATGCCTAACTCTTGACTTCCTCTCAAGTCATGATCATGGGGTGGGTCCTGAGATCATGGACTCTGTGCTGGGCATGGAGCCTACTTAAGATTCTCTCTCTCTCTCTCTCTCTCTACCTCTCCTCCTCCCCTCCAAGCCCCACTCATCTTTCTCTCTCTCTCTCAGAAAAAGGAATGAACAGGAGAGTATACCAAATCCTATATGTTTCATTATTTTGTCAACTTGTTAGCAAAAACTAACACTTTTTTCAGAAGCTTTATGCACCCAGAGCTGTGTGGGCTTTAGAAGACTAGCATTGCTATAAGCCAATGTTCAGAAAAATACAGACCAGGGATTTAGTATTCTAAAGAGGATGGAGGCCATTTAATATTGTGGCAAATGGTCTTAGAAGACTTAATAGCTCCTGAGACTGTCACAGAACTAAAAGATAGCACAGATTTTGGCTTAAAACTGACCAGCACAATATCATGCTGTAAGTCACTCTTATATATGTTTCTGAGGGGACATTGTAAGAGAGGTATTGGGAGGCAATAGCAAGCAATGGTTAAAATGTAGATTCTTGAATTGTAGTTCTTGAGTATGAATCATGGCTCAACCATTTATTTGCTTTATGACTTTGGGCAAGTTAATTATATCATTAAGCCTTACATCATTCCTTATCTATAAAATGTAGTTAATGAAAATCCCCAAATCACGGGATTATTAATAATACAATGAGATAAGTTATGGAAACTTTTTTTTTTTTTTTTGGTTTTGGTTTTGTTTTGGTTTTTTTTTTTTTTTTTTTTTTTGCTTTATTTTTTAAATATATTTTTAAATTTTGTTTTTTGTTTTTTTTTTTTACAAGTATAGCTAACACACAATGTTATATTAGTTTTAAGTATACAATATAGTTATTCAACATTCCTATATATTATCCTATGCTCACCACAGTGTTGCTATTATCTGTCACCACACAACACTATTGCAATATCATTGATGGTATTCCCTCTGTTGGGAACACAGAAAATCTTAGTGCAATCTGAAGGTACATGGTGAGCTGTTTCATACATTCATATTTATTTTATTATCAAGTACCTGTAGACTTGATTCTTTTTTCATGTCATTTTTTTTTTTCAGTGTTCAAGCATTCATTGTTTATGCACCACACCCAGTGCTCCATGCAATATGTGCCCTCCATAATACCCACCACCAGGCTCACCCAACCCCCTACCCCCTTCCCCTCCAAAACCCTCAGTTTGTTTCTCAGAGTCCACAGTCTCTCATGGTTTGTCTCCCCCTCTGATTTCCCCCAACTCCCTTCTCCCCTCCATCTCCCAATGTCCTCCATGTTATTCCTTATGCTCCACAAGTAAGTGAAACCTATGATAATTGACTCCCTCTGCTTGACTTATTTCACTCAGCATAATCTCTTCTAGTCCCATCCATGTTGATACAAAAGTTGGGTATTCATCCTTTCTGATGGAGGCATAATACTCCATTGTATATATGGACCATATCTTCTTTCTCCATTCATCTGTTGAAGGACATCTTGGTTCTTTCCACAGTTTGGCAACTGTGGCCATTCCTGCTATGAACATTGGTGTACAGATGGCACTTCTTTGCACTTCATCTGTATCTTTGGGATAAATGCACAGTAGTGCAGTTGCAGGGTCATAAGATAGATCTATTTTTAATTTCTTAAGGAGTCTCCACACTGTTTTCCAAAGTGGCTGCACCAACTTGCATTCCCACCAACAGTGTAAGAAAGTTCCCCTTTCTCCACATCCTCTCCAACAGTTGTTGTTTACTGTCTTGTTAATTTTGGCTATTCTAACTGGTGTAAGGTGGTATCTCGATGTGGTTTTGATTTGAATCTCCCTGATGGCTAATGATGAACATTTTTTCATGTGTCTGTTAGCCATTTGTATGTCTCCTTTAGGGAAATATCTGTTCATGTCTTCTGCCCATTTTTTGATGTGATTATTTGTTTTTGGGTGTTGAGTTTGAGGACTTTGTTATAGATCTTGGATACCAGCCCTTTGTCTGTGGTGTTGTTTGAGAATATCTTCTCCCATTCCGTGGATTGCCTCTTTGTTTTGTTGACTGTTTGCTTTGCCGTGCAGAAGCTTTTGATCTTGATGAAGTCCCCAAAGTTCATTTTTGCTTTGGTTTCCTTTGTCTTTGGAGACATGTCTTGAAAGAAGTTGCTGTGGCTGATGTCTAAGAGGTTACTGCCTATGTTCCTCTCTAGGATTTTGATAGCTTCCTGCCTCACGTTGAGGCCTTTTATCCATTTTGAGTTTATCTTTGTGTATGGTATAAGAGAAAGGTAAGTTTCATTCTTCTACACATAGCTGTCCAAGTTTCCCAGCACCATTTATTGAAGAGACTGTCTTTTTTCCCACTGTATTGTGTGTGTGTGTGTGTGTGTGTGTGTGCGCTTTGCCGAAGATTATTTGACCATAGAGTTGAGGGTCCATATCTGGGCTCTCTACTCTGTTCCACTGGTCTATGTGTCTGTTTTTGTGCCAGTACCATGTTGTCTTGGTGATCACAGCTTTGTAATAAAGCTTGAAATTAGGCAACGTGATGCCCTTAGTTTTCTTTTTCTTTTTCAACATTTTCTTAGCAATTTGGGGTTCCTTTGGTTCCATACAAATTTTAGGATTGTCTGTTCCAGCTCTTTGAAAAATGCTGGTGAAATTTCAATCAATATGGGATTTAAAGTATAGATTGCTCTAGGCAGTATAGACATTTTAACAATGTTTTTTCTTCTAATCCGTGAGCATGGAATGTTTTTCCCTCTTTTTGTGTCTTCTTCAGTTTCTTTCATGAGTATTCTGTAGTTCCTTGAGTACAGATCCTTTACTTCTTTGGTAGGTTTATTCCCAGGTATCTTATGGTTCTTGGTGCTATAATAAATGGAATTGAATCTCTAATTTCCTTTTCTATATTTTCATTGTTAGTGTGTAAGAAAGCAACTGATTTCTGTGCATTGACTTATAACATGATTATCTGATGACATTTCTCATATTTTCTATTTTAAAATAAATTGTAATTTAATTAAATATTTGTGTTACTAAAAATATGGCAATCATTATATTGCCTCAAATAACATTGTATCTTATCAATGTGCCACCCAGTAACTTGCACAGATTCACTCACTTTCTGTTATATAGTAGCATTTCATTATTTAAATCAAAATTTTGTTCTACTAACTAGAGTAGGGAGGAATCAAGAGCATAAGGTGAAGAAAAACTGCCTCTGATTGAATATAATAAATAATAGATAACAAAAACTATTGCCCTAATAGTCATGCCCTAAATATTCACAATATTTTAGTTAGGAAAGTAGAGCTCAGGCTCAACATATATGATAGAGAGATGATTGATAGATAATAAAATAGATAATAGACAGATAAAGCTATATAAAAACAGAAGACACATTTAATTTACATTTTTCTTTCCAGTACCCAATATAAATCACTTGAATTATATTAAGTGTAAGCAAGTATCTAATAAGCACTTCTTGACAAATAATGGTGAAGTAGAAAGTAAAATCAGAGGAAATACCAAAAATCAACAATCTGAAAGTATCAATGCTTGAACAAATAGTGATATATGTTAATATACCCTGCAAAACCAAAGTATTATAGACAGATTGATATTGAGAATAATTACAGTTATCAATAAATAGTCAAGTGAGAATCAATGAACTTTGTATTAGGAAACAGTTGCTACAACTGTAGTATCTTTGAGAAAAGTTTACTTGAGAAAATTATATTTAAAAGAATCATAAGTTATATGAAAGCTTAAGTTTGCAGAACTTTAATTGACATCTAAATTTATGTATAGAAATAATAAAATTTCTTTAACATCTACATAGTACTAAAGCAATATGACAATTACCACGGAGGATAGATTATCATAATATCTATAGTCTTTCAAGAGATAATAGTTCTCTCATATGTCAACATATCCATTTCTTTCAGGGTAGAAGTGTGTATTTCCAAGCAGATAATAAATGACCATCTTTGAAATAAACATTTAAAAAAGTGACTTACACTGAAATATCCTTAATTCTTTTATTTTTTAATTTAACTTCCAGTAATATAGATTTCATGTTTAATTTTCTGAAGAAGTTAGGTTTCTCTTTCAAATCATAAATATAATTTGTCTTCAATATTAGTCTCTGATACACTAATACAACATTTTAGATAGACATTTCTAGGATGTTAAAATCAGCTCTGCCATGAGCTTGATGAAGATAAAAAGGAAAATGAAGGTATTTTTGTTTTCAACTCTAACATAAAAAGAGCTTGAATATCATGACTTCCATCTTCCACAAGGAAATTTCTGACAAATTGAAAATCAGTGACTTTTCTTGGATCCATTAGAGAGCTACAATAGAGCAGTAGGGTATGCTTCATTCCAAACTATGGGGAAAGTTAGACTCAAAATCTCTTACCAGGAGCCACAATCTGATAGGAATTATTAAATAACGATTTTGACAAATTGCTGGAGACTGAGTGTAGACTAGCATGAGCATACAAAATTCTTGAAGGCATCAGTTTTAGGGGTCTAGAAACCTACTGGGGTTTTATACAAAGAGCTTCAGAGGTTCTCACAGTTAGATTCCAAACATGTCTTCTCTTGCTCTATTGTGAAATATCCCTAGTGCCTTTACATAACAAAGTCCTTCTCTTGAGGGAAAATGACTCTGCCTGAGTGCACTTCTGAAACCTAATTCCATTTGGAGAAATGAAACTACTTCCAACTCCAGTCACCTTCATTCTTCTTTTCCAACTTCAGAGGGAGAACATGGTCCTCATGGAACAGGACTTCAATCAAGGTAATAGAGTTGGAAACTATAGCCAGGTGGCAAGGATAAAAGATAAACCTGTGTACCTGGAGGAGGGAAAGAAACACAACCCCAAGAAACAGGCCCATAAAGATTGATATTTAATCATAGGGTTATAGGATTCTTTCCCTTCTTAACATCTTACCATCACACCAAAAGGGCCCTAGAATAATATAGAGATTTAAAGTGAAAGACCTCTTGGAAACAGACTCCATTTTAGGAAGAGAATGAGCAAAGAACCAAAGTTAAAAGGGGACACCCCCTAAAAAAAATATACTAAGTGAAATTGGAAGCTTCTGGTCTCTATAACTACCACATACTGTATTTGTTTAGATATGACTCATATCCAAATGAATTTTCAGGTCTCTATCCTTCATTGTCTATCATTTTGTGACTTTCTACTTTGAACTACCTGTCTGTCAGTCCAAATTCAGAAGAAACTTCAGACTCTTTTCAGCTCTATTACCAGGAATGTCATAGGTCTGATCACTGAGCCAGTTGGTGGTATGATAGGCAAATTAATGGCCTCCAAATAATGTCCATATCCTACAATCTGGAACCTATAAATATGTCTTATTACATGGCAAGGGAGAATTAAGTGTGCAGGTGGAGTTAGGATTGCTGATAGGAAGACTGTTCTGTATTATCTGGGTGGGCACAATGAAATTACAAGAGTCCTTACAAGTGGAAGAGAAGGTGGAAGAGGGACAGTTAGAGAGATGGAAGTGTGAGGAGGACTCAGCCCAATTTTGCTAGGTTTGAAGATGGAGGAATGTGGCTATGAGCCAAGAATGTGGGCAATCTCTAGAAGCTGAGGATGAAAAGGAGAACAGTTCCTCCCTAGAGCCCCTGGAAAAGAACACATATCCATTTTAGTCTAGTGACTCATTTTTAAATTTCTGACCTCAAAAAATATAAGATAATTGATTTGTATTGTTTCACCTACTAAGTTTTTGGTAACTGTTACAACAATGGAATAGTTTTCTTATAAAGGTGGGATAGGTGGTATAAACAGACCCAGGACTTGTTGGAAATACTGTATTTTGCTTCATAATTCCCATCCTATTTCTCTAGGTCTGGAGCTTCTATTAGCAATTATAGACATTAGGGCTATGGTTAAGATATCACTGTCACCCATTATCTCACTAAACTTTTACAACAATTCCAATGAGTCATGTATCACTATTTACATACTATGATGAAGAAATTAAAGTTCAAGAGTTCTTGCAAAAATTCCAGCCTTTAGCAAAGGTCAGTCCCAGATTTTAACTCTTTAATCTTCTAATTTCAAATCCATCTTCCTCCATTACATCCAGTTTCCTACTCTACAAGATAAAGTTTCAGCTTGTGCAAAAAAAGGGTGGACAGGAATGAACGACATCTCCACTCTGTTGGAATACTTTCTCCTTATTCTTCTCATTTGTGTGTATCACTAATATGAAATACTATAGAATGCTGTTATTATGTGATGGCATTCAAGTTTGTTAAAATTATTACATATTTTTCTTTTTTTCTTAATTTCATAGAGACACTCAAATTTTTTAATAGATCAATACCTATACTTCAGAGATACCTCCAATATATTTGCCCTTTTTCAGCCTCAGAATTTTCAGTCACCTTCAAAATTTACTACAGATTCTGATCTCCTTTGTTTCAGGGACCTTCTGTGATTCCTAGGAAGGCCTTATAGCCAGATAGGAAAACATGCAGAGACAAAAATACTTTTGCCTTGAGGTAAGAGGCCACAATTGTTTTTCATTACTGCTGCTTTGCTACATTACTTATTTTCAAAATTCTGGAGCCTTCTTGCTTTCCTAGATCTGGGGGATTAACAAATTATTGGTAGATAAGAAAAACCTTGAGACAGAAATAACATGTTAATTGATTTATATTCACTTGATAGAGCCAGTGCTTGGCTTGAGTGAGGTGCTCAATAAACATTGAAAGAAGAATACATGTTGAAGTCTTGTTTCTGCTTATTATTGATGAACTGTCTTGTGAACTCTCCTGCCTGCATGTTAAGTATGAGGCCCTGGTTACATTTGATACCGGTTCTTCTTTTATTTTTTTTTTTAATTTTATTTATTTATTTGACAGAGAGAGATCACAAGTAGGCAGAGTGGCAGGCAGAGAGAGAGAGAGAGGGAAGCAGGCTCCTGCTGAGCAGAGAGCCCGATGTGGGACTTGATCCCAGGACCCTGGGATCATGACCTGAGCCGAAGGCAGCGGCTTAACCCACTGAGCCACCCAGATGCCCCTGATACCTGTTCTTCTTGATCTCTCTCTCTCTTTTCTTTTTTAATATTGTGCTTCTTACCGCTGCAATGTGACCTAAATTTAACATGCATAGTTGAAAAAAAAAATAGCATGTCAAAGAGCTATGCTGAATAGAAATGCAAAATTAACATTTGTCAAACTACATAGGAAAAGAAAAAAGTAGTCCCCTTTTCTAACGTGTTCTAGTGGACAGAATCCCCAACTTCTCCTTTTATGCTTTTTCATTATTGTATGTGAAAAGGGACTTCCACGAGACCAGTGGGAAATATATAAATTGGGAAGTTTCACAGTCAATTTAAATTTTGGCCCGTTCTTATAATATTTTTTTAAAATTTTTGTCTGAATTGCCTTGTAGCTATGAAAAGCAGTTTCTCATTTGAAGGCAACTAGTAGTCAGGAACTGATTTTATGATTGAATGCATTAGGAAACTCAACTTCATTAGTATAATTATGGAAATGTGGTTCATAGCCTTGGGATATGTTTTTTTTTCAAAGAAGATACTGTCTCTAGGAGACTAACATATAAACATACAATTCAGTTTAAGTGATAAATATATGAGAAATATTAAAAATTGAAATTTTTGAGATATTAATGTAAGAATTGTTCATTGAAAAAACTTTTATTTATCTTGTTGTTATTCGCTGCTTTTTCTCTAAAATGTAAAACAAGAAATGTGATACAAATAAGTCTTTAAAACAAACTATAGTAAGTGAAATGCAATGATTAACACAGGCAGAAAAAGTGATAAGTTGAACACAATAAAATCTCATATATTATTACTTTTAGTTTTTCTCTTTATATATTTAGTACATCATTTGTTGAGTTTCCTATAATTACACATTAGATGGGGCTTTTGTCTACTACTGTATATATATTTTTTAACAAATGATAACACTGCTTTATACAATATAGTTTCAAATTTCTTCTGTATTTCTTTTTTTTGAGCCTCTAAAAATGTAGGTAATCTACTACTGAAAAAATATATTTTTTCAGTAATATAATAAATATATATAATATAATATTATATTATATATACATTATATAATAATATAGTAATATAATAAATATATACTGTAAAGAACTGAATGGAAAACATCAAATGCATATTTATCAGGGGTTCTTACTTGTCGGGGACTGCCTCCGGCTGGGAAAGTCCCCGCCATTACAAGAAGGTGCTTGGCTCACTGCTAGCAAAACATGCAGCAAGTATACAATGAACTTTCTGGTGAAGCCCGCCTAAAGGAGGACATAGTTATTGGCTGTATCAAATTTAATCAGCATAGTAACAGGACTCTCATTGGCTCTCCCCATTGCTTGACCCCTTATTGGTCACCCTGCTGTATATAAGCTAAGGAAGTTGATTAAATAAACGGAAATGAAGCATTAACACCATACCAGGCTCGTTGTTGTCCTTGCGGGGCCGGGGGCGACACTTACTAATTAAACAAAAGCAAAACAAGAAGACCTAACAATTGCTATTTTGTTTAGGAATGGAGAGATCTCACTAAGCTCCAAGGAGAAGAAGGGTGGTAGTATGGATGAAGTTACAGCATACATTTCACGATTTGACACGCTTACATGAAGCAAGACAAACAAAGCAAAATATGAGTATAAATGATCTTCCAAAAGTCAGGTTTATAACCTAATTTGGGCATCAGAGGTGAATAAATTATCAAATGAAAATCAATAACATTTGTGTCGTTCTGTATAAAATACATGGAAACAGCTACTGCTTTTCTCTCAATCAGGATAACATAGAAAGGCATAATCCCTTTTGTCTATCAATAATCATTGATAAATATCAATAATTTAAAAATATCAATAATTAAATTAAAGATATTATTAAATTATTAATTATAATTATAATTATAATTAAAACTACATCTTATCCATAAGCCATTTCTATCAATCTCACTTGGTAAATAGACTTCAAACTATTTCCATTCTTTGTGTCTTCACCATCATCATATTCTAAGTTACTATCCTTTCGAAATTCCCAAAGTAATAGTGTCCTAACCATAATCTTTTTACTGAGAAAAAGGATAAGGGTTTGTACACCAAATAAATAAAATTTTATGAGAGAAAGAATATGAAAAATTTAAAAGGTCTTCCCCACAAGTGTGCTTATGAAACATAAAGACCTTTTCACTTAATTTAGTGAAGGTGAATATAGATAACACTGTATTTAATTAATTCTAAATATACATTTTCCTACTTGAAAAAACATGTTTCAATAATAAATGAAACAGATGGAATTGGGAGGGAGACAAACCAGAAGTGACTCAATCTCACAAAACAAACTGAGGGTTGCTGGGGGGAGGGGGGTTGGGAGAAGGGGTGTGGGGTTATGGACTTTGGGGAGGGTATGTGCTATGGTGAGTGCTGTGAAGTGTGTAAACCTGGCGATTCACAGACCTGTACCCCTGGGGATAAAAATATATGTTTATAAAAAAATAAAAAATAAATAAAAATAAAAAACATGTTTGAAACTGATGTGTCTTATAATCCATGTTATATTTGTTAGGATATAACTCAAGTGTCTGCAAATCACATTGTCCTACCTGTTCTACCAGCTAACACTGCTACCTAGAAGAGAAGAAATATTCTTGTTAAATGACAGAGAACATTTTCATAGTAGCCAAGTAAGCAGGCCTTGAATCAGAAAATATTTCAACTTGGCCTGCCTTATACTATTAAACGTTTTTGGACCTATGTAGAAAGTTTAATAGAAATAGAAGAAATAGAATTAACAGTAAAATTAATTAAATATTAATTAAAACATGTACTCTAAAGCAAATTGGCTAGAATGTATAGAGATGTCCTTCAACTTATGAGGTAACATCCAATAAATCCACCGTAACTTGACAATATAGTAAGTAAAAAATGTTTTAATACATCTGCTGAACATCATAGCTTGGCCTAATCTACCTTAAACATGCTCAGAATCCTTACATGAGCCTATAGTTGGGCAAAAACATCTAACACAAAGCCCATTTTATGATAATGTGTCAAATATACCATGTAATTTATTAAACACTGTACTAAAATTAAAACAAAAACAAAGCAAACAAAAAAACCCCAAAACTCAGAATGCTTATACCAGTGCAGAATAGTTGTGAAGTGCATCAGTTATTCACCCTCCTGAGGACTGGGAGCTGCCACTGCCGCCCAGCATCACGACACGGTAGGACAGCACATCTCTGGCCTGGGAAAAGATCAAGATTCAAAATTCCAAGTGGAGTTTCTATAGAATGTCTGTTGTTTCCACATCATCATGAAGTCGAAAAATTGCAAGTAGAAGTACTGTGAGTCAGGGATTGTCTGTACTAAATTGTTGTTGTGTGGCAAGACAGTTAACTCTGTGTCAGCAAAATGCAGGTAACAATAACACTTTTGAGTATTTTTTTTTTAAAGATTTTATTTATTAATTTGACAGAGAGAGATCACAGGTAGGTAGAGAGGCAGGTAGAGAGAGAGGAGGGAAGCAGGCTCCCTGCTGAGCAGAGAGCCCGATGTGGGACTCGATCCCAGGACTCTGAGATCATGACCTGAGCCGAAGGCAGCGGCTTAACCCACTGAGCCACCCAGGCGCCCCCACTTTTGAGTATTTTTAAAGCTTAACAGAAATCCTATATTCCAGCACTTAACAGATAAAATGTACTCCACAAATTATATGTTATTATTTGTTAGTGATTAATAAATGCATTTAATTGAGGATTTCAGAACTCAGTATATGCCTGGCTTTTGAGGAGTACACAATAGAATGAGGGAGACAAACTGAAAAACAAGTGTAAGTAAATATGATGATATTATGGTGCTAGAATTATAAATAAATTATAGTGATAGAATATTGCTATTATAAGAGTTATACCCAAAACAAGGTAGAGTAATAACATACAAAGTTGCTTAATTAACTTTTATTATAATTCATTTACATTCCAATTTTTTTATTGAGCTGAAATATGATAAAACTCTTATTTAAGCATAAACTTCATCCTATTTTTAAAGAAAAGACATCTTTTGCTTATTCTACGTTTTTGGAGTTTTATTTTAATTTCTAGGACATCATGCTTTCTATAGTTTATATAGCATACAAGATGATACAAAGTTATTTTTAATTAATATTTACATCACAGAAGAACAACTCCTGATCTTTTCCAAATGTTAATTTTTTTTAAGCATAACATTTTACCAACTTTGTGGGTGCATTTTTATTTCACTGAGAGTTTAGAATTCTCTTTTTCTTTAAAGGATGAGTCTACACAATTCCCCATGCTCAAATTTTTCTCATGGAAGGAGGTTAATTGTGTTTATATACTTAACATTCTGAAAAACTAAATATTTCGTAATTGTTTTTAAAAGAAAAGAAGAAACAAACCAAAAAATTCCGACCTAGCAATGTCTAAGAAATACTATTTTGCTATGCTCAGAGCCCAATGATTTTGCAAGGCAAATCTAGATGTTTAGTGAAACTGCTTCTATTTATGTTCATTTTTTTTATTTGGAGTCCTTTTTAATCTACATTTAAAAGGAGCTTCTTTAAACCAAATTGATAATCATGGAGTTACCAAAAGATCCGATAAACAGTTTTGTGTTCAAAAATAGATCTGCACCAAACATTGTACATGGGAGCCAAAGTTTTCGGAATGTTCTTAATGTTTATATCATGATATTGCTTCAGAGATCATGAACTCAATTGTAAAATTATTGTTGAAATTTAGCAATTAGGTTTTTTTTTGTAATTAACTATTTAACTAGCACCAAATTCTGTTAAAGAGAAGTTCAAAAATATCTTATTGTTACCAATATAACAGAGCTAAATAGGTATATCTAAATAATATTCTCCTAATAAAAGCCAGATGATACTTGTTATGCCTCGATGGAAATCAATCTAGTTGACAAAAGTAATAACCTCCTGGGAAGGCTTTACCCCCACATACACTCCCAAGAGTTTCATTTTCTAAATTATAATGTAAATATCAATTAACAAATAATGAAGCGACATATGTTTATAGTAATGAAAATTTAAAAAAAAATACTGTAATATAAGGAGCCAAGTCATGACATTCTACTTGATAGATTGTTAGGAGAATCAATATTCTCTTATATTCCAGACACTTTTATTTGAGTTCAGTAGTTGGTCGTTATTAAAAATAAAATTGCTCCCAGAATTAGAAAAAGAATTATATTAAGCTTGCCTTTGGTCAATATTTATATCTATATATAACCATTAGCCTAGGTATGATAATGTGTTATCCTAATTCTCTGTAGTCCTATTCATATTTTAAATATTCTGTTAATTTATGAAAATTCATTCACATATTTCTGAAAGTTTGGGCTTAAATATTTTCATAGCTGTTTTGAATACATTAGGGACAGTTGTTATATTCTTGGTATTAACTGTAATATAATATACATCTTGGACTCATTTAGTTTTTCATGTTATATTTTTATTGTTATTATTACCAGCTTTTATTCTTTTATGCTACTGATTTCATGTTACATATTTTTTGCTTATATTTTCAGACTTATTCTATTTTAGATGTCTCTGCATTCTCTAAAAATTTTGGTTTCGAGTTTTAAATTTTTTTCTTAAAGACTTACTATCTGAAATCTCAATTCTTTTTTTTTTTTAAAGATTTATTTATTTATTTATTTGACAGAGAGAGATGACAAGCAGGAAGAGAGGCAGGCAGAGAGAGGAGGAAGCAGGCTCCCCGCTGAGCAGAGAGCCTGATGTGGGGCTCGATCCCAGGACCCTGGGATCATGACCTGAGCCGAAGGCAGTGGCTTAACCCACTGAGTTACCCAGGTACCCCTGAAATCTCAATTCTTCAAATAAAATCATTTTTAATGAAAGATGTGTTATACTTTTAAAAATAGTATTCTTCTGACTCTTTATTAATTGTTTCATTAGTGGTAAATTATTCTGGCCTTGCATTTAAAAAATACGGTACTAGTTTTTCTCAAATACTGGCATTTTGATAAATATTTTTGAGACATGGACACCTGGCTGGTTCAGTTGGTAGAGTGTGCAACTCTTGATCTTGGGGTTGTAAGTTCAAGCCCATTTTGGATGTAGAGATTACTTAATAAAATCTTTAAAAACAATTTTTGAGACCTTTATGAGTCAGATGTTGTGCTAGTCCCTAAGGGTAAAATGAGCCACCCAAATAATAATAATAATAATTGTCCATTTGTCTGACAGACAATGAAAATTCTGAATACAAGAATCTGGAAGTACAGCCCCATGAATTGTGCTGTGGAAGGAAGTTATCAGTTCTTTTCCCTGACCATTAGTTGTCAAGCTCTCTTTCCTTCTTACCTGCCCCCAGAGAAGTTTCTAGTGTTTCTTGTGTCCTAAACCAGCTCCTGTATTCTTAGTATTCAAATACAAAAATGTTTCCTTTTCCTTTGCACATGTATTTATGTTTTCTCTGCTGTTTTTGTTGAGACCTACTGTTACTTCAGGCTCTGCTTTTTTCCTCTCAAAAGTTGGCCTTTGAAATTCCTAGTAGAGTCATCCTGTGTATTAGTAATAGGAGTGGATTTGGTTAAGGTAACTACTGGTTTTATTTGTTCTCGTCCTCTGTAAATGAAAATCAATCTGCTCTTCAATCTTGAGGGACTCATTTAATGCTTAGCCAATATCATTACAAGTTTTTTTCTGATAACTTATTCCTGCCATTTCATGTAATTTGTTATGAAAAACAAGGTAGACTCATGTACTAAATGTTTTGCTTTCACTGTCAACCCATAAAATTCATGTTTCTAATATTAAAAATATAATATGCTCTATTTTTTTAATATGCTCTATTCTTATGACTAGAATGTAAATATTTTTTAAAAAGTAAGCTAATACAAAATTAAAGTTTTGCAAATATATCTAAAGGTAATAAATTACACATACTTTAGCAAAGAAATCAGTTTAATTGCTTTAGAATTAAATATCTATAAATATAAACAATAAATGTATATCCTATAGTTTTTTGATCATGCCTTACTGACAATGATTGAAATCAAACATCTTTCTCTATTTTTAAAAATAGTGTATATGGAACGGCTGACACACCATAAACTAATCTGCAATGAGTCATTCTTTTGTATAATACTTTATCCTTGAGTGCCAGAAGAACCAATAACATGCTTCTGACCAAAAGAATAAAGATGATGGAATGGCATCTCCTTGTTTCAGTTATGTTATCTGGCAAAGGTGATGGGGTTGTCACTCTTAGCTTACATTATGTTATATACAATGACTAGGGCAGAACAGGCTATTCTGTTGGCTTTGAAGAATCAGACTATTATTTTGCGAACAGACATGAGTAATTTCCTCATGTAATTATTCCTATTATTCATTATAAATGAGTAAACTCTATCAGTTTTATTTTTACCTAATTTCTCTCAAGGCTTTCTTGATATGTGTGGAAAACTAATCTATTTGTTTTAGCAATTTAAGTGATTTTGCAGAAAGCAGCTTTTGTGACCTTGTAATGAATTTACTAGAGGTTAGTAGTGTGCTATAATCAACAGTCTAAAATATAAATGAACTATATAAAGAAAGAGTTTTGGGCAGAGGACACCCAGATACTATAGGTTGAAAAGGTGGAACACAATTTTATGCTGTAGCAAACATTTGGGTTGCATCGCTGCTCACTGGCTCAGAGCAAACTGGGAAAAAACTTGGAAAGTAGTATGCTGATTATTGCTTGTGAGTTTTCTTTTTAATGGACTCTTACTTTATTTTATTTTATTTTATTTATTTATTTGACAGAGAGAGATCACAGGTAGGCACAGAGGCAGGCAGAGAGAGAGAGAGAGAGAGGAAAGCAGGCTCTCTGCTCAGCAGAGAGCCCCATGCGGGACTCGATTCCAGGACCCTGGGATCATGACCTGAGCCGAAGGCAGCGGCTTAACCCACTGAGCCACCCAGGCGCCCCTTTAATGGACTCTTATAAAAGATGGATTAATGGACAATAGAGCTGACCAGTCTGTAAGAAAAAAAGATGAGAAAGATATACTGAAAGAGTTATTTAACCTGTGCGCTACAGGACTTTTCAGCCATAATAATAGGTCTGGAGATAGCATTAATGGGGCTGCTCCACAAAGCCCATCAGGATTTGGACACTTTCCATCTTAGTGCTCTCATGTCCTTAGTATATGGATATAGTCCTTTTCATTACAAAATCACATGTTTATTTTGAATTCCAGAAAATAATAAATGAAAAAGTCCAGAGGACATATGCCTAGTGGGTCTATAGTCTTGAACAGATTTCCCCTTTACCTATTTCTGCTTGTATCTTAGAAGCTAGAAATCTCTCACACTGCTGTCCTACTTATTAATAGGGCAGTCGGAAATCTATTTTCTCCAGTGGGTATTGTTACCCCAAACAAATGTATGGTTCTAAATTCATTCCCTCTGTGATAACGAAAGGCTCACTATAGAGATATCTACTGACTCATTTCACTCTAGAAATCTATTTTATAAATGTCTATAGATAAACCATATATCTGAAAGAATGGTAGACAGAAAAAGGAGATGTAATTTTATTTATTTATTTAAAAATTTTATTTATTTATGTGAAAAAGAGAGTGAGATAGAGTGAGCACGGCAGGGCCCAAAGGGAAAGGGAGAAGCAGGCTCGGAGCCAGATGTGGGGCTCGATTCCAGGCCCTGGGATCATGACCTGAGTCAAAGGCAGACACTTAACTGACTGAGCTGTCTAGGCACCCCAGGAAATATAATTTCAAATGACGAAATTCAAAAACAGTTACGTTAGTAATAATTTCTGCAGTTAAGCAAATAATACTCCGCTGTTAGCCTTCATTAATTTTTTCTTCCCTTATTCTAGTTATTTCCAGTCATTGTGTCATATTAAAAAAAATCACAACTTCAGGACTTTATCTATTGATCACCACCTCTAAACTTTTCATAAACAGACATAATCTAGTAATGCCTCTCCAACAATTCTTTCACTCTATCAACACTTTTTAATCCACTGACCTCATCAAATTATTACTCTTTTTCTCCTGAGGTCTCTTCTCTCCTTACTAAAGCCTAACATTATATTTCTAGGTTGAACTCAGCCTTACCTTATTTGTGTCTTCTCCTCTCTCTGGAAAAACATCAAATCTGGTTTAACCTTACCTTCTACTTCTTCTACTTTGTTCCTAAACCTAAGTTGAGAGAAAACGTCATAACTCTGCTGATCAGGCACTTAGAAATGTCCAGAATACTTCTATATTTCCCTTGTCAGTTATCTTCAAGGTAATTATTTCACAACTTCTATTTTTTACTTAAATCTTTAGACATTTCTTTTCCTTTTGAGCTGGCCACCTAGTATCTTTTTTTCTTTAGAAAGTAGAATTAACCTAATCTACACAGCTGCTTTGATGCTAGTATGTGTTAAAGTTTATTACACCCAGACCACCAGATGTATTCCAAAAATCTAAGAGTTCAATAACTTTGTAGTCAAAGCCCTCTAGTCATTCTCATGACTGTGAAAAACTGCGTATTTATTACTATTGCACTCAAGATCCTAGACGAGCAGACAGCTGCTCTATGACCTCGTTTGTGATGATCATCTACTGCTCATTCTGTTCTAGGCAATTGAACACTTTTTGTTGTTCCTAAGCCACGCCAACCTCATTTTAGCTACAAATGTTTGCCCTTCCAGTCCCTTTTGCCTGGAATATTTTTCACACTGATCTTTACATCGGTCTTATCTTGTCTCATAATTCAGATCTCTACCCAAGGGACCTCTTTGAGGTACCCTCCCAGACTATGAAAATGACCCTGCTTCTGCTTCATCTTCTTTCAAAGTCATATCACTATATAAAATGATGTTTTTGTTTGTTTGTTTTCTTTCTTTCCACCTTCATTGGAGAACAGGCACTATCTTTTCTCACTTATTCTCCAACTTCCCTAATAGAACCTGGCACACAGCTGGCACTCAATAAATATTTGTCAAATGAGTGGATAGCAGAGTGAGCACCAATAACAGAACAATAACTAAGATGAAAGACTTATTGTACAACATGGACTATTCTAAGGGCTTTACATGCTTCAGTTCACTTAATTCTCAACACCACTCTTGAGATGAGTAATTATTTCCATTATGTAGCTGAGAAATTGTGGTTTTGAAATTTTAAATAACTTGCCTTTTATCACATGTAACATTGAATTTGATCTTCTGCCACTTAGGAAAACATCTTTATAAGCTTTTGATCATAAAGATTAAATCCCTCTGAAATGGTTCAATAAGTCAAAGAAGTCAAACAAGAGGATATTGCTTGTGTCTTCAGCATAACACTCCATGAGAAATTTTCCTAGTATAAATATAGGGAAAGAAAGTATAGCTGATCTTGAAACTTAGAGAAGGACCTTGACAGAGAAAAGCAATTCCAGAAATATTTAATGAGAATGGATCTCTTGGCATAGATGGCCAAGAAAACTAGCAGTAAAAATATTCAAATGTAAGTATTTTGGTCCTACAATAAAATATATTGTAACCTTTCTCTATCTCTCTCAAAGATTTATAACAAAATTTCACATATAATAGCTTTATGTTAGTGGGGGTTTGAAGGTAATAAGAAATGGGCACTGATGAGTTTGGGATGGGGTGGTTAAGAGAAATGCTTATTACCCTGTCCACTCTGAGGATTAAGGTCAGTGAGAAATAATCTTTTCCACATATTCTAGAAGGCCAGCTATTTTGGACTTTCAAGAAGGTAAGATGTTGTACAAGTTGTACCCATGAGTAATACTCTGAAGGCAAGTACATAAGAGAAATTCACTTTGGAGCAGACACAGAAATCCTTATACTCCAAATGATAAAGATGAAGGTGTTCTCCAAGGGGCATGATACTGAATCTTGCTACATAAAGAAAAGGCTAAAGCTAGTCAGCCTACACTTGGGTTCAATCTGTATAACAGATGTATGGGGAACTGATTATCTTTAAATTTCAAAATTTCTTTTTAAGTGCGCCAATTTACTTTATGGCTTTCCTTATGTTTGCTCTGAGTGAAAGATGAATTTAACTATTAAAATTTTGGTAATACAATCACTCATACATAAGATATAACAATGTGCTAAAAATAACAGATGGGGATCTTTGAGAAAGAAAAGCATATAAAAGTAGGGTGTGAAGTTTAGGGTTAAATTTAGCAACTTTTCTTTGAAATACTCTATTAGAAATATATATAGCATGATTTTTTTTTATCATAGTGCAAATATTAGCAATATTTTTGAAATGAGTAATGAACCAATTATCACAGAGCAATCCAAACCAGTATTTTTTTTTTTTAATAGGTCAAACACCTTTTCTTTTTTTGCTTTTTTAACCATATGGACCAAATACCTTTCTTTTTCAGAACTGCTTAGTTTCTTGTTTTGAGAAATAAAAGATATAATAAAAGAAGTTGTGTTATGTAAAGTGAAAAAAAAGTAACTGAACTAATTTTTATTTAGCACCTCTTATACTGTATATTCTAAAATTATTATTTATCTTAATTTTTGAGATATATTTTTATTGCTTTCACTTTTAGGTAATAAAAGTATTAGGCTTTAAGAGGATAAGGGATTTGTAAAATGTCACTGAACTGCAATTACCAAGTTTTAAGCCTGATTGGGTTGATATTCATTCTTCTATACCAGCATTTCACAAAATCCTATGGCCACTCTATTCTGTTTTTTTTTTTTTTAAGATTGTATTTATTTATTTGACAGACAGAGATCACAAGTAGGCAGAGAGGAAGGCAGAGAGTGAGAGGAGGAAGCAGGCTCACTCCTGAGCAGAGAGCCCAATGGGGTCTCAATCCCAGAACCCTGGGATCATGACCTGATCTGAAGGCAGAGGCTTTAACCCACTGAGCCACCAAGGCACCCCTCTATTCTGGTTGTTAAAGGAAGTAGTGAGTCACTGTCGACATCGTCAAATCCTGAAATGTGATAACCCTTTTATTTTGCTTGCCAAGTAGTGGATGATATAAATATCTCCCATTCTTCATTTTTATTTTATTTTATTTTATTTTATTTTATTTTTTAATATTTTATTTATTTATTTGACAGGCAGAGATTACAAGTAGGCGGAGAGGCAGGCAGAGAGAGAGGAGAAAGCAGGCTCCCTGCTGAGCAGAGATCCCCATGCAGGGCTCGATCCCAGGACCCTGGGATCATGACCTGAGCCGAAGGCAGAGGCTTTAACCCACTGAGCCACCCAGGCGCCCCCCATTCTTCATTTTTAAAGCACAGCTAAATTATATAAAACTTCCAGTTTTTATTTAATTAATTTTATTCTAGTACATTTTTCTAGGTGCATGTACCTTTTATAATTCTTTGAAAAATTCAGTGATTTAAAAAATTAGACCTATGGGGCCCTGGGGCGACTCAGTCATTAAGTTCTGCCTTCAGCTCAGGTCATGATCCCAGTGTCCAGGGATAGAGCCCCAAGGCCTCCCTGCCCAGTGGGAAATCTGCTTCTCCCTCTCCTGCTTCCTCTGCTTGTATTCCCTCTCTCACCGTCTCTCGATTGCTGTCAAATAAATAAATAAAATCTTTAAAATATAAATAAATAAATAAATAATAAAAAGTTAGATCTAAAAAAAGATAGACCTGAGTTACCACTAAAGTCAGAATATTATCAAACACCTATCATCTTTACTTTAAAAATAATTTTATTGTATAAAATAAAATGTACATATGTCCTAAATATTGAGGAAAGTTCAGAATTTAAGGAAAATTTATTATGAAATCTGAAAATAAAAAAGGGATTAAATTGTGGGCTACAGAGTAAATCTTCCCTAATTATTCAAAAATGTCTAAAATATATGCAATCATATGAGTATAGTAGAATTAAGAACTCACAATATATGGTCAGATCCATCTTACCCAACCTTGAATTAGAAACAGAAAAAAAATTATATTGTTAATCATCTACTTCAATATAATAGTCAATGAGTATAAAATTGTCAGCCTCAAGGGGAAATTTAGAATTTAAAATTTTCACTTTTTGAAATTTCAAGGGTATTCACAAAGAATGAGCAGATACTTTGATTCTGAGATTAACAAAAATGCAGGATCTTTACTCCATCTCTCATTCTGCCTCATCTCTAGTGATAAACTGGAAATTAAATTAGCATATATTTGTTTCCTGTTAATTTAATGGTTTGATTTTATGCTCTTTCATGAATGTCTTTGGTGTATTCCTGGATATATCTAAGTAACTGTGTCTTAACAACTCTGTCACAATACCAGAGTGGTCTCGTCTCTCTGCTCTGGGTTAGATTAAAAGTGAAGCCCCATCTTGACTAGTTTATAGACATAAACTGCAATACATTTCCCAAGATTTTCTGCAAGAACTAGAAATAATAATAAATACTAGATTTAAATTTTATAAATAAAGATATAGGACATGTGTTATATTCTCTTTTAATCTGTTGGTTTTTGAATATAATTTATTTATCTAATAGGTAGAATATTTGTTCTTTAAAATTCCTAGGTAGGGCACCTGGGTGGCTCAGTTGGTTAAGCTGCTGCCTTCGGCTCAGGTCATGATCTCAGGGTCCTGAGATCGAGTCCCGCATCAGGCTCTCTGCTCAGCAGGGAGCCTGCTTCCTCCTCTCTCTCTCTCTGCCTGCCTCTCTGCCTACTTGTGATCTCTCTCTGTCAAATAAATAAATAAAATCTTAAAAAAAAAAAAGATAGTACAAAACAATTAAAAAAAATTCCTAGGTAATCTATTGTTGTAAATTATATGTAATGAATAGTGTGATAAGTAAAGCATCACTATGTATGTATATGTATTACCTATCTATTTAGACCTATATGAGTTTATACTAAAACATGTATAGTTGTTAAGAATTTAAACTATAAGTTGAAGAAGTAATACCCTTGGTCAGTGACCTTTTTTACCATCTATAAAGAAAATAATCTGTAATAACTAGAATATAAGGCAAGGCAAGATTGTTTAGTATAGAGAAAACACCTCAGGGAATTTTGAGAAGAGAAATAACACTCGTTATAAATTAGAATTATTACAGAAAGTTATCCATATTCAACACTACCTTGAAAAAAGACAACATTTCTATTTTTTCAAAGAAAATGGAAAGACATTCCAGGAAAATTAGTATATAATTGAACATGTTTAGGTAAAGTAAGAAGGTAATAAGAATTTCATCTTTACTAGAAGAGGGAGTCTTTTACAGGTAATCAAAGGATTAAGTAGGACTGGTTTATTGATCTTGAGCATGGGAATTGAATCAAAACATAAGTAGAGGGGCACTTGGGTGGCTCAGTCAGTTAAGCACCAAACTCTTTGATTTTTGGCTCTGGTCATGATCCCAGGGTCCTGAGATCAAATCAGGTTCATTGCTCCTCATAACTTCTCCCCCTGCTTGCTGTTCCCCTGTTTGTGTGTGTGCTTTTCTCTCTCTTTCTGACAAATAAATAGAGAAAATCTTTTAAAAAGTAAATAGATAAGAATAGCTTTGAGTAAAAAAACAAATTTGGTTAAAAAATTCTAAGACTTTACTAGATGCATTCTTTTTTTTTTTTTTTAATTTTTTATTTTTTATAAACATATATTTTTATCCCCAGGGGTACAGGTCTGTGAATCACCAGGTTTACACACTTCACAGCACTCACCAAATCACATACCCTCCCCAATGTCCATAATCCCACCACCTTCTCCCAAACCCCCTCCCCCCGGCAACCCTCAGTTTGTTGTGAGATTAAGAGTCACTTATGGTTTGTCTCCCTCCCAATCCCATCTTGTTACTAGATGCATTCTTAATTTATCTTTGAATATCTTTAAAACAATATACATAAAATGTATAAACATATTACATGTAAATATATTATGTATAAATCAAACACATACAAATATATCATATGTAAATAAAACATATATCAGTTTTAGAGAAAAATTCCAACCAACAAACCTAATGCTTGAATCTGGTGCTTATACATAGCTCAGAAAAGAAAGGTCTACACTGTTTTTTGTTTGTTTGTTTGTTTGACGGTTTTATTTATTTATTTGACAGAGAGAGGTCACAAGTAGGCAGAGAGGCAGGCAGAGAGAGAGTGGGAAGCAGGCTCCCTGCTGAGCAGAGAGCCCGATGCGGGGCTGGATCCCAGGACCCTGGGACCGTGACCTGAGCCGAAGGCAGAGGCTTTAACCCACTGAGCCACCCAGACGCCCCTATATTGTTTTAAAACAACAAGTAAACAATGCTGTGAATTAAAGAAACAAACATCTCTGCTGCTCAGTAAGAAGTTTGAAAGACTCTATTCATTCTGTCACTTTCTGCTCAGGGTTTGTTTGAATTGCTTTTTTCTACATCCATTTAGAGATCTCATTTATCAGAAGCAGAAAGGGTGACTTGGCTGGTGGAACTATATTAGCTTCTGATAGGGTTTAGGGCCTTCAATTAAGATGTAGTTGTGAACAGAGATTATAAAAATTAGTCCTAGTTGGCTCATTCAGGTAAGTGTCTGCCTCCAATTCAGGTCATGATTCTGGGGTCCTGGGATCAAGCCCTGTGTCAGGTTCCCTGCCCAGGAGAAGTCCCTTTCCTTCTCCCTCTGCCTCCTCCCAACTCTGCTCATGTTCCTTTTCTCTCTCTCTCAAATAAATAAAATCTTAAAAAAAAAAAAATTCCTAGTTGTCACATATGCTAAGAACTTAAGTTTTTATATAAATATTTTGTTCTACTTATCATAAAAATCAAAAGTTGGGTAAGAAAAGTCATGTGAAAAGAATAACTGATGAGCAAAAGAACTCTGAATGGCTTTAAAAGCTTAAAACCAAACTAAGGACACAAAAGTAAAATAAAAATGGGAGGCAGCACGGAGTAAAATGAGCCTTTGGAAATTTTAATGACTGATGTTAAGAGCATATTTGAGAGGCTCTTTTTAAGAGTGTACAGAAACAAGCCAAAGACCTGAAAATTATGAGAGAAGAGATGAAGGAACAAAGAGCCATCTGGAAATTACAGGTGTTTCAAAGAAGTAATTGGGATACAAACTAAAATCACACTTGGAATTGAAGGAAATTTTACTGGGCTGAAAATAGCACTTAGTACGCAGATTTAAGTAAAATTAAAATTTATAAAAATAAAACAGAACCAGATGCATTCTGAGCACTTCTGTCTCTTGAAATATCGCCAGCTTAATAACCAGAAAACCCGATTGCTTACAAAAGTCCTAGAAATTCTTAGCGAAATATCAGAAACAAGTTTTAGATTTATGAGAAAATCTTACAAACAATAAATAACCACCATGACAAAACATGGAAAACAAGCATTGGTGTTTCAGCTGCACTGAACGTTTTGGGATGGGCTTAGGGAATGATTGTTGGCCAAGAAACCAAATGGAATTTCAGAAGTAAAAATTTTTACTGAAGTGTAACATACACAAAAAATGGTGTACTAATTGAAGAATTTTCTTATAGTGAAATAAATCTTCCTAACTACTAGTCTGATCAAGAAATAGAGAATCACAAGCTGTTCACATTCTACATATCAGTTTTATCAAGGACTTTTTTTCTTCTTTTACATTATTAAAAATATTTGCAATGAAAAAGAAGGCAAATTCAACTATATTTTTAAACATTTTTTAAAGTTCCATTTTATTATTTATTATTTATTTATTTATTTGACAGAAAGAGAGAGATCACAAGTATACAGAGAGGCAGGCAGAGAGAGAGGAGGGAAGCAGGCTCCCTGCTGAGCAGAGAGCCTGATATGGGGTTCAATCCCAGGACCCTGGGATCATGACCTGAGATGAAAGCAGAGGCTTTAACCTGCTGAGCCACCCAGGTGCCCCAAGTTCCATTTTATTTTTATAATCATTATTAATTTCTCTGGAATTTTGTAATTGATTCACAAAACCCAGAAGCAAAGATCATATTGAGGAATGTTTATAAATATTCCTGTAAACTTTTTATTTTTTAATTACGCATGGAATCCGCAGCTTATGTAATACCATATAGAAAAACAATACAAAGATTTGTATACTTACAACATGATTAATATTATAACTTTTTATTTGCTAATACACCCAACAAGCTTCGCAGAAAACAGTAAAATAATAGCCTGACAGCAGAAATCCAGAAAACAAATGATGGACAGTTGCTTCAGATAAAGTTATCATGGATAGAGATAATATTTTCAATGACTTTCAATGACTTTTACTTCAGATTATGCATGTGAATCAGCTTGTTTTAGACAGCAACCTTTCAATAAATATATGATCATTAGTGTTAGAAACAAATATATTCATTTCTGGAAGTGTTGAAATGAGTTTAGACTACTTGGTTTAAGTTTTATATAAAATTCTGTTCAAAATAGTCAACATCAGTGTTAAAAGAATAAACCTGTAACCCAAGCAATTTATACTTGAATGGTTCACTAGACATGGAAGAAAGTACTAGTAAGAAATTTTAACACAATTGACAAATAATTCTGGTTAAATGAAATATGAAAAAAGAACCAATGCAGATCAAAAATACTTCACCTTAATTAGCCATAATGAATCATGGAAAATCATTACTCTTTCTGTTATACATAAAAGGGATTTGTGAGAACAGAGTCTCCATCTAAGAAGGGAAATTGATGAAGATTTTCAAGAAAATTTGGGGTCAGGGAATATGTGTCATAGAAAAGGAAAACATACTTTTAGAGAGCTCTGCCTTGGAAATCTCAATAAAGCTCAAGAAAATATTATCTTCATAAACCAAAGGAAGTAAGATGAGATGGAAATTTATAGAATATAATGAAGAGGGGCGCCTGGGTGGCTCAGCGGGTTAAGCCGCTGCCTTTGGCTTAGGTCGTGAACTCAGAGTCCTGGGATCAAGCCCCGCATCGGGCTCTCTGCTCAGCAGGGAGCCTGCTTCCTCCTCTCTCTCTGCCTGCCTCTCTGCCTGCTTGTGATCTCTCTCAATAAATCTCTCTCAAATAAATAAATAAAATCTTTTTTTTAAAAAAGAAAAGAATATAATGAAGAAAGGGTAGTAGGGGCCTGAGAAACTTGGAAAAACATAGGAGTCCTTTGAGTAGGTGGAAAGAGGAGGACCCAAGAATTTGTAACTGTAAAAAACAAAACTGACAATGCAGAAATTATGATCAGAATTGTGTAAGATAAAATGAGAATGTTTACACAATCATAATTTGCTAAATACAACCTTATTCTGGTGAAATTATAAAATTTTAAAGCAAAGAAAGAATCCCAAACAAATGTATACTGGCCAATATGATATGCCAAACAAAAGAAACGTGCTTGCTAAAAAATAAAAGAAAGCAATTATAAATTGGCCATAATGTCACCTGAAGGTAACAGAAAAAAAACGAATGGAATGAAAATCATTTTGAGAGAAAAATTTTATGACTGACAAATTTTATATCATCAGCTTATTGTCCATGTATCGTAGCAACAGAAGGAAAATGTTGAAAAGAGAACGTTGAATATAAGAGAACTTAGTAAAAAGGAAAACCTGAATCCATCCTAAAAATAAGTTGTACCACATAAGAATCTTAGGAAATACAGTGAATCAATGTAAGTAACTCAAAAATTAGGAAACAGTAGGAAAAAACAATTGAAGGGTACTACTGAAAAAAAATTAAAAGCACATATAGAATTAAAGCCAACTTGTACTCTCATTAATGGGTACTGAAATTTTCAAAATGCTATTTAAAGACAAATTATATAATTTTAGATGAGAATAATTTAGTTTAAAATCATCGATTTGCAAGTATAATTTGAAAATGGGTGTGGTGACTGTGTAAAGAAATGTTGGTGAATCCCTGTCCTTTCAGAAAGAGGAACAATAAATATTTCTTGATGTTATATTTTGATGCTAATAAAATACTTTATTTCAATTATTTTAACACTATCAATTGAAAATAATGCTAGTTATCTACTAAATTATATGGGGAGAAATAGAAAACTATAGGAAAATGCAAAAAAATGAACAAAGGTTTAAAGGAAGTAATATGAAGAAAACAATCTAAGTTATGACTGGATTTGGGGAGATCCAGAGAAAATATTTTTTGATTCAGTGAAAGCAGGTTCTTAAAATAATATAACTTTGGTATTAAACAACTTAATCTATATTCAAGATCAGACTTGCCAAACCCCAAGATGAGCCATTCTTGAGGACTTAAAACATTGTTTTGTTGTTTTTTATTAACAGAATTCTTCAAACTGGAAATAAGGCAGTAGATATATCACTAATGGAGTCCAGCTAATTGAGAATGAACTAATCTTTGCTTAACTTACATGTGCCATTTTCACTATTAATTTATTAAACATAAAACCTGTTGTGTAGTGTTTTATATAAAGCCCATTTCTGTTTATAGAATTTTAAATCATATTTCACTAATGTCTTCTTATAATTTTTGTATTTTTTTCAGAAAATACGTGCATCGTAGCAACAGACAAACCAATTGGTCGAATAGACTTTGCTTTATAATACAAAATGATGTATTAGTTTATCTCTATCAGTTTTAACATTCCTAAAATTCAAGTCTATAGGATTTGCGGTAATTTTTTTTTTAATTTCACAAGAATTTATTTAAATTTAAATAAATTTAAATTTATTTAAATAATTAAATTGTCTTGCTATAACTGTTGCAGTAATATATGGTCACCAACATCTCACTCAGATCACAGTTCAGACAATTTGAGTCTATTTGTAACAAATTTCTAATGCCCCATGAATTATTATTATTTAATTCTACTGTATAAAATGTCAAGAATGTATTATAATTTTAGACTGCAGTTTCCATTTTTCATATTTAATTCATGTCATAAATATATATATATATATGTATAGATAACACTCTTATAGATTTCAGTAATTTTGTTCTAAGCCTTCCAGATTCCAGGTGTTCATCACTGAACACTCACAGAAGAGAAAATATGTAAGATTATTTTAATCGCCATGAGCAATCATTGACTAATTTGCGATATGATGACAGAATGCAATAATGGCATATTTGCAAAATCATGCCTCCTCACCTGAACCTTTTCATCCATGCTTTGCCAAATTTATTTTCCCCTCCTAGGTTTTTTTCCTGTATTAAACATTCTTAAGACTGAAGTGGAGGAATAATGATATCTATTCGTGACACGATCAAAATAATGACTTCAATCATCGTCATCTTTCATCTGTTTTTCACCAGTTTATTATTTTTGGCTCACTGTGCAGTGATGCAAAGGAATTCAAGAATGAATCCTGAAATAGTATCTATTCACATCAAGTTTTCCTGTGTGACAGTGGAGATATTTTTCCCCAAGAGGATCCTTCTTCCTATCTTGATGATGATGAGGTCTTTGGAGCCTTTCTATTTAGACTACTGTTATCTTAGCTTTTGTTGGACGCCTAGCATATGAATAAAGGGCCAGCTGGTGTAAAATTTTTTGACTAGAAATACGGTTTCAAACCATCTGGCGTTTACAACTATGGAGTTGTATTATATTGTTTTTCATTCTGGTAATTTCTAATTGAAGATGCTTATCTTGACCAACAGTGTTCTTCAAAATCACGTTGTGACCCACTGTCTATTTCTGTGTCTAACTTTTTAACATTCATTTTTCTAAGTTGGAATTATTTTTGCATTTCAATAATGCAAAACAAAGTTTTATCATTTATAGATTAATAAGGTATGTATGAAATGAAGACTCAGAAATGCCACCCTGAGTCCTGGCTCTTCCTTTGATGCATTTTATCATAAGGGGAGAAGGAAAACTTGGGACATATTTTTTGAAGCCTGTTCTGTGTCAGGGAATTCTGAGGTGCTTTATGTCAATGTCTAAGATACACAGAGTGCACCTGTCATAGATAATTTATTTAGCTTCAACAATAATTCTGTGAGAAACTCTTATTTCACAGATGACTGGGGGATACTCAGAAATGTTAGATGACTTCTATCTAAAACGGTGGACCAGAATTAATGAATTTTTGTTTAGGGTAATCTAAGTAGAGACTATATATCCATTCTTAAAACCAAGATATCCAGTTTGACATATATTATCTTCTTTAGCCCTCACAATACCATTAAAGGTCAATATTATTATTAACATTTCACATAAAGGAAACAGTGTAAGTGGTATGTCATTTTAAATGAACTGATCATCAGCATTTACCTAAGTATCCATTTTCTCCTAAGTGACTGCTTATTCACTGATGAATTCACCCAGTTTTACCAAGACAAAAATCTGAAAGTCATCTGTTACTGGATTTTGTCACTTTTCATTCTCAATATATTTATTGAATGTTTATTTACCACGTGGCTGCTCTATACCAGACACTGAAAAAGATCAGTCAGTGATTCAAAAAGAGATATGTTAAAACTCTATTCAAGGGGGCCATGTAATAAATAAGCAGACATTCAGGGGCACACAACTTCAGCTTAAACAGTAAACGAAGACCTCTGAGGAACCTGAATGGAGTGAGTAGTAAACCATGTGAGTTTCTTTACATTTCCTTAATTAATTCACATTTCCTCATCTCCACTACTATTAACCTTAGTCAATAGTACACATCTCTGGGAAGTTCCTTTCTTGTCCCTCTTCTTGTTGCATTTAGAGTTGAAAACTTCATTTGCCACCTCCCAAAGAAAGTCCTTCAACAGTTCCCAACAAAATGAAGTCTGAGTCTTTTAATCATGCATACCTAGAGCACCTTTATTATAGCATATAAGGAACTGTTCTGTAAAATATTCTTGACAGCTTCATGCTCTCTCTTCTCAATTTACACATGGCTAGTATCTCTATTCCCTCAGGAGTTAGTAGAGCTGCTTGTCTCTGAGAAGTTTTCCTAGACAAGGTTTGATTATTTCCTTTCACCTAGGCATTGCTAAGCTATAATATATAGTGTATCAATTTATCTTCCTTCCTTCATATTGAGGGAAAGATCTGTTGCCCTTGCATGAAAAGTAATGTCTTCCTAATGTCTTCCTTATATTCCTTATTTATTAAATAATTGTGGTGAAGAAATAAATGTGATGACAATGAGACACATTTCTATGGTTACATTATTAACAAATGTTAGAGTGAAACTTAATCAGAATTTAAATTATACGGTCTTTCTACTAGATCATTCAGATTCTGGGAAAATTATTTTATATTATCAGTGTTCTTAGATCCGTATATGTATCTATTTCTTTATCTATTTCTTTTCTGCAGCAATCTAAACATGTGTGATATTTGAAAACCCTGCAGAGGCATAGAAAGGAAACTTTTCCTGTGAAGTATTTAATTACTAATTCTGAACATAGTTCATCAGTTACCATTAGATGTACATGGGTTATTGCTTATGACCTTCTGAATCAAGAAAATAGACAAGTACGTGGTAGTAACTTATATGGTACCAATTAGTTCCAACTGTATTAACATTTTTTTCTCATATTTTTATAATATAACCACAAAGAAAATGACATTTATTATTCACTGCCCATTTGCTATTTTAAGATTAAATCTGCTTAACACATTATTATATCAATAAATGCTGCTCACAGAATCTGTTCACATTGCCAAAGGCTACCCTTTGTGTCCCTGCAAATGTAATTGTAGTAAAAGTATTCTAATGCTCAAGACCTTATGACATAAGTACTAAAGAAAGAAAAAGATTCCACTGACAACAGTTTCAAGGCAAATTCTCATACTAATGAGAAAAAGTGAATATACTAACCATGGGTTTGTTGTTTACATAAGGTAAAAATAATATAAGTAAAGTAGCCTTCATTATTTAGGAAATGAATACAAATGAAGAGCTTTTGTCATCTGTCTATAAACTGAACTCTATGACTGAATACGTTTTGGGAAAATTCCCAAAATGAAGAACGAATGGTGAAAAGGTATAAAATATACCATATTTTTAACCACATCAGCAGTGCAAAGATAGGGTGCCCTAAATAATGATGTTTCTGGATCAAAACAATATGTCTTTTTGATAGTTAAATTGTTATATTGATGGAGCTTAACTCTTCCACACAGAGAAGTGTAACATAAGTATTAATTACAGAGAAAAAGGTTTTCTTAAGCCATTGTCCCTACTTGAAAAGCTGCCCACTCACTCTCAATCAAATTGTATTCATCATTCATCTCAGAGGGCTTCTCTAACCCCAAAGACTACTGATGGCTCCAAACAGTAGCCAACTCTCCTTTCCTTTCCTTCTTCCCTTCTTTCCTTCTTTCCTCCCTCTTTCCCACCCTTCTTCGTTTCTTCCTTTCTTTCTTCCTTTCTTGCAACTTCCTTATTTATTTTATTAATATTCTCAACTTTATGTTATTTCCAATATGCCATGGTCTCCACTTTCAACTGTCAGCTACATGAAGACAATGCTCGGTCCTACCTGACTTTAGATTTTTTTTAAAAACACTAAGCAAACCCTAAACACATTATTTTGGAAATCACACAAAGAAATATAAACACTAGAATATTTAATTGAGTAGGATCATGGTCTCTAAGTTCCCATTATAACTGTAGCATTCAGGTGTTGCTATTTATGGCTGACCCAATGCACAATAGTGGTTAAAGGGGTTATAGTGGATTGGTATTGGAAGAAAATTCTCTATGAATCTATCACAGGTCATAGAAGCAGAGGTATTTGCTCTTTGTTCCAGATAAACTTTGTAAGAATGGGTATATAGAAATCAGCCTTGGACGATAGAAATGACATTTCCTTCTGAGCCATAAGGAATGCAAATAAGATGAAATCATACAGCTTAACATAAAACCATGTGCCCCCTCCTTTTCTATAAGTGTCTGTGGGTTCCTTTTTATAAGCAACGAAATTTGACTTACGAACTTTTATTCCCTTTCCCCCTCAAATTCTTCCAATAGAAGTCAATGCTCGTGGTCTGTTTTAGTGTATTTTATTAGCTTTTAAATACACTTAATTTCTACTTCTTAGTTTGTAAGAGAAACAAAAATGCATTAACTAGAAAGAAACAAATGGGGAAAATTGATAAATTGTACTTCATTAAATTAAGAACTATCCATTAAAAAGCATTATTTAGGCAATCTACAGAGCTAGAGAATTTATTTGCAGGATTTATGATCAATGATGAAGTTATAATATCTCTATATGTAGATAAAAGATTGACTGATGGATACTTAGATGGATAGATTTAATGGGTAAATAGATCCTACAAGTCAATTAGAAAAAGATAAGAAAATGGCAAAGAAATTAATAGACAAATGGGCAAAAGAATTTAAAAGGTACCTTAAAAAATAACATATCCAAATGGCCAAGAGAAATGTGGAACTATGCTCAACCTCTTTAGGAATCAGGAAATTAAAACTACTGTGATATATTACTACCCCATACTATTATGAGGGAAATCTTTGTTTTTGTTTAAGTTCAGCCTAATACGACTTGATTTTGCCAATGAAATAGGAGCAGAAATGACATGCATAACTTCCTAGCAGAAGGTTTACAAGCCTTTATTTGATTCATTCTACTAGTGAAGCTCCTTGCTGCGTTTCCATAAGCCTGAGTAATTGAAGAGCTACAATGAAGAAAGCCTCCCCTGCCCAGTGACATATTGAATTTGTAGTTTGAGAAAGAAATAAATATTTTTTATGGCAAAAGAAATTCTTTCTTAAACTTGCTGTTTCAAGAGGAAAAAATTAACTAATCAAAGACTGATATTCTCCAGGAGGTCCTTCCAAAGAGGAAACCAAGATGCTTCATAGTGGGGATATTTAGGAACTGAAAATTATTTAAAGCAATTCCACTGTACCAAGTGTTAAAGTAATGGATGCTGCTGACCAGAGTCATTGTGTCATATAGCTGCAATGACAGCTCTTGGAGCCTGATCTATGGACACATCATACAATTATAGTACTCCTTTACCATGAATGATGAAGTAGAAGGACTGGACTGGATAATTCAGCTAAAGTTTTAAGGATTTGGCTTATCCCTAAAGCTGTTGAGAGAGAGTGATATTTTTCCAGCTGTGCAGTGTATAAATCCCAGAAATTATGTGTAGAGGTTTTAATCTCATTGTCTGAAACCTGGCCCTGATATGTCACTGAACACTACCCCACCCATGGCAGAAACTTGCACCTACATTTCTTCTCTCTCCACAAGTTTCTCTCAGTAAGACTGCCCCTGATTTTTGTACTTCCTGGTCATATGCCCTTGATTGCTTGCTAGTGGTGACACCTACCATGGCTTTTAGAAAGCAGGCATATCTGCCTGAAAGATAAATTATACCAACTTGCACTAACCACCCATCCAAAAGGCAAGACTGATAGATTCCCAATGGTATATATTTCCTAAAACCATCTGTCCCCTTAATGGCTACTCTCAGCCATGTATTAGGGATCAGGGAATCAAACAATGGATCAGTGTCTGGATTGCTATTTCTGAAGTGCAGAGACACAAGCCTCGATGTCCCTACTTGCGTCACTCTTTTGCCCCCTTTCTTGACTCTTTTGAGCTATTGAAAAGTCTGAACTGAAGCCTAGAAATGGTGGAACACTAGATGGAGTCCCTACTACCTTCTAATTTCCTACTTTCCTTCCAATTGCTGACCGTACCAACAAGAGCCGATTCTATTGCCTTTGCCCTATTCCTTGTGTTTTGTTTTTCAGTTGATAAAACATGCCTTGCATGCTATTGCTATCTTCATTCTAGAATGATTGTAATTTTTTTAAATATTTTATTAATTTTTTATTTTTTATAAACATATATTTTTATCCCCAGGGGTACAGGTCTGTGAATCACCAGGTTTACACACTTCACAGCACTCACCAAAGCACATACCCTCCCCAATGTCCATAATCCCACCCCCTTCTCCCAAAACCCCTCCCCCCAGCAACCCTCAGTTTGTTTTGTGAGATTAAGAGTCACTTATGGTTTGTCTCCCTCCCAATCCCATCTTGTTTCATTGATTCTTCTCCTACCCACTTAAGCCCCCATGTTGCATCACCACTTCCTCATATCAGGGAGATCATATGATAGTTGTCTTTCTCTGCTTGACTTATTTCGCTAAGCATGATACGCTCTAGTTCCATCCATGTTGTCGCAAATAGCAAGATTTCATTTCTTTTGATGGCTGCATAGTATTCCATTGTGTATATATACCACATCTTCTTGATCCATTCATCTGTTGATGGACATCTAGGTTCTTTCCATAGTTTGGCTATTGTGGACATTGCTACTATAAACATTCGGGTGCACGTGCCCCTTTGGATCACTATGTTTGTATCTTTAGGGTAAATACCCAATAGTGCAATTGCTGGGTCATAGGGCAGTTCTATTTTCAACATTTTGAGGAACCTCCATGCTGTTTTCCAGAGTGGCTGCACCAGCTTGCATTCCCACCAACAGTGGAGGAGGGTTCCCCTTTCTCCGCATCCTCGCCAGCATCTGTCATTTCCTGACCTGTTGATTTTAGCCAATCAAGAAATGGGCAGAGGACATGAACAGACATTTCTGCAAAGAAGACATCCAGATGGCCAACAGACACATGAAAAAGTGCTCCATATCACTCGGCATCAGGGAAATACAAATCAAAACCACAATGAGATACCACCTCACACCAGTTAGAATGATTGTAATTAAAGGTTCTACAACTAACAAATGGTTGTGAAGATAGGAGAATACATTGGAGTCAAGGCAATTCTCAAGGTCTCTGTAAAGAAAATTGACTTGGATATGAAACTGAAGCTAGGGAATATTTCTGAAGTAGAAGTTCCACACATGACCAGAGGACATCATCTAAAACCTCAGAATTTTGGTGGTAAGGGAGGACATACTATGGAAGAGAAATATCACTCAGCCCACCAAAATTTTTTGTTGTCTCTCTCAGCCTTCTTCATTCTTCTGTGCTCAAGCTGAATCTAATGTCTGTTAGTGGCTGTGGCAGGGAGAGAGAATGTAGCTTTTCTGATGTTTCCTAAAGATACCACCCTGCTCTATTCTCCTCATGACTTTCTGTCCTGCTCTATCAAATTATGCTAGAAAATTACTTCCAATAAATCTACAAATGTGCATTCTAAGTCAGACAGTTCTGCTGAATCTGTTTGAGTTTTTCCTCCCAACAAAATATCAGGAAGTCTCTTGTCACTGGAGGAGGCTTAGGAGCAAGCGCTATTTATTTAGTTTTTTCTTTTTCGGCACTGAAATTCTGTATGCAAATGCTACCTCCTCACCATGTGCCTTGTCTTTGAACACAGATAATTAGTCTCGTGACATGACCTGACATTTTTGAATTGCCTGATTCCTTGTCTATCATTCATATTTCTGCCTTTGTTTTAAGAGCTCAACAGTTAAATGTATTTGACAATTTTTCCAAAACTTCTCCAGTCATTTGGAGCTTTCACTCTGCAGGGTTCTCAAGGAAGAGTTTCTGGGAACAGTATTTCCTGAAATCTTGTACATTCAAAATTATGTGTCTGTTGCCATAATGATTGAAATTCTCCTTGGCTTGGACTTTTTTCTTTTAAATTTTCACAGATCTTTTTGCTTATTGATTATTATTTAGTAAGTTATCTCTGTATGATGTATAAAGGATCTCTTTTTTAAAGTCCAACAATTCTATGATGATATAGCTCATTGTTGACTTGTCTTTATTGATGCTCATAAGTATTCAGTATGAAACTTTGTTCTGATTCATTGTTTTTCTTCTTTATATTTACCCCATATATATGTATATATATGTATATATGTATATATTTATATTGTCTCTCAATTTTTCTTCTCTAAAATGTCCTCTCTATTCTTACTTACCACTTTATTCCATTCTCATTTTCTTGGCTTTTCTTATTACTGTTATGTCCTTTCAAATTCTCTCAATGGTATCTCTTCTTCCTTGTCATCTTTGTAATTTTTTTTTCCTGAAATTAGGTTTTTATTTTTTTCTTGACCTTTTCAGTTATTGATTGATACATAATAAACTATCCTAAATCTTAGAACATTGGGAAAACAATATACTCACTTATTTTGCTTCAACTCTGTTGTTTTAGCAGAGCTTGGAGAAAAACGTATATCTCTACTCCACCTGGCATCAACCCAAATGGTTTGCCAGGGGCTGGAAGGTCCCCTTCAGGAAGAGCTCACTCACATGGCTGTCAGGTGAGGTTCTGATGGAGCCTCAGTTCCTTTTCATGTGGACCTCTCCATCTCAGCTGGGCTTACTCACAGCAAGGTGCCTGATTTACAAAGGCAGGTATTCCAAAAAACAAAATCTGAAGCCATGGCAGAGACCATCTTGCCTTCTATAATTTGCCTCCAAAGTCAAATGCTTACACTTCTTCTGTATTCTGGTACTAGATACAGTTACAAGAGCTTGCTAAGATTGAAGGGAGGAACATAGACTTTATTTTACAGTGTAAGAGTGTCAAGGTTCTAGAAGAACATATGGGACAGGACATAGTGTTGCAGCCATACTTGAGGAATAAAATCTACCACATTAACTGAAATATTTTATTTCAGTTTCACACTTTCCTGTTGTCTAGCAGTCAACTCCCATTTCTGTCCTTAAAAAAATACATATTTTATGTATGAAACTTAATCATAAATTTAACTCCATATTTATTTTCTTTTTCTTTATCAGTCAACATTCTGTATTTACTTTTATAGATTATTTTGATGACATAATTTATGAAAAGTTGGACTTTCATAACCAGCCATTAATAGCAGGATGCTATTGGTTAGAGATACAGATAAACGTTGCTTGCCCAGTTTCTTAGCGAAGGGTTTTTCTGTTATTAGTGACAGGTAATTTATTAATTAATGAAGCTTTCAAGACAAGAATTCAACCTCCTCTTTTTTCAATATTTTATTATTTATTTGACACACAGAGCGAGATCACAAGTAGGCAGAGAGAGGGAAGCAGGCTCCCTGCTGAGCAGAGAGCCCAATGGATGCGGGACTCTATCCTAGGAGCCAGTGATCATGACCTGAGCGGAAGGCAGAGGCTTACCTTCCTGAGCCACCCAGGCACCCATCAACCTCCTCTTTTACATAGAATTTCCAATGTTCTTTTCTCCCACTTCCTCTGGTGTTCAATCCTGATCTATTTGTTCTTAGATTTACTTGCTTTGATTCCCACTGAGTATGGAGTCCATTCCTTTCGGAGGCTAATATTTGCTGATATTTTCACACTTTTGCAAAACCTTAACACTCTCCATTTTCCCTCATCCATGAACTACACTGCGACGACAGATTTTAATGTCAATTTTGCTTGGTCCAGATATTTATTCCTCTCACATTCTTCAAAGAAATGTAATTCACACACCATGAAATTCATGCATTTAAAGTTTAAAACTCAGAGGTCTTAATAAGTTCACAAGGTTTCAAAAACATTACACTAATCCGGATATTTTCATCACCCTAAAATGAAAACCCCCCCTCTCTTCAGGGGGGAACCTTCCTGGGAACCATTAATTTACTTTGCTTGTATGGATTGGTTATTCAGAACATTTCACATGGATGGAATCATACAATAATTCGCTTTTGTATCTTTTTTCTTTCATTTGTATTTCTTTTCATGGTTCATTCAATGTTTAGCAGGAATCAGTACTTCATTGCTTTTTTTTGTGGCTGATTATTTTTCTAGTATTGATAGTCTATATCCCACTCTTTTCAATCTGTTCATCAGTTGATTGACACTTGAGGTGTTTTCACTGTGACTATTATGAATAATATGAAAACGTGTGTTTAGTTTTTGTGTGAACAGAGGCTATCAATTCTCTTGAATTGAATAGAATATATAACTTTGAATAGAACTTCTGGGTCATATGGTAAGTCTCTGTGGAATGTTCTGAGGAATTGCAAGGATATTTTCCAAAGTGGCTGTAATATATGGCATTCTTACCAGCGATGCATGAGGATTCCACTTTGTCAGCATTCTCATTAACACTTGCCATTGTCCATCTTTTTTTTATTATTATTATTATAGCCATCCTTGTGGATATGAAATGGTATCTCATCATTCTTGTGATTTGCATTTCTCTAATGACTAATGATGTAGAACATATTTCATGTGCTAAATAGTTATTCAAGTTTTTTCTTTGGAGTAATATCGATTCAAGTCATTTGCCAATTTTTTTTTTTAAGATTTTATTTATTTATTTGACAGACAGAGATCACAAGTAGGTAGAGAGACAGGCAGAGAGAGGAGAAGAAGGCTCACCATCAAGCAGACAGCCTGATGTGGGGCTCGATCCCATGACCCTGAGATCATGACCTGAGCTGAAGGCAGAGGCTTAACCCACTGAGCCACCCAGGTGCCCCATTTGCCAGTTTTTAATGGGTTATTTGCCTTTTTATTTTTGAGTTATAATAGTACTGTATGTCTTCTGATACTAGACTCTTACCAAATATATAATTTAAAAACATTTTCAAATATTCAACCCAATCTGTGGGTTGTCTCCTAACTTTCTTTGAGACTGACCTTTGAAACACAAAAGTTATAATTTTGATGAAGTTCAACTTGTCCTTTTATTTCTTTGATTATGCTTTAAGTTTCATAGCCAAAAAACTACTGCCTAACCAAAGACACATTTTCTTCTAAGAGTCTTACAGTTTTAGATCTCATATTTAGGTCTTTTATTTATTTTTCTATATTTATCTTTGTACCATTGTATTTAATTTTTGAGTTAATTTTTGTGTATGCTGTGAGGTTCAACTTTTTTTTTTTGCATGTTGATATCTAATTGTTCCAGTACCAGTTGTTAAACAGACTATTCTTTCCCCATTGGATGGTAAAGCAGTTGATTGCTAATGTATGAGGGTTTTTGGAATCTCAAATCTATTCTATTAACCTATAAGTCTATCATTATTCCAGTACTAGATTGTCTTGAAACTGTAGCTTAGAAGATTACAATTGAGAAGTGGGAGTACTCCAACTTTGTTATTTTACAAAATTATTTTTTCTATGTCTCTTGATATTTCTTAAGAATTTTAGCATAAGCTTGTCAATTTCTGCAAAGAAGCCATTAGGGATTTTGATAAGAATATATAGAGAAATTTGGAGCATATCACCATCTTAATAAGATTAAGTCATAACAATCTATGAACATGAGGAATCTTTTCATTTATTAGGTTTTTAACTTCTTTCAGTAGTTTTATATTCTTCAGTGTACAAGTTTTGCACTTTCTTTCATTTTATTCCTAAATGCTACATTCTTTTTGATGCTATTATAAATAGAAATATTTTATTTCATTTATTTTTAGATTTTTTCCTAGTACATAGAAATACAATTGATTATGTACTTGATTTTGTATCCTATGACCCCGCTGAACTCATTTATTAGCTTTTGTAGCATTTTTTATTGATTTTCTAAATACTGACATAGCTCAATTTACTGTATCTTGCTTTACTATGCTCCACAGATATTATGCAATATTCATTTATTTATTTATTCATACAGATTGAAGGTTTGTGACAACTTTGAGTTGAACAAGTCTGTCAGAGCCATTTTCTAATAGCATTTGCTCACTTTATGTTTCTTTGTAACATCTTGGTAATTCTCATAATATTTCAAACTTTATTATTAAATTATTACATTTGTTACAGTGATCTGTGATCAGTGATCTTTGATGTTAATATTGTTATTTGTTTTAGAGCACCATGAACCATGTCCATATAAGATAACAAAATTGATTAAAAAATGTTGTGTGTGTTTTGACTCTTCCACTTACTGGACAACACCCCACCATTTTTCTTCTCCCCAGGGCCTGAAATGCAACAATATCAAAATTAGGCCAATTGGTAACCCTATCGTGGCCTCTAAGTGTTCAAAGAAAAAGAAGAGTCATATTTCTCTCATTTTACATCAAAAGCTATAAATTATTAAGTTTAGTGAAGAAGGAATGTTGAAAGCTAAGATAGACTGAAAGCTAGGCCTCTCGTCTAGGAAGACTGAGAAAATTCAAATATGGATTTCTGCTATGCTCTTGCTATAGGTAGTATTATTTTAATCTAGATTCTTGAGATTAGAAATTTTAATTATACTCTTGATTTGTATAGTCCAAATGAACAAAATTTTTAAAAACATGAAGATGGATATTTCTTTTAAGAAAATGTTAGTCTTCTGAAGAGTATCAAGCAATATGTTAAGTAATTATTAATGTTTCATTTTCTAAACGACTGAATGCAAATAATATTTCAGCTCCTTATGCTGTGTTAACTACCTTTGAACTTTATGAGAATTTTTCAGATTCAAGTAATTATATCTCATTTATAATTTATTAGTGTCCTAGTGTTAGCAAGATTTTAGAACTTTTGGTACATCATTGATGAGAAGGAAAGTAAGGGAGAAAGAAAGAAGGAAGGAAGAAAAAGGGAAAGGAAAGAATAAAGAGGGAATGATATATTTTTTTTTTTTGCACATTTGTCACACTTTACAAGAAGCTTTTCTTTTTTTTTAATATGAACACCCATTTGGTTGTTGCATTCTGCTTAAGTTATTTATAGTCATTGAGAATAATTTCATATTCAATTTGTTGCATTTTATATTCACTAAGATAATTTACTTATCAGTAGTTACTTAAAGCTATAATTTTTTCACTATTTTGTTTTAGTTTTACTTTAATGTTTTTTTTTAATGCATTCAGGTATAATTGACATACAACATTATATTAAGTTCAGGTATATGATAGGGTGATTCAACATTTGTAAACTTTGTGATACAGTTATCACAACAAGTCTAGTCACTATGTCATCTTACAAAGTTAATACAATATTATTGACTATATCCTCCATTCTGTACATTACATCCCTAAGGCTTATTTTTTAAAAGAATTTTATTTATTTATCTGAGAAAGAGAGAGGGATCATGTGCAAAGGGGGTTAGTGGGAGAAGCCGACTCCCTGCTGAGCAGCAAGCCAGGTGAAGGACTTGATCCTACGATCCTGAGATCATGACGGAGCTGAAGGCAGACACTTAACTGACCAAGCCACCTAGGTACCCAGCTTATTTATTTTATAGTGCAAATAACTTAAAATGTATACACTTGAATGGAGAAATTAAAATAACATATCTAAATGGAATATTTCAAATTTAAATGTAGTTAGCAAGTGATACATATATTAGTGTTTGGGATCCATGAAGATTAGGAGATTTCTTATTTAGAATTTCAGTAATGATTTGTCACTATTTCAATAGTTTATAAGCATTTTTTAATGCTTAAAACATTAAAACATCTTTTACTTCCATGAAAATTTTGAAAAGTAATCCCAACTTTTTATCGACTGTGCATGTATTTTTTAAATCTGAGAGTTGTGAGAGAATATTTGTGTGAATGGTGACTGAGTACCATGAGTGTTTTTTTCTTTTTAAATCATAGATGTCAACCTGAATATAAAGATGTAAACTGAGGCAACCTTGAAATTGCCAAAATGATGAGTTTACTTGAAAATAGTACAGGAATTACAATTTGAGACATAAGCTATAGCCATCCTTGTTGAGGATTTGGGGTAATTACATTCAATGGTAGGAAACATAAAGATGGAAGAAATCAGTTACAATCCATTAAAATAAAAAAACGAAGGGAAATCAGCTCTGAAAATTTCCTGAGCAGAGAAAACCAATCCAGTCATACAAACAAAGTTCAGTTCAGCTTATTTTTTGAGACTAGCCTGACCTGGGTGATTTCTTGTTCATGCCTCTGAAAACCACAAGTAGAACTTAGCAAGGTAGAAATGAGGCAATCCATGAACAGCCATTATTTTAGAAAATTCCAATATTATCAGTTTTCTGTAAATAAGTTATTTGGGGAAATCAGTTTCTCAGTCCATAAAATTTATTACCCTGAAGGCACATGCACGAGATTTTCCATTTTATATCCTTTAGATCCAGTTCCATTTTATATGGAAATTCTTTTAAATATTATTACACAAATTTGGAATCAGTAGATTAAATAAAGTTAAATATTTATTCAGTATAGGATTTCTATGCAACTTCATATGATAATATGTAATAAGAGCACCCAAGGCAATAAATATCTATGCCATTTCTCAGATGCCTTTGTTCACAGAAATTTTTTTCACATATGAACTAAAACCTTTTAGGGGGTAAAAACAGTCTTTAAATTTTGAAAAAGAGCTTATTCAAGGTTATGTTTCTATTACACTTAAAGGAAAACACTTGGTTTGAGAAAGAATGTTTCAATTTTAGGAATAAAATTTGATATTATATGCTAGACATACCAAGAGAGTTTGTTTTCATGTGGCTAACTGTGAGCGTATTCAAATTGACCTCGTCTTGCCTCACAGAGAACCTTGAATGTAACTTAACTATATAAATACATTTTAAAGCTGTAGAATAAGTCATTTTCTCTAAAATCTGTAAGAAAATTGTAGACAAATGACTTACTTTTAAATCTTATTTGACTTAGATAGCAATACTTTTTTTTTTTTTTTTTTTCATTAAAATTGCTTATAGAGGAGTGCCTGGGTGTCTCAGTGGGTTAAAGCCTTTGCCTTCAGCTCAGGTCATGATCCCAGGGTCCTGGATAGAGCCCCACATCAGGGCTCCCCACTTGGCAGAAAGCCTGCTTCCCCCTCTTTCTCTCTGCCTGCCTCTCTGCCTATTGTGATCTCTCTGTGAAATAAATAAATAAAATCTTAAAAGAAATTGCTGATGGATTTAAAAACTTCTTACCTTCTGGTAGAGTAAGTCATAAAGTCAGTTTCTAGGGACTTATGCAGTGGAAGTGCACTAGGTCCATCAGTAAAATACATCTTTGGAACAAAAAAATACTTCAGTAATATGCAAAATAACTGGATAGATACACTAGCAGGCTGGTTCTAAGTACACTGAACTAAAAATAAAATAATTCAAAATTCCAGATTATGGATTGCTGTTGATTGCTTTTCAGAAGAATAATGTGTTTTGGACAGAAGAAAAATCTATTTTTTCCTCACTAAGTAGATTAGGTAAAGTCTTACTTGTGAATAATTGGATATTTAGGAATTTTATCCAACCTTAAAATTTAAAAAAAAACAAAACATTATTCTTCTGGTATAATATATCCTGGTATATATAATCAAGATCTTCAAAAATCTTTCATTGATGCCAACTTATGTAATGAATTTTTCTTACACTATCCTTTATACTTCAGGTTAATTTTATTTTTGTGAATTAAGTGTATTAAGTTTTAACACATAAATTTCTATTTTTTTAACATACTGCCTAGTATCCAAACATCAAGAATTATGGAGGAAGATTCACCAATCTTAGTGTTGAAAATATAATCATAAATTTCCTTGACCCTATGTTGAAGGGACACATGGTTTTAAAAACTCTAAACATTTTTCCCTGTGAGCTTGAATACAAAAAAAAACCAAAAGACTTTTGTTTACTTTTGTTATGATGAACCCAAACAGATGTTGATATATTGTAAATGCTTAAGAAATAATAGCTGGATCCAGTATAACATTAAATAGCCTCAAACAAAAAGAAGTGAGTGGTGGAATGAGAAGAGACATTATCATAAGATAATGGAACCAATGGCACAGGCCTAAAAACAAGAGAAATTATGGAAACACAATAGAATCTTTCAGATATATTAAAATTAAGTCACTTAAAGGGAAGATTAGATTTCAAAGACATAGGGGTCAGAATGAAGAACAATACATGAAAAGTACATGATCATTTCATGAAATGCATATAAAAATATTTGTCTGAAGAGCTTTTCAAAAAGAGAGTTGTCTTATTTATTTATTATTTTGAAATTGTTCAAGCCACAGACATTTGGAATATTGCAAAAGGGTTCAGGTACTGTGTTGTGGAATAGACTTTATCGGGATCATCAAATGTAGGCAAGATTTTATTTTATTTTATTTTTTATTTTTATTTTTTAAAAGATTTTATTTATTTCTTTGACAGAGTGACAGATCACAAGTAGGCAAAAAGGCAGGCAGAAAGAGAGAGGAGGAAGCAGGCTCTCCGCTGAGCAGAGAGCCTGATGTGGGGCTCCATCCGAGGACCCCGGGATCATGACCTGAGCAGAGGCAGAAGTTTTAACCCACTGAGCCACCCAAGCCCCTCTAGGCAAGATTTTAAATCAAGCTTTTTTTTGCTTTGATTTTCTTATATTATCTATAATTTTTATTAAAACAAAACTTTAAGCCACATACTCCCGTATACTTCGATGCTGGTTTAGAATATGAATTGTTTTCACTATTTACTAGATTTGAGTCCATGAAGAAAATGTTATTCTATCTTAAGCTTCAGTTTTTTTCCATATATTTTAAATTTTTTTAAGTTTTTATTTATTTATTTTTTAATAGAGAGTGTGCATGTGTGGGACATGCAGGTGACAGAGGGTGAGGAACAAGCAGACTTGCCACTGAGCAGGGGGCTTGCTCCCAGGTCCCTGAGATCATGATCTGAGCCAAAGACAGATGTTTAACCAACTGAGCCACACAGGCACCCCAGTTTTTAAAACTTTTTTTTTAAGATTTTATTTATTTATTTGACAGACAGAGATCACAAGTGGGCAGAGAGGCAAGCAGAGAGAGAGCGGAAAGCAAGCTCCCTGCTCAGCAGAGAGCCCAATTTTCCCAGGACCCTGGGATCATGACCTGAGCTAAAGGCAGAGGTTTTAACCCACTGAGCCACCCAAGCACCCCTAGTTTTTTTAATCTTAAAAGAGATAGTGAACACATCAAAGTGGTGTCATGTAGGTTATATATTAAAATAACATGAGATTATATATATTTAAGGTAAGTATTGTAACTTACAGTAACCTTCTCCATGTATAATTAAGTGGTGAAACTGACCATGCAGTCAGTCTTACCACTGTGAGTGAGCTAAGCACTGGATTGAGTAATTTCAATCACAATGTCATTTCCCTAAAGTTAGGCATTTATGTTTATTTGCTTGCTACTCTTCCACAATTTCACTCAGACAAATGATAAGTATATCACTTCTATTTTTAGTTGTTTTTAAAGAAGACTAAAATCGTACTAAGTATAGTTTCCAATCACAATGGTACAAAACTAAAGACCAACAGTAAAATAAAGCTGAAATCTACAGTGTAAATACTAAATATGTAGCATGTAAATATTAAACAGCATGCTATTGCACAAACAATGGGACAGATAAGAAATCAAATGGCAAATCAAAATATGTCTCAAAACAACAGAAAAAGAAAACACATTCCAAAACCTATGGGATGCAGCAAAAACCGATATTAGGTGAAATTTATACTATAAATCCTTGGATTAAGAAAAAAAGTTAATATAAACAGCTTAACATTATGCCACAAGGAACTAGAAAAAGAAGAAACTTAGCTGAAATTTAGTAGAGGAAAGAAATAACTAAGACAAATAAGAAATGAAATAGATACTAGAATAAATAATAACATTGAAAGTAATGAGTTTTTCAAAAAAGTTAAACAAAATTGGCATTGCTTTAACTAGATTTACTAAGAGAAAAAAGAGGGGAAACTCAAAAACTAAAATGAGAATTGGAAGAGAAAACAATAAAACAGATAACACAGAAATACATAGTATAATAAGAGATTATTGTGAACACCTTTAATGGTTTGTTACTTATCTAGTAAATAAAGCTCTTTATGTTAAAAAAAATCAAACTTCAATCAAGTAATCCAGCAGTAATTAACAGCATTTTTATCGCATACGATTTATTTTGTCAGTATATTGCCAAATAGATCCCCTGGCAAGTATACTGCCCCATTTTTGAAGGAAAATATCACACTGAGTTTCTGTTATTTAATTATGTGCTGTCAAACCAGGAAGTCTTAGAATAGTATTATATAATTTGACAAAGTGCTTCAAACAAGATTTCATTGATATTATAAGTGCAAAAGAAAAGAAAATTTCTTTTTGAGAATAGAACTTTTTTTCTAGAAATCATCTGTGGTATGTGTGACTTTAAAGAGTTATTATAATAGTGTTTTGTGTGGGTTAATTAACCCTGAAATTATTCATTTATTCATCTACATGAATATAGTTTAATCAAAACAATTATTAATTTCTCAGACATTTCTAGACTTTATATTAATAAGTATGTCTTCAATTATAGCTTCTAATTCAAATGGAAACTTCTTTCATTTGTTCAGGAGGAGAATTACATGGAATGCAAAGTAAAGGTAGCCAAATTACTTCTAAATATGTAGTTCATTTAGCAAGATTTTTATTCAGGAACTGGATATTTAGCATTAAAATTTCCAATGAGGGAAACAAATCAAGGACCAGGAAGAACAGATTTAGTCAGTGATACAGATAAATAATTTTCAGATTCTGAAAAAAAAGTTAAAAGCAAATAAAAAAGAACTACAAGGATACTATATACTCTTGCTCATTCCATAAATGACACAGACTACTTTAAGTTAAATCCCTGATGATCATGGATGCAAAAATTTTCAATAGACTACTAGCAAACCGAATCCAACAATAATATATTTGATGTCTCCAGCTTTTCTTTTCTTTTCAAGGTTGTTTTCGGTATCAGAGGTCTTTTGTCATTCAATACAAATTTTAAGATTGTTTGTTCTAGCTCTATAAAATTATTGTTGGTATGTTGATAGGGATTGAGATTACATTAAATGTTTAAATATATATGGAATGGACTATTGGTCATAAAAACGAATGAAATCTTCCTATTTGCAATGACATGAATGAAGCTAGACAATATTATGCTAAAAGAAATAAGTCAGAGAAAGAAAAATACTATGTGATTTCATTCATATGTGGAATTTAAGAAATAAAATAAATGAACAATAGAAAAAAGAGAGAGGCAAACCGAGAAACAGACTCTTAACTATAGAGACAAATGGGGAGGGAAGGAAGGTGAGGGGATAGGTCAAATAGGTGATGAAGATTAAGAAGGACACATGCGACGATGAGCACCCAGTATTGTGTGGAAGCGTTGAATGATGACATTATACTCCTGAAACTAACACTGTATGTTAACTGGAATTTAAATAAAAACTTAAATATAAATAAATTGTACTACTACTGTAAGTTTTACTTTATTTATAAATAAATAAATAAATTTGTTATTAAATAACATAAAAATGTTTAAGTTTTACAAGTGATGTACTTGTTTTAGATTGCCTTTGTTACAAAGAATAAGTAATCTGATAAACAATCTCAATTTATAGTTTTACTCATCATGAACATAGATTTGAAGGCGATTGCTTAAATATTAATTTACTCAGGAAATAGTTGTCTATCATTCATTCCTCTACTTATCCACTTTTGGATGTCCCTTTACTTTCATATTTTTCTTTCTTTTTTTTTTAAAGATTTATTTATGTATTTATTTAGAGACACAGAGAGAGTGAACACATTATTTGGGGGAGTGGCAGAAAAAGAGAGAGAATATCAAGCAGACTTCCTACCCTGTATAGAACCTGACACAGGGCATGATCTCACCACTCTGAGATCATGAAAATCAAGAATTGGCCACTTAACTTACTGAGTCACGTAGGCACCCTTAATTTCCTATTTTTTTTACACACATACAAAGCTTATATTCAGCCACTAGATTGAAAATAGCTCCAAAATAAATTGATTTAATATTGAAATCCATAAGCAATTTTATACTATTTGCTAATATGTATTAATAATTTCAATAAAATATAATATTAATAATGTATGTTTTAATACAAAGAAATTAGTTGACATCACAAAATGCAAGGGCAACATTGGTAAATGGCTTCTTAGTATATCATAAATTAGATTTAGTCGATGATAATTATAGATGTCTCAGAGAGTTTTAAGAATTAGAAAATATTGGGGTGCCTGGGTGGCTCAGTGGGTTAAAGCCTCTGCCTTCGGCTCAGGTCATGATCCCAGGGTCCTGGAATCTAGCCCCGCGTCGGGCTCTCTGCTGAGCAGGGAGCCTGCTTCCTCCTCTCTCTCTGTCTGCCTCTCTGCCTACTTGTGATCTCTGTCTGTCAAATAAGTAAATAAACAAAATCTTAAAAAAAATTATAAAATATTTTAATATACTTGATTTTAGCTCATCCAAGAATAAGATTGGATCATTAAGAAAAAAAATGAGGTACATAAAAGTTTCCATTTATTGAAGTTATAAGTCACCTAATAGTTTTGTTTTAATCTCAAGATAGCTAATGGGTATGGGAGCAGTACTAGCACAGTTGAAGTTGATCTTGGAGATCATTGAGGAGAAAACTCAGTAATGTGCAGCGGTGGCCTATATTTAGCATCTTCCCACTGTTCTAGAATGTTCTTGTCTGATAAGACAGGGGAACAAATGTCTAGGAAGGCTATTTAGTGGCATCGTTGATGGAAACTTTCATGGCACTATGGGAAATACAGGCTTTCAGGTGCGAAGAGGCTATAAAGTGGAAGCACCACATCTCGCCACCCACCTGTTGCAACAAAACACAGGGATTGAGTAATTGTCAGAGGTGGCTATGTTTCCCTGTGTCAAGTCATACTTAAGAGAGGTCATGACTCACCCAATGATAGCAACATCAGAGTGATTACACAACTATTTTCTTAAAACTCAACTATTTGGGATTTCTTAGAATGGCATGATAAAATGTCTTATACCTTAAGTAATAACATCTTATGAATATAATTCATACCATAGGATAAGCGTTTTGTGTTTATTTTAGTTACAAAATATAAATGTTTGACTTGATTTTACATTGCATTATTTTGTTTGAAAGGTTTTCTTGCATACGGGTAAATACCTCCCATGCATAGGCTCCCATTTTTTCTGTCGTTGTTGCTTGTTTAAAAAGAAACCATGCTGGGGCGCCTGGGTGGCTCAGTGGGTTAGGCCGCTGCCTTCGGCTCAGGTCATGATCTCAGGGTCCTGGGATCGAGTCCTGCATCAGGCTCTCTGCTCAGTGGGGAGCCTGCTTCCCTCTCTCTCTCTCTCTCTCTGCCTGCCTCTCTGCCTACTTGTGATCTTTCTCTGCCAAATAAATAAAAAAAATCTTAAAAAAAAAAAAGAAACCATGCTCAGACTATAACAAGCAATAATTTTGTTTTCTTTTTAATTCCATTAATGGGACTGGTGACAGGAAGAAAACGGAGTCAAAAGAGAGGATGTGAAATTTTGTTGTTGTTGTTTTCCTTACCATATGCCAGCCATGGAGTCGAGGTGTTAGATAATTTTACATATAATGTCAAGTACCAGCAAGTTTCATTTTACTTTGCTTACATATAAGTTTAAATAAACAGAAGTATTTAAAATTAAGAAAGAAAGATCAGCAGATCCGAATAGTAGCTATTCGGAAGAATGACAAATAAGGTGAAAAGAAGGGAGATGAATTAGTGTATTCTTCACATACATCAAAGTTGACAAAGATCCAACCAAGATGAAATAAAGTCCTTCCTTGATGGAAATCACATGCTTCTGGGATCTCAAATTATTTTTCTACTTATTAAAGCAACCTGAAAGGATTTTCAGTAAACTTATGTTTCAGTGACAATTAGTAGAAAAAGATGGCTGCTTTTTATTCAATTAAATATTTTCTCTGTTTTAAGCCATTTTCTGTCACCACATAGATGTGCAGTTTCATTGTTTTGGGATATTCATAGTGATTAGCAGAGTACTGGGGAGATTCTAGTGACAAAATAATTATTTACTAGGTCAAAAAAGTGAGCTATAATAAGTAAAATAAAATCTGAGGGAAGAATAATGTGATGAAGTGGAAAAAGTCAATTATGAATTCACCTTTGAGTGTGCAAATTCCCTTTTGTACTGTTATGGGGTTACACACTGAGATTTGTAACTAGAGAAAATGTGTTTTTCCCTTGGCATACCTATTATAAGATAATGAGAGGTTATAAACATAAAAAATAATACTAAACAAATATAAAACTAAATGTAATTTGGAGCATATTTACTATGTTTCTCCTTCTGCATATTACTATTTCCAAAGAGGCCTATGTAATAGTCCCCCTCATAATATAGATGAAACTTCCATACATGCATTTTATAGGATAAGAAAGAGTAAAATAGCATTGAATGTTAGTTGCATGTTAAACACAGTGAACTATTTCTTCAATCTTTACAGTAATTCAAATAGATTAAAATTATATTTTTCAGATTGATGAAGAGAAATTTATATTTCTTTTACTGACAATGTGATATATGAGTGATTAAATAACATGCAGGTGTTAGCTCAATGAGGAAGATCCAGATGAAACCAGTTGAAACCAGTTCTGTTTCAAGGCAGACTTTAAACAGTATAACCCAACAGTTCTTTGGAGAGAAAAGGTAGTGAGATGCTGAGTGCCAGAGAGAAGTGTCAGTCATTGGAGTTGAATTTCAAACACATAGTATTTGCTTCCAGTGATAATTTTAACTTTTTTCATGATTTAGTTCTTTTTCTTTCCTATCCACTGTATATGCTCCTGTAGGAATAATAGAAATAAAACTCAGCATTGACCGTTCCCTGCCCTTGAAACAAATTATTAAGTTCTGCCTTCATTTATTCCCATTTCAAAGTGAGCCTGGCATTTAATTAATCTGCAATCTGACCTTTACCTTTCCAAAAGGTTTAGTCATTCAACTCTACTATTCCACACAGACTTTGAAATCCAGGTACAATTGTCCACTTACTTGTCCACAACTGCCTTTTTCCCTTTCCATCTGCCCCTTTATTCGTTTGGCCCTTCCTTGTCTCTGGGGAGTTGTTCCTGCCATGTACATCTGTTGAAATTCTTCCAGAGCTCAAAGGCCATTTAAATCCCACAACCTAAGAGAAGACTGACTTTCTAGATTCCTATAAGGAGTTACTTCTACTTTTGAACAATTCCAAAGTATAGAAATGGAGCTTCATTTATCTTGTGCCTACTTATTCACTTTAACTTCCTCCAAAGGGAGGATGAGAGCAAACTTAACAGTCCTCTATAATAGCTAATACTCAGTTATTTGACATAATGAATCTAGTACATATATTTTCATTTTTTTTAAAGATTTTATTTATTTATTTCACAGAGAGAGAGATCACAAGTAGGCAGAGAGGCAGGCAGAGAGAGAGGGAGAAACAGGCTCCCTGCTGAGCAGAGAGCCCGATGTGGGGCTCGATCCCAGGACCCTGAGATGAAGACCTGAGCTGAAGGCAGAGGCTTAATCCACTGAGCCACCCAGGTGCCCCTATTTTCATTTTTAAATGAATTTACCTAAGTCTAAGTATTTTATTATTTTTAAAACTCTATACACTGCATTTGCTATGGAAAATTATATTTCAGTTATAAAAAGTGAAAATGACAATGTAAGTTTTTTCTTAACTATTTAAAATTTGACACAATCCAATAATTCTAAAAAAGCTTAATTTTACAACTACTTTGGTGAGATGAAATCTGTTTTATGAACAAAATAATGTTGTCTCCAGTAATGGTTCTCCAAATCTACCCCTGGTATTCCTAGGAATTCTGTGAAGTTGTTTTAGGAGCAATTGCAGCCCTTACTTCCACCTGAGTCAAGCTGTTCTTCCCTTAAAGTTTTTGAAGAATATAAGTTTCTCATTGGGTAGACTATATTTAATGAAACCTGCTAGATATTTATTGGTTAATGTTAACTATGACAGTACGACTAGTCATTCAGTTTGTATCTTCACTCTCTTTATAACATTACATTTTTTAAATTTTGTTAATTTAAATCAATTAATTAGCGTATCATGTATTATTAGTTTCAGAAGGCACTGTTATGGTACATGTAAAATGATTTTTTAAAGGAAAAAAAAAGAATGATAAAAATTATTTCTAGAGAGTCTTCAGATGATATTAAGAGTGTGAGAGCCCAGAGATTCAGACCAAAGCTTTTCCAGTAATTTTAGAGTATATAGTCAAGATTTACTATAGTGTAGTTTAAAAGCATTATTTTCATGATTTAAGCCTTTATTTAGGACTCTTAGAAAGTACGAGCCTTTGATTCTTATACATAAAAAATGAGATTAATATCTTGAATTTTTGTATACATGTAATAGCTCTCCTATCAATAACTTCCTTTAAAATCTATGCAAGTAACAACAAGATCCCATAACGGAGTTATCATGAAGTACTGAATACTGATAAACAAAATATCCAAATAAACGAAATTGTTACAGAGTTTTTCAGTATATTTACATTTGTGAAGTTTAAACAAGAACAAAAATTTATATTAAACTAACTTTTCAAAGAAAAGGCTAACTTCTGACATGCTTTTTAATCAACTAACAAATATGGATAATGATAAATGAATTTCACATGTTCAAAATGAACTATAGTCTACATTTTAGCCATATGAATTCATATGTTATGTGAAAGTGCTTTGTAACAAATACATTTTAAAGCAGTTTTCTAGTTAAGTTTGAAAAGAATTTATTGATGGGAAAAGCGGAAGGGAGAAAGAATTGACTGGCTTAGCAGAAATCAAAGTGACAAAAAAAAAAAAAAAAGAAAGAAAGAAAGAAACCCACAAGTCAGAAATATTTTTAGCAGACATTTGAAAAATGTGTAAGTGGTAGAAATTGGTATACAGACCAAATTGAATTTTAGTAGAGCTGTTCTTCATGGTGAGGGGAAAACCACATCAAAAAGAGACTATTAAATCTGTACTTAATAATGTACTGGTGTTCAATTATTTAATCAAAATAGAAACTCCACAACTACACCAGGTTTCGTTAAACATAGGGATTATTTTCAGGATGTTGTCATTCTCTCTTCCAAATCACACATCCACAGGAAACAGTAGTAAGGATTTGGGGAAAATAAGGTACTTATTGGAAAAGATTTAAGTTGTTAAGCTTGTAAGATCTTTGTTATGCTTAGAGTTGACTGGACAAGAAAAAAAATACAGGAACTGAATTTTCTCTTTAAAATCATGTAATATATAATTTATATTGTATTTATAAGCAAGAGCAAATATATTGTTTTCTGAAATATATGAAGAGGTGAAGACAAACAAGAAAAATGGTAAAATATGAGAGGAAGTGTGTTTCTTTTAAATGAATCCTGGGAAGATATTATCATATAGAAATGCTATAGGTCAGCACAAGTTAAATTGTAGATCTAAATATAGAAGAAAAGCTATATACTAGCAAGGGACTCTAATTTATGTTTAAAACCATCCAAATACCTATCAGTGCTTTCTTCTCATTTTGACCAACCTTATGCTTTATGTAAACAAAACTAATTTTACCGATATAGTTATATAGAAAAGTTATACTAACAATTCTTAAGCAAAATTATTTGATTGTTACTTGATTAAAAATAAAGTGATGAGTGAAATAAGTCAAGCAGAGAGAGTCAATTATCATATGGTTTCACTTACTTGTGGAGCATAACAAATATCATGGAGGACAAGGGGAATTGGAGAGGAAAAGGGAGTTGGGGTAAATTGGAAAGGGAGGTGAACCATGAGAGACTATGGACTCTGAAAAACAATCTGAGGGTTTTGAAGGGGCGGAGGTGGGAGGTTGGGGGAATCAGGTGGTGGGTATTAGGGAGGGCACAGATTGCATGGAGCACTGGGTGTGGTGCAAAAACAATGAATACTGTTATGTTGAAAAGAACTAAAAAATTTCAAAAAAATAGAATCTTAAAAAAATAAAGTGACATTAATCAATTTTGTCTTAAGGCATAATTTAAACTTGAGTTGTAAAGTATGGAATTTGTGGTATTATTACTCCCAATTTTAACATTGTGTCCTTTTACTTTATAGGAAATAGACTTATATTAGTATTTTTAAAACTGCACAGTTCAGGAATGCTCATGTTAGAAATATTTTAAATAAATAACAATTTTATGTGTGTATAAAAATAGTCCCTATTCCATTATTTTCATGGGTAAGACAAAAGTAAATTAAATCATTAGGACTTTGTGTGATGTGCTTACCACCTTTTGGCATAAAATAATTAAGATCCTTAATGATGTTTTAGAATTTTATAGTTATTTTACTTCCAAATAACACTATGGGAGTTGATTTTGTAACTGACAATATGACAGCAAGAAGATATTAAAATGACTGTTGCCTATGGTAATGAATGTATATGATGACTAAACTGAGTTTGAAATAGGTTATAGCCTGCAAATATGTAATTTATTATATAACAAATAGAAAAAGTAACCAAAATTATTGAAAGCAGATTCACATTTTATCATAAATTTTAAACAAATCTATTGAAAAAATGTTGACTCTTTTGTCCTGATTATTTTATATTCAGTAAAACATACCTGCAGAAATAATAATGGATTTGGATAATGGATTTCATTCAAACATGAAGAAAAGCACTTTTGAATATTTGCTTTAAGTTTCATAAAAATAAAGTATTTTTAGATGTTTTGACATAGCCATGCCCATAAGTGTAAGAAAATTTTCTGCTCTTATTAAACACAGGTAAAAAGAATATTTTAAAAGTAAAATAAATGGAAATCACTTGTTCCATAATTTCTAATTATGATCATGTATTCAAATAAAATTATTCTCTATTCCATCTCATAAATGACTTTAGAAATGATGGACTAAAAAACAAAGCACACCATTTTACATGACACAAAAACAGAATGTATTTGCTAAATGTATGCCATAAAATATTTTCATTTACTTAGGTAACTGAAGTAAGTGAATGCATTTCAAAATAAAATGCAATTAGCAGTTCTCAATAAAGCCTCTCATAAGTTCCCATTAAGCATTAAAATATAGCCATATAAAATGTTCAGGTAGGGACTCAAGTCAATTTTATTTATTTTTTTTTTAATTTTTTATTTTTTATAAACATATATTTTTATCCCCAGGGGTACAGGTCTGTGAATTACCAGGTTTACACACTTCACAGCACTCACCAAAGCACATACCCTCTCCAATGTCCATTTTTCTAATCCATGCACTGTTTCATTTCTTCTGGGACAGATTAAAAAAAAAAAAAAGGAAAACATTTAATTCACTTTTGTAAATCTAATGTTACCTTGATGCAGAAATAAAATAACATAAAAGTAAATCTAAATTTGAAAACAAAATTGGTGTGTGTAAGACTTTTTTTCTCAATCGGAGAAAAAGATAATCATAATTTTTACAATGATAAGACTTTTTACTTTCTGCAATTCCAGTAGTTTCATAAAACAATTTTAGGTGAAACAATAAATACTAAACTCTATCATTTATCTTACCTTTGTTGATTCATGTCATTTTAAAAGCATTTACAGTATAAGTTGTAAAAACTATTCATTCATTATTTTATTAAATCAGCTTTTTTCAATTATTCTGAATTACCAAACCAATTTACCCATATTATTGGTCAAGTTTTATTCCATTTCTATTATTAAATGTTAATTTTAAAGTTAGGTGTGTTAGCTATAAGGAAGGTAGATTCAGATTTTATGTGTATCACAGCACCATAGAGATTCAATTTAATATACTAAATCTGATTTTTTCCTCTAAGAAATTATTAGAAAGCAAATTGAAATATCCTGGGAACGGTGGGGTTTGGGGGGAGGTGTGGAAATAATTTTTATTTGAAATATAATTTATAACAGATTCATTTTGGACAAAGAAAAACAAAAAAAAAATACATGCTAGGACAGAAAGATAGAGTGAGTGAGCACAAATAATATATTAGCATATAGAGCCAATGTTAAAAGTTGGTAACTATGAGTAAAGGGTACATAAGACTATTTGTATTATTGTCTTCCTGCTATTTTCTGTACATTTAAAATTATCTCCAAATAAAACTTTAAAATAATGGCTTGAATAATTATATGAGACATAGGATGATGAGGAAATAGCTTTTGTTTATAAAAAATAAAAAATTAATTAAAATTAAAAAAAAAGAGAGATGAATTATCCAGGATACATATTTAAATGTACATATTTAATGTAAATATTTAAATTATTTTAAATTAAATATTTAAATTAAAAAATTTTTAAGTTGAAAGTATAAGGGTTTTGAAACTTTTCTCCTCTAATGACTAATCTATTTCCTCCTTAATTCTCTATGTTCTCAATTAATTTGGATACTTTATCTGAATTTTGCTTTATTTTAAACTACACAAAAGCTGAAAGAGATATAAACAACTGTCTGATTTTACAGAAGAGAAAATTAGGTCCAGATAAGCAAAATTACTTTTCCTGTGCTCGATTGAGATTTTTTCTGAGAAGTTTAATGTAAAAGATTAGCATTAGCTATTGATTATGGAGGGATTATGCAGCGTCCTTGATATTTTCAATCCTCTTTAAATGAATGTGTTAGACTTGATTATATACATCAAGTATCTAAGAAAAAAAATCAAGATTCATTTTCTTTTCTCTCATTTTAAAATATTTTAATTCAACATTCAAAATAATTAACAGTTTCATGTTTCTAATGATTTTAGGTAAAAAATGAATAGCTTTGTTTTCTGTTTAATTACATTTTACATGAAATCTAAAACTTATTTTACCACCTTAGTATAATAATCTCTTTTGAAGATTATTTCTTGAAAATTATATTTGATCTCATATATATGATATAACTAAGATGTGCTATAAACTTCATCTTTTAAGTACATTTCCCATTATACAGTTTTATCATTAAATATTATGATCTTTAAAATTCCAATTTTGTTTCTTTAAGAATTTTCTAAAATATGTATGTTAAGACAAAAGGAATTTCAGTCTAACAGAATATTGTGAATGTTAGTATCTTAATTGTTAATTCAAATAAATGAGCTTTTTGTTGGTAAATATACGTTTATATTTTGTGCCTATATTATATAAATTATAGTTGATTTTTAATTTTGAGTGATGGTGATTTCCAGATCAACTTAATAGAAAATTTGAATTATATTTATCTGAATTTTTCATATGTTCCTTAGATAATTCTTTTATAGAAGTGATCACTAAATTGGCCTTGAAAGAATTAATGGAGTTTAATTTTCCTTAGGAGTTTATTCTGGTTATGAAAGTCTGATTAAGTGTTTAAGAATAAAATAAATCAAGTAGATAGTCTAGTCTTTTATAATTCTTGTGAATTACCCACCTGTGGACTGTCAGCTTTATAATAAATAGTTCCTTCCAAATTTTAAAACATAAAATTATTACCATCCAGGAAATGCCAATGCAATAAAAATAAAATTTTAATTATTTTAATGTTTTAAATGTGCTTTCAATTAAAACCTGAGAGTTAATAGTTGGCAAAATAACGGGCAATGAAAAAATGTAATATATAATGGTGGGAATTAAAGTAATAATTTACATTATATGCTGGTTACCAAGTTTTTACACAAAAAGCTTGTGAAGGTATTTTGACTTTATACAAAATACTTGTAAAAATACTTTAGTCTTTGTTGTGGACTGAATGCTTGTGCTCTCCTGCTACAAGTTCATATGTTGAAACCCTATTATTCAATGTGATGCTATTTGGAGATTTGGCCTTTGGGAAGTAATTAGGGTTAGATTAGGTCATGAAGCTGAGGTCCTCATGATGAGACTGATGATCTTAAAAAGGAGAAAGATACTTCTCTCCTTCTGCACACAGCACTGAGAAAAGGCCATGTGAGAATGTAAAGAGAAGTTTCTGTCTACAAGCCAGTGAGAACTTTTACCAGGAACCAAATCAGCTGGCACCTTGACCTTAGACTTCCCATCCTCCAGGACCGTGAGGGAAAAAAATCTTGTTTAAGCCACCCAAATTATACCAAAGTCTATAGTATTTTGTTGTGACAAAACAAGCCAACTAAGATAATCTTAGACAAAAGTCTTGTTAAAATAGTTTGCCTTAAGTTAAAATAACGATTTCATGTAACACTTTAATCTTCTTTACCCAATTTTATGCACAAAGAATTCTTAAAGCAAGAAATCAGTTACATACTGATGTAAATAGATATGTATACATATTTATACATCCCTCTATATATGTATGTATATATAGACACACTAATCTTATCTGCGATCATTAATTGTTCATTGATTTATCTTCAAATATTCATTAAGGGCCAAACAGGCACTGAAGTTTAAGCAAATAAATCAAAATAGCTACTTTTCCCTAAAGGAACAGAGAATGAACACAACCAAGTAGATTGATCACATGGTGATACATACTAGGAAGAAAAAGCAAGGAGGTGGTGAACTAGAGAAAGGTTTTGAGGAAGGAGAGACAACTTTAAAGACTGATCAGGAAAACAATCTATAAAACAGTCATATTTAGACTGAAGCTTGACTGATAAAAAGCCATGTCACTATCAGGGGAAATTATTTTGCATGATGGGGAAATACCAAGCTCTAAGGCCTCAAAGAGTTTCAACTGCCTGTATTTGTAAAGACTTTCAAACATTTTGATCTTGTATTGGTGTTTGTTGTCTTAAAAAATACAATAACATTTCTTAAGCAATGTTAAACTTTAATTAAGATTACCTTATTTAGTCATTACATTCATGCAAGGTAATTAATTCTTATTTCTTTTAAAGATGAAGCTTCCTCAATTACTGTGCCAGGATTATAGGGATAAAAGCCATGGACCAGGAATAGGACCCCATCTCTTCTCGCCCAAGGCCTACCACGTGGCTGCCTTTCTCTGCTGAGATCACTCTCTCCACACACTCTATTAGAGCAAAGTATACACAACTTTCAGTTTTTAAGAAAATACATTTGTTAATTTCATTGTGAGAATTTGACTAAACCTTATGATATAACAAAAGATATCCTAGGGCACTGAACAAAAATATATCAGTCACTAACCATCTTCCTAACATAGTCTTATCAAGTATATCCACTATATAGATAACATTAATACAAAATAGTTCCACAGGTTATTTGGGGCAAGATGGCCATTAATATAACATTTTTCTTTTTTCCCCTAAGGTTTTATATGTTTATTTATTTGAGAGAAAGAAACGGAGGGAGAGAGCGGGGCAGGGGGGTGGGGGAGCAAAGGGAGAGGAAAAGGTGAGAATCTCAAATAGACTCCATTCCCCAAACAGAGCTTAACATGGGGCTCGAACTCATGACCCTAAGATCATGACCTGAGCTGAAATCAAGAGTCAGATGCTTAACCAACTGAGCCCCCCAGGCACCTGTAACATTTTTATTTTGTACCTGAAATTGTTTTTAAACTGAAATAATTGTTTCGTTTTAATGAAACTACCATATTGTCCAATTGAAGAAAACTTCCTAAAACTAAATGTGTTTTGTTGTAATAAGGCAGAAATATTTCTATGACGTTTTCTGAGAAAGCTTCCTGAAAAAAATGCTAGAAAGATGTAAGTTATTTTTATTAATAGTAGCAGGAAATTCCTGCTACTTATGATGATCTATAAATTATAAGTCACATAGGACTTACTTACCTAAATTTGTATTCAAATGCATAGCCTATATATTAATAATTCCAGCTATGAAAACCTCAGCTGTTCTTGATTTCAATAGTCATTAAAAATACTTTCATGAAACGGATAATTTTTTTAAAAAAGTATAAAAAACCTAGATCCTATTTTTCAAGATAAAACCAAGACAATTGTGTCCACAAAAATATCCCTGAATATTTCATTTTCTTAATGGTACATAACCTGATTAATATATAACTACATAATGTAATCTTGAGAACTACCTATAATTCTGTTGTCAGATATGAGTTTTTAATAATTCATAATTTATATCAGACAACACTTTACAGAGCTTAAAGAAATTTCCCAAACATAATCTTTGTTTCTCACAATAATCCTTTAAAATGGGGAAGGTAGACATTCAAACTGAAGTATATTAAACTGTCCAGGACGGGGCTTTCCATGTTTTCTTTTACCAGATAGGATAGTAAGAAAGTGAATATAAGTACCCAAAAAATAACTCTAAGTTTCCTATACTCTTGTAACATTCCAGATTTAGCTTCTGTATAAACCATTGTCTTTTTTTTTTTTTTTAAAGATTTTATTTATTTATTTGACAGACAGAGATCACAAGTAGGCAGAGAGGCAGGCAGAGAGAGAGGAAGGGAAGCAGGCTCCCTGCTGAGCAGAGAGCCCGATGCGGGGCTCGATCTCAGGACCCCGAGATCATGACCTGAGCCGAAGGCAGAGGCCTTAACCCTCTGAGCCACCCAGGCGCCCCTAAACCATTGTCTTTTAAGTCTAAGAAACTACCTTATTCTTTCCAGGGTCAAAAGGGAAGAGCCTGTGTAACTCCTCAGCTTTGAAGAGGGTAAAGTAGATAATTTATTTTAACTTCTTTAAACAATTAAACACCTTCCTCTTTTGAAGAAGCTCCAGTTGTTATATCTGAATATCAGATTCAAGGTCCGTATAACATAGCAGCAACACACACCTAGCGAGAAATCGCTCCAAACCTCAGGCGTGCACGCTGCCTGAATCACCACAAAACGTCTGCCAATTTTCATGAGATTTCTGCCCACAAAAATGTTATTACTTTTCCTTTCGAATAGATTCCTAAACACAAGATAAATGTATTAGGTGAATTTTAAAAGGAAGATTAAATTGATTTTTGATCAGGGGATGAAACCATTCTAGAATTTTTTTTAAAGATTTATTTATTTATTCATTTGACAGAGATCACAAGAAGGCAGAGAGGCAGGCAGAGAGAGAGGAGAAAGCAGGCTCCCTGCTGAGCAGAGAGCCAGATGTGGGCCTTGATCCCAGAACCCTGGGATCATGACCCCAGCCCAAGGCAGAGGCTTTAACCTGCTGAGCCACCCAGGTACCCAGAACCATTCTAGAATTTTTAATACTAGTTTACTTAGACCGAATATTGGAGAACATTTTTCTTGCTTTTCTCAAAATAGTTTTCTTGAGCTTTCTGAGCACATTCTTATTTTAAATTTATTTTTTGATATGGCATTAGTTTAGAATTACTTGAGAAATCACACAGTGCTTACTTGCAGACAGATTACTATTTATATGAATATAAGTTCCATGAGTATAGAGTGCATCAGTTTAAAATCCTATCCTTAATCTTGGACACATTACTTAAACTTCCTATTTCAATTTTCTCCATAAATTTGGGATAATCATACCCACCTTATGGTATTTTTGTGAAAATTAGGGTGCTTGGGTTGCTCAGTTAAAATAACATAAAGCTGGTACAGCATTAGTTAATATGTGTAAAATATCTTGACTTATTTCATAAGTTCACAGTGGTGCTAATGCATATCATTACCACAGAATATATTGATTTCATGTTGATTTTCAACATAAAGATACGTTTTGTATTCTGTATCTGGATTTGCTTGTGAATTTGATAAAGTAATTTTATAATTTATAAAAACATACAGGTAGTACATAAAGAAAGCGTTCTGTTGCATCTTGACACTCTCAAGGGACACAACAACATCCCATAATAACACTCAATACTCGGGTAGAACTAAAGGAAGAATAGGAAAATATTACTTTCAAATATTCTGTGTATTTATTCACATAGGAACACTTTAATCCAAATCATAACTGAACCATTGGTGTAGGTGGACTAATGGACGTGTTTAAATTGTTATCAAATTAGCTTGAACAATTTCCTATGACAAGCATTTGTAACACTCAAAAATGTGTGGAGATAATTTCAGTTTGATATTCTATTTTGATTTCAGAAGTTCCCATATTCTCCTCAAATTTGTCAGGAAAATCTTGACTCTCCTAGAGTATGCTTCAAACTTTCACTAAGAGTTTTGTTTCAAATTTAGCTTTATTCTGACAAGTCCTGCTCAGAGGGTCGGCCTGTTCACAGAGGGCTTTGTTGACTTCTTTGAGTAGACTTGCACCTTCTGAGCTCATATTAGCCTATCAATTCCTACATTTTCCTCAGTGACTCTGAGTTTGAGGTACCAGTGTAACATGATGTTTTGTTTTTTTTTTTTTCCTCACATCCTGAAATCTTTGGGACCTTCCAAGAACAAAGGTGAGAATTAGAAAAGTTTAGACTAGACGATAATGCATATTATCTCAAAGGATCCATCCTAAGGCCTCCAAGGACTGAATCCTGAATTCATCTCAATAAAAAATGAGTAAATCCAAGCCACTGACCCATATTTATATCACTATTTTTCAAGACCTGCATCCAGAAACATATTCTAACCATGTCTCCTGATTATTCAATCAATAAGTGAGAATCAAAGTTTCATAATTGTTATAAGTCACTCTAAAATGTACATCTCCTTGAATTCCCTTACTATATCATGGGATTTTTCTATTCTGAATAGATATCAGTTAAAAATATTTTTCCTTGCATATTATTTTTAATTATTGGGAAAATTAATACTTTTGTTTTCAAAATACAATGTACTTAAATGAAATTTCAAAAAATCAATGGCATATAAAGATACTAAAAACTTGACCTCTAGATTCTTTTTGAGTTTCATTCAACCCTGAAAGTCTAGTTTGTCTTCAATATATACAATGCTTTTTAATTGTGAAAGTCTATTTCTAGTATATGCCTCGCATACCACTTTTGACTGCAGCATTTTAAGTGAAGTTATGCTTTGGCAGGAAGAAAATAAACACAGCTTTACCCAATCTATTTATCCAAGGATTAAAAAATAAATAAAGGTGGTGTGGTGATGACATAGAAAAGATTTATTAATAATTGAAGCAGCTTCTCTTTGGCAGCCACATCTCCTAAGTACGTTCACAGCTGTTGCTGATCTTTACAGAGAGAACTTGCCAGAGCTAGCAAAACAACACAACTTTTGTTACACTCTGTCATCGAGGCTTAGAACATTATATCATAAGAAATGACATTCATAGTGTATGTTCCTTTCCCTTCAGTATTTATAAACATCAGGCATTCCTGTATCCGAAACCAATATAATACCAAGAAGGCTACCTGCTCAACCAGAGAGAGAAAACAAAGTCTCCAGTGTTGCAAGAAAGTATCTCTGTCTCCATCTTTCTAGTAACCCAGAAAGACATTCTCTTTCAGCCCATGACATGATGCTGGTTTTATTTTCCTTTACATGGGGGGAATTGACACTGACTTTTTGCTGGAAACTTGGATCACAGATTTATTCTGATCCCCATACCAATAACCTCCCTATAAAAAAAGATCAAGTATATATGATTATCATTTCAAGAGTGGGAAACTGAATTCCAGAGAAATAAAGTAATATGGTTGGGGTTACAGAACTAGTTATAGATACAGCCAAAAAGTCCCTGATGTGAGCCCAGATGGCTTTTCACTACTCTAGACTATATTTTTATTAAGAAATCATAGCTACATAAACATTTCCAAGAATTGTGACACTGGCAAAAGCCTATTTAGAAATAAAAGTCCAAAGTTCATAAAAATATATTATAAAGTGCCAGCAGGTAGCCACTATTGTTTACATAGTATTTGTTCAGTAAGAGGAAGAGAAAAACTATTTTCAGATACTCTTTTAATTATAATTATAAAATCAAACTCCTAAATTTTCTGATTCATTGACTTTTCCTAGGTTTAGGGCTGGTACAGGAAAACCCTATGTTAAAGGGACCCAGAACTTTGCCTACAACCAGAACTCAAGCCAGAGAAACAATACTTACAGCATTAAAAGATGGCAGAGACTAGCAGGAGTACTCAGGAAAGAAGCAAATCAAAGTTTTTCTCTTGTGACTCACTTCACTGTTACATTTTTTACCTTCTGAATTCCTCAGAGACATTGATTTAGCAATTATCCCTTTCTACAGAGTATCTGGAACTTCTGTCTTTTCCCACTAGTAGTAAACTAAGCCTTCACCCGGTCATAAATATTTTCAAATGTCCTTCCTAATATATACAATAGGGAATAGGAGAGAGGAGAGATGGGTAGGGAAAAGAATGAACAAAAGAGGGCCCCCAACACACCTTTAGTCAATTTCATGTCCCATTTGAACTATTACATTTTTTTCTCCCTTTCCCAACAGAACAAAGTCTCTTGAAATAATCGTCTTTATTCACTGAGTCCTCTAACACCTCCAGATCACTACTGAACCTTGGTTTTCACACTGGTCCATCCCATGAAATGGTCTCCAACGTCCTAAGTACTCTATTGTAGCATACAAACAAATCCTCCTGCTCTTTGACTTCTCCAAAATATGCTGATGATTTGCTGGTTGGCGCTAACTTGTAATCTGGATTTATCCCATTCTTCATTTCCACTTGGATTTTTGATGTTATTTACAGTCTACTGGTGAGATGTACTTACATGAGTTTAGAAGGCAGAAGCGAGATGAGTTTTTGTCTCTGGCAGTGGCAGCAGCAGAGGCATGGGTTTTTGGCAACAGCAGGTGTTGGCACAGACCAGTCGGACTCCATGTTCCCCTGCCAGTCAGCAGCTGTAGGGCTGTGTAGCTGCTGTACCGCAGCAGGTATTTTCGACTGGTTCTAAAGTCTAGGTGTCGGCAGCCACTTCCTGGTATCATGCAGCCAATCGCAATGGCATGACTTAAAGACCTCCTGGCAGCTCTGTCTGACTTCTCTTCCTTCAGCTCAGCCAGTAATTTTGTAAGCACTCTGTTGCTTCTATTGCATTCCTTTTGGATGGAAATATATAGAGCGACTTCTCAACTCTAAACTGATTATACAGTATTCTAGGGAATATCCTTTAGTGGTTCTAGGGAATATTCTTTAGTGATGGAGATCTGAGATTAGTTTCTTATCTATTTTTATCTTTATAAACCTGATATAACAAAATATAAGATGCATGTTTCAATCTTGCAAATTATATATATATATATTACATGCAGATAATATTATAAATTGAATATTTCTCAACATTTATTAGATTGCTTATATAAAATTTAGAGGACTGATGGAACAGGGAATCTGATAATAAGAATGTGATCTTTGGTGGATTCTCGGTCTCTTGATCTCACAAACGCCACCGAGCTTCTTGGCAAGCAGAAACAGCCTTCTCTTTCAGTTTGAGAAAGTTAGCCCTCCCGTCTTTGAAGGCCTTATAATGATCTCATATTGATTATGATTGACCTTAGTCTTAAATAGATTAACAGTTCACTAGAGCTCTAATATATACATCTATACATCTATCTACATCTTGTAAACAAAGACTTGTACTATATCATTAGAGTGAAGACTCTGAGCCTCTCAACCAGGGCCCAATTGGATCTACTTTTTATTCCAGAAGCCCTGCAAATAGAAGGGGGCCTAGCTCCCTAGGTAAGGATTCTATGATGCTACTAAAATATTACACTGTAAATCTTTTTAAAATTTTTTTTTTAAGTTTTTGCAACTTACCTCCAAAGAGATTCACAATCATTTATCTAGGACATTGTGTACCACGAAAGGAAAATATTTAGACTTTTCTGAAATTTCATTGTCTGGCTTTAAACTGTTGCTAATCACAAAACACAGAAAAAGAGACAGACAGAGGTGGCATAGATCGTTAACCTTCACCAAATGTTCACATTCTTCTTTCTGTTTCAGAGCTTCAGGTTTAGGTAGATGCTATCTGACTAGTTCTGTCTAATCGAACCAATATGCCCTCCTTTTTTCTGCCACAACATCCTTGGAGACTCAATTACCGAGTTTCAGAACTTCAAGATAGCAGATAATCGCTTGTATAAAATCTGTCTGTTATAAACAAGACATAAGTAATTATCATGTTAAGTCATAGACATCTTAAGACTTAATGCTAACAGCACTGCCATTTCTATAAGAACAAGTACAGAACTTGCTAGCCTTGGAGTGTGATTGTTACTAAAAATAACAGCCAAAATAACCCCCTAACATCTGTGCTGTTGGCGTGGTGATAGGTGATGGATACTGAGAAGAGTAGCAGAGGCAGTGGAAAATGACATCTAAGGTTGGATCTGGTGTATGCTACAGCAAGCCATTTGGTAAAGTACTACTTGGGGGTAAGTTTTAAGGCAAATTTCTGCCTACTAAACTTGTAGCTCCAGTAAAGGGAAGGGTAAAAAAAAAAAAAAAATTCATTGACTGTGGTGGTTGGGGAGGCCTGTTTTTAACAAATTATTACAAGAAAGACTTGACAGAGGCAAAGTTGGCTGGGCTCCAAGGCAGAAATGAAAGTGACCTTACTGCGAGATTACAACAGTAAGAAATGGGATTTCAAAGACTGATCAATTAAGGCACAGTAAAATTTTCTTGTTAATGATAAGTTTGGGTGTAGCCACACCTGTCTATTGTTCCAGAAAGACAAAAGAGAGTTTCGTTTCAGTTGAAAAAAAAAAAAAGGTATAGGGTTAAAACAGCAGAAAAAATAATGTGGAGAACTATCTTATTGAAGTGGTTATTGATATGTGGAAATGACTCAAAATAAATATCAAGAGCTTCAAAAATTTTTTCAGGGTATATATTTCCAAAGAAACCATAGCTTTTACTAAAGAATTCTGAATTTCTGAGTTTTAAAACAACTCTTTCGGTATCTCAAATTTCAAGAGTAGTAAATGACTTGTCTTCCTAAACTGGAGGGACAGGTAGAGCTGAAAAAGTAGAATACATTTAATTATAAGAGTGGATGAACTTCAGGGAAGAAGGCTGTCATCTCTGTCAAAATCAGGACCATAATAAGGACTCAGTGGAACCTTGACTTTTAGGATGGGAACGTCTGCTTGAAAATTTGGAAGATTCCCTTGAACTCTGTGCCTGAAACATTGATCTAGCTCCCAATTCCCTCCCTGTTTGTTAAATATGAAGCCTTCTCTCTTGCTTGAAGCTTAAGAAATATTCAGATACGACTGGTACCTTTTAAGACATTGCTTGTCTCCTTAACATTTGCCTCCATTTCCTTTCCAGGCCACCCGACCTATAACTTCGGGTCCAATCTCAATGTGACTCAACTTGGGAAATGCTCCAGTTAGGCTGACTGAGCCCTGATGAATAACAAATCTGAGCTTTTTCTCCTGAATATCAAATCAGTATATATTGCTGTTTACTTGAGTTCTCCACTTTCTATCCCAAAGATGCTCACATTCAGCACACCTGAAATGTAATTCATTTTCCCCTTACTGTCCTCCTTAGGAATATTGATAAGAACATAAGGAGAGTTTGTTCTACTTCATTACAGTTTAGTTAGGATTTCACCAGTTACTGACACTCAACATACCATTTTCATAGAAAGGTCTCTAAACCCAGACAACCTGAATTCAAATCCCAGATTCCATGCCTTTTAATCTGCTTTATCTATTTAATAACTTTATTGTGAAAATTAAATATAAATGTATATAAGTGCTTGTAACTTTGCCTCAAACATAGTAAGTATTCAGAAACGTTAACCATATTTGCTATTATTTAAAATGGGAAGTGAAATCTTGTATCAGAGCATTAGTTGTCATTATTTATAGTTTACAGGATATTTAATCAAGCTTTAGTTAGTTAGATTATAAACTGAAATAAATAAACACATTAATTAATGGTGAAAAGATTAAAGCAGCTCCCTTAAATCAGTAAGACTATTAAAATGCATGTTAATATCATTAATATTAAAACATTTCTGTAAAAAAATTCTTGATCCTGAAGGATGCCTGGTAGGTTCAGTTATTTAGGCATCTGTCTTTGGTTCAGGTCATGATCTCAGAGTCCTAGGATCAAGCCCAAGCCTACCATCGAACTTCCAGCTCAGTGGAAACCTGCTTCTCCCTCTTGCTCTGCCTATAGCTCTCCCTGCTTGTGCACTTTTTTTTTTTATCTCTCTCCATCAAATGAATAGATAAAAATCTTAAAAAAAAAGTGTGACCCTGAAATAAATAATGCAAGGGGATGAAAGAGGCCCATATTGGGGAAAGAAAAGAAAAGGAAAAAAGTTGTAGATCATGAGATCAATCATTCATCTAAAATAAATAAAACATTTTTTTTATGTTTTTTTATTTTAATTTTTATAAACATATATTTTTATCCCCAGGGGTACAGGTCTGTGAATCACCAGGTTTACACACTTCACAGCACTCACCAAATCACATACCCTCCCCAATGTCCATAATACCACCCCCTTCTCCCAAACCCCCTCCCCCCAGCAACCCTCAGTTTGTTTTGTGAGATTAAGAGTCACTTATGGTTTGTCTCCCTCCCAATCCCATCCTGTTTCATTTATTCTTCTACCCACTTAAGCCTCCATGTTGCATCACCACTTCCTCATATCAGGGAGATCATATGATAGTTGTCTTTCTCTGCTTGACTTATTTCGCTAAGCATGATACGCTCTAGTTCCATCCATGTTGTTGCAAATGGCAAGATTCCATTTCTTTTGATGGCTGCATAGTATTCCATTGTGTATATATACCACATCTTCTTGATCCATTCATCTGTTGATGGACATCTAGGTTCTTTCCATAGTCTGGCTATTGTGGACATTGCTGCTATAAACATTCGGGTGCATGTGTCCCTTTGGATCACTACATTTGTATCTTTAGGGTAAATACCCAATAGTGCGATTGCTGGGTCATAGGGCAGTTCTATTTTCAACATTTTGAGGAACCTCCATGCTGTTTTCCAGAGTGGCTGCACCAGCTTGCATTCCCACCAACAGTGTAGGAGGGTTCCCCTTTCTCCGCATCCTCGCCAGCATCTGTCATTTCCTGACTTGTTGATTTTAGCCATTCTGACTGGTGTGAGGTGATATCTCATTGTGGTTTTGATTTGTATTTCCCTGATGCCAAGTGATATGGAGCACTTTTTCATGTGTCTGTTCGCCATCTGGATGTCTTCTTTGCAGAAATGTCTGTTCATGTCTTCTGCCCATTTCTTGATTGGATTATTTGTTCTTTGGGTGTTGAGTTTGCTAAGTTCTTTATAGATTCTGGACACTAGTCCTTTATCTGATATGTCGTTTGCAAATATCTTCTCCCATTAAAAAAAATAAAAAAAAAAAAAAAAAAAAAAAATAAATAAATAAAACATAAAAATAGCTGGAAAATGAGAAAATTAAGAATATAATAAATATGTGAAATAACGTAATGAGTTACAAATTTTAAAAATAAAGTTTCAGGGGCACCTTAGTGGCTCAGTCGATTGTGACCAGCTCTTGATTTCAGCTCAGGTCTCAATGGTGGGGTCATGGGATTGGGCCTACGTAGGGATCCATGCTCAGCAGGGAGTCTGCTTGAGATTCTCCCCCCCTTCTTCCTTAGTCCTGCCCCCTGCTCACTCTCTCTCTCTCTCCCCCTCTAAATAAATAAATAAATAAAATGTTAAAAAAATATAGTTTCATATATTCAAAAAATGTCTAGGTAGGAGAACAGAATTGGGAACTCCTCCATTCAAAAGAACATCACTAACTGTGGTCAGCATAGACCTAAAACTGATATTTCTAAAATATGTGAAAGCAACTTTAAAACTCTAGTGACATTTATATGCCATGTTCCTGAAGGGGAAACCAATTTTTTAAAGGAGCTTATTTTTTTTAAGGTTTTTATTTATTTATTTGGAGACATAAATAGAAAAAGAGAAAGAGAGTATGTACATGAACAGGGAAAGACACAAAAGGTGAGGGAGACAGAGAATCTCAAGCAGACTCTTCACTGAATGTAGAGCCCTGTGTGGGGCTTGATCTCATGACACTGACACATGATCTGAGCTGAAATCAAAAGTTGAGGCTTAACTGACTGAGCCACCCAGGTGTCCTAAAGTAATGTATTTTTAATTTTTATTTTATAAATGTAATTTAATTCCAGTCAAAACCCTCAAGAGATTTTCTGGGCACTTAGAGAAATTATTCTAAAGTTAATCTATAAAAGTAAATGGATATACATAGATTCATAAGATTTCTAAATTATACAGAGGAGAATTGATTCACTTTAAATAGAACATAATAAAGGTTACAGGCTTCAAAGCATTATGATTCATGTACAAGCAGTTATTTTATTTGAGTAGAAAGAGCAGATGTTTTTGTAAAAGATTAATTTTAATAAAGTAAATTAATTTAATCAAATTAAGTAAATTAACAACTATTAATTTACTATAAAGAAAAACATCAAAGATTATATAATACATTTTAGTAAAATATGTTCATATTTATGTAATTTTTATTTAGTAAATGTCTTCCAAAGAATAACACTGAGAGTATAAACTAAGAATAAAATTGATAATTTTAAGAATATATTAAAATTAATTGTCATATGTAATATAAATCATGTTAGGTAACATATTATCTACAGCTTATTTCCTAATTACATACCCATACACACAAAGCTAAGATAAAAATATTAAGAAAACAGAACTGGAAAAGTGTAAGGAAATAGTTATTACTCAGTAGTACTGACAGAAGTATCAGTTATGAAAAATTTTGATAACATGTTGGATAACCTAAATATGCAAAAGTCTTTAGAACTCTAAAGGAAAAACTGCATTAAAAATTACTACTTACTCCTGAAATTGAATAGTAATCTGTCTTTGAAAATGATTGTGTAGAACTACCTTTAACGATAAAAGGTACTTTTACATTATACTGCTAAATAAAAATTACATTGTAGTAAACAATGGACATAGAATAACCCTGATTTTTGTGGGAAAAATATATGCATATACAGAGAAGTCTAAAAACACCTTGCACCAGAAGTCTAAATTTATTCATCTCTGGTAGTGAAATTACCATAACTTATTTTACTTTTTTTTAAATCTCTGTATTTCCTAATTTGTTTTGCATATTGGATCCAATTTGTATGGATTAAAATAAACAAAATTCTATAGTAATAACTTTTTTCATTTTATAGTATTTCTTCTGTCATTCCTACATTCTTACATCTTATGTAATTACTGTAAATTCTTAAATCTCTTCATTGTATTATAAATTCCTTGCTGAGACAATACCTCTACTATTATTATTATAGAAAATTTTCATAAATTGGACACATTGAAGTTTGTCGTAAAAATTATGGCTTCCAGTGTAAGAAGCAGCTCTTTTATATTTTTAAGATGACTTATTTCTGCTTGAATATAACATAATTCACCTTAGCAGAAACTTAGCATTAAATATAATGCTATATATTGGGGCATGTGGGTGGCTCAGCAGGTTAAAGCCTCTGCCTTCGGCTCAGGTCATGATCCCAGGGTCCTTGGATTGAGCCCCGCATTGGGCTCTCTGCTTCCTCTTATCTCTCTGCTTGCCTCTCCGCTTACCTGTGATCTCTGTCTGTCAAATAAATAAATAAAATCCTTAAAATATATATATATATATATATATATATATATATATATATAACATGTTATATATATATATATCTTTGTGTGGTTATTTTATAGAAAAGTTCAGGGGGAATTTTTGTAAGTAACTCAGCACATAGCTATCTATAAAATCAGTGACTTCCAGGCAGTTGATTACATACTTCAATGTTGTGCTAAATTACAGAATGGGATGATGATCATCATAAGAAATGTGAACTCCATGAGGATAGAATATAATTCTCATTAATCTGTGTGTTTCTGTAACCTAGTACATTGCCTAACACACAGTTAGCATGTATTAATTATTTGTTGAATAAGTAAATGATTTCAATAAATGGTTTGTTTTTGTAAGAAACGTATTCGTGGTTTATCTATAGTAATGACTGGTGCTTCAAATTAATGTTTCATTTTCAGAAAAGGCATAATTAGGATATTTAGTATGAAATTAGCAAAAATGTTTATTTTCTCTTTAAAAGACTGATATCGGGGCGCCTGGGTGGCTCAGTGGGTTAAGCCTCTGCCTTCAGCTCAGGTCATGATCTCAGGGTCCTGGGATTGAGCCCCGCATCAGGCTCTCTGCTGAGAGAGCCATGCTGAGCAGAGAGCCTGCTTCCTCCTCTCTCTCTGCTTGCCTCTCTGCCTACTTGTGATCTCTCTCTCTGTCAAATAAATAAATAAAATATTAAAAAAAAAAAAGACTGATATCGTTGGGGCGCCTGGGTGGCTCAGTGGGTGAAAGCCTCTGCCTTCAGCTCAGGTCTTGATTCCAGGGTCCTGGGATCGAGCCCCACATCGGGCTCTCTGCTCAGCGGGGAGCCTGCTTCCTCCTCTCTCTCTCTGCCTGCCTCTCTGCCTACTTGTGATCTCTCTCTGTCAAATAAATAAATAAATAATCTTAAAAAAAAAAAAAAAGGAGTGATACCCTTACAACACAAGAAGCACCAGGTACTGATAAGGATGAGGAGAAAGGGGAGCCTTCTTGCAATTTAATGGGACTCCAAACTGGTGCAACCACTCTGGAAAACAGCATGGAGGTTCCTTAAAAATTAAAAGTAGAACTATCATACAATCCAGTAATTACACTAGCACGTATTTACCCAAAGAAGACAAAAATACTAATTCAAAAGTCTACATGTACTCTGATGTTAATAACAGCATTATCTACAATAACCAAATTATGGAGGCAACTGAGTGTCTATTGACTGAGGGATAGGTAAAGAGGTGGTCTATACATACAATGGAATATTATTTAGCCATAAAAAGGAATTAAATCTTGTCATTTGCCATGCCATGTGGAGCTGGAGAGTATTATGCTAAGTGAAATGAGTCAATAAGGGAAAGAAAAAAATACCATATGATTTTAGTCATGTGTAGAATTTAAGAAACAAACACATGAGCAAAGGGAAGGGAAAAGAAAGAGAGATGCAAACCAAGAAACAGACTCCTAACTATAGAGAACAAACTGATGGTTTCCAGAGGGGAGGTGGGTGGGGGGAGATGGATGAAATAGGTGATGGAGATCAAGGAAGGGACCTATGATGAGCGCTGGGTGCTATATAGAGGTGTTGAGTCACTATACTGCACATCTACCCTGTATGTTAACTAACTGGGATTCAAATAAAAACAAAAGTTGATATTTTTATTAAACATGCAAAAACACCCCACAGTTCTACTGAGTAGAAACATTTCTAAGAAAACAACCACAGAAAGTATTCCAGTAAATTTAAAAAGAGTCTCTCTGAGAATACTCTAAATGCTCTTGTTAGAAATACCACATAGGTCTTCAACAAATTAACCATCTTCAATGGTTTTCTATTTGTGGTATAATTCAATCTATATTATACAATATCCATGCATGTCACTGACAGAATTTGAACTTTAGGTATGTAAGTAATGCACATCTCAATCCCAGATTATGAAGGACATCTGATCTTACTTTATGGGGGTTAAGTTTTTTTTTCTCCCATTGCAATATTTTATTTATTTTTTTAAGATTCTATTAATTTATTTGACAGACAGAAAGCACAAATAGGCAGAGAGGCAGGCAGGACAAGGGGAGCAGGCTCCCTGCTGAGCAGAGAGCCCGATGCAGGGCTCAGTCCCTGGACTCTGGGATCATGAACTGAGCTGAAGGCAGAGGCTTAACCCACTGAGCCAACCAGGAGCCCCTCTCCCATTGCAATATTTTAAAATGCTCTTTTACTTTACTTCTCCATCACTTCTATTACATGTCCAAATGCATTCTGTAATCAGCAGTGGGTAGGTTTGTTATAGAAAACAATAAAAAATTAATATTTTAGGGTGCCTGGGTGGCACAGTCTTTAAGCGTCTGCCTTCAGCTCAGGTCATGATCCTAGGGTCCTGGGATGGAGCTCCGGCCCCCCGCTCAGTGGGAGGCCTCCTTCTCTCTCTCCCACTCCCCCTCCTTGTATTCCGTCTTTTGCTGCCTCCGTCTTTCTGTCAAATAAATAAAGAAAATCTTTTTAAAAAAGTTATTATTTTAATATAACTTTTGTGCAGTGGATAGTGCTGGTATTGTCTTCTGTCACTTCCATCTGCCTTAGACCATTGGCCCAGATCAGAGCTCCTCCACCAGCCTCTTTGTGCTTCTCAGTTAAAAGTTTGCACTTATAAATTTCTTCACATGAATGCCCTTGAGCACTGGAGCTGCCTGTGGATGAAAAGCCAGAAATAATTGGGATTTTATTTATTTATTTTTTTCCCAGCTTCATCCCCCCAGAGTGGTTGCAACCAAACCTTGACAGATTTGGAATTGTAAAACCCAGCTCCTTTGCCTCTAGACAGATAAACTCTGGAGTTTACTCTCCAGAGCCTCCTGAGGGATTAAGCTGAGCCTGGACTTAATCTGAAATCCCAACCTGATTTTGCATTTTCTCTTCCTGATTAGAGTAGTGCAATGTTTAAACATAAAAATACGTAAAACTTTATTTACACAAAGTAAATCTATACTACACATTTAATCTAATTTTTTTTCCTAAAGATTCTTTTAATTGAATCTTTTTGGCAATATTTTGTTACAGCTTTCTCATGATTTAATAATAAATACTATATTTATAAGTAGCTCCATATCCTACTGGGTCTTGGCTAAATCTTTAGAGCATGCAGAGCTTATGATTATTAATATGTCTTCAGACTTTTTTTCTTATCTTTCATTCACATTACAACTCTTATGTACAAATAAAATGCTTGCTCTAAAGTCAGTAGCCAATATGGTTATGCTGAAGAGATATGGTTTAATTTAAATATTCTTGTTTTGAAGTAAGTGTTCATTTTCACCCTCATTATTTTGGAGAAATATAAAAAGTCTCTTTTTACTGTTTGCTTTTCTCTCTCCTTCAACTAGATTGGACAGATTTATTTCTTGTTCTTTTCACATTAAATAACCACACTAGTCAGCATGTTCAGATGTTTTTAGTCTCATCAATTTAAGTTCTATTGCTTTACACATCTGAAAACTGTACATGTAGTTGTATGGAAACTAACAGAAACTTGGAAATCAGTAGTAAGTAGTTAAGTAAAAGTTTTACTCTGTAAAAAGGGAGACTCTATCTCTTTGACAGTTGTTTTGAGAATTCAGCAAATACTTACAAGTAACTAGTAGAAGCAAAAACTTCTGAAGTTTTTCCTTCTCTAACATTAAATAACACCAAAACATTTTAACAGTGAAGTGTCTTTCATGTGGGATCCTGATCCTACATAGTAACAGGGAACCTCCATTACCTAAACTTCTGCTGAAATTAGCTAAGGAGATTATAGACCTGTCCAAATGTAGTACAATATTATGGTTCAGAATACATAATGTAGAATTTGTGCCTACCATAATCCAAAGGACTAGGAGAGAATTGCATAATTTTTCCATCCAGAATTTCCCACAAATTTCTATAGAAATAACAATTCATAGAGTTTATATAAGAATATGTTCATGTTCTACAGTTTGTTCCTTCTCACCCACTAGAATATAAGAGGACTTCTGCAGGTATAAACTGGGAAAAATTAGGAAGATGTTAGCCAATCATGCATATGTATGTCTATACTTGCCCTTATTTAGGGCATTAAAAGTGTGAGTTGCTTTCCTGTTACCTCTTTTTACCCTTTCATTTAACACCTTCCATTCCCTTGAGGTAGATAAAGCACCACTTTAGACTAAAGTAAGCTGAGATCAAGAGGAAAAAACAGGGTCCTGTGGATAAGTCACATAGTATAGCACCAAGAGCCCAGCATTAGTTTTGG